>NW_008345884.1:3042861-3120895 GCF_000622305.1 Nannospalax galili
CCTTGAACTCACAGAGATCTGCCTGCCTCTGCCTCCCGAGTGCTGGGATTAAAGGCATGCTCCACCACGCCTGGCTCCATTTACACTTTTAATTAATTATTATTTATATACTTTTAAGACAGGGTCAGGCTGGCCTCAGATTCCATGTATAACCAAGAACAACCTTGAACTTCTGAGCCTCCTACTTCCACCTCTCAAGAACCTACTCTCAGTAACTAACCCGTTCCCACAATAACTAGCTCACTCACACAATAAATAATTAACAAAATTACTCCATTGCTAAGGACTGTCTCCTCATGATCTAATCACCTCTTACTTGGCTCTGTCTCTAATGCTGTTGTACTGAGGATTTAGCTCTAACACATGAACTTGAGGGGGGTGCATTCAAACCATAGAAGGTGCTCTTGATTGAAATGGAAGGGTCAGTAGTTGAAGTTCTTAATGAGGTAATCTGCTTCTCTGGGACATATTGGCTCTTGATTTCTTTCTTTTCACTTCAGCTCATTTATTCATTCATCAAAAGCATTGCATGTGCACTGGCTGTGTGTCTGACAATACTCTGCTAAGCTCTGAGATGCCAGGGGAATAGGAACTCACTTCTTGCCCTTACCTGGGTAAGGTGGTGACAAACAGGCAATTACCATATAAGGTGAGTAGTGCTAAGATTGAGGGCCACCAAGGACACCATGGAAGCATAGAGGAGGGGCATCTAACCAGACTGCCGGATGGGGTAGAGAAATGAGGTAATGTCTCAGTTGAACTGAGTCATGAAGGATGATCAGGGTGAGCCAGGCAGGAGTAGTGAGAAGGTCATTTCGTGGAGAGGAGCAGCAGGTTCAAAGGCCCAGAGGCAAGGAATTGAATGGCTTAAGTGTGAGCCCTGCCAAGTTCTTAGGTATGACTAGAATGTTGAATGCAAGGAGGGGACATGACATGGATAATGTTAGAAGGATGAACAGGGCAGGGGGGTGCACATATGCTATTCTAAGGGAATTTTGAAATGTAAACTGGTAGGATCAAATGTGAGATTTAGGAAGATAACTTTAGCCCAGCATCATGAGGTTTCAGTTGGAGGAGCAGGCAGTACTGGTGGCAGACAGAATTCAGCCCATTGTCTTAATTATGAGAACTTAACTTAAATAACCATAAGAATAAAATGGCATAAATAGATTCAAGTAGAATAAAAAAGATTTCATCAGCTTCACTGGTAACTGATTGGATGGTGGTAAGGGAGAAGGGGGACATGTAAAGTATAAAGAATTTCTGGCTTAGGGGAAGTGAGGTGAGAGAGAAGGAGATGGAGTTCTATTTAATTTTTCTAGGAGGAAGACTAATTAGTTGAGATTTGGTTATGTATATGTTCTCAGGGATTAAAAACTAATGTTTTAAGTTTTAATCATTGTTTATTGAATGCTTTTAAAAAAGCTCCTAATTTCTCTTAAGTGACAATGAATGTTTAGGCATATACAGAAAATGGTGTGAACAAAAAGCAGATAAAAATCCTTGCTCCTAAGTGGTTTGCAGTCTCCTCAGAGGAATAGTAACAATTTATAGTACAGGTTAAGCGTTCCTTATTCAAATGCTTGGGACCAGAGGGTTACAGATTTCAGGTATTTTCTGATTTGACAGTGTGTGTGTGTGTGTGTGTGTGTGTGTGTGTGTGTGCGTGTGCGTGTGTGTATGCGTGTGTGTAATGAGATAAACTGCAGATAGGACAGAACTATAAATATGAATCACTTATGCCTCATACACATGGTTTGAAGATCACTTCATGCAACATTTTATAGTGCATCTGTGTTTTCTTCTGATTTGTCACATGAAGTCAAATGTACTATTTTTGACTTGTGATGTCATATTAATGTTCAAAATTCTTTGGATTTTGGACTTTTGGATTAGGAATGTTCACCCTGTATACAGAAGTCCCAAATTAGTGATAAAATATTTAGTAGGTATGAGCACCAGATTAAGTGGTCAGGGAAGGTGTCAAGGGAAGGGAGGGCTTGAGTCTTGGAGTGGACAGTGAACCTGGTTAAGCAAAGAAGAGGAGGGTCATCATAGACTGGACAATAGATATTACAACCCCTTTCTTGAACATGTTCTCTGTACAAGCTACGGTAAACATGCTGTCCCAAATGTTACAGTCATGCAAGGCAGCTATATGGCATGTCCATTTTACAGAAGAATAAGTTGAGACTCAGGAGATTTGATGTGAGGACCATAGCTAGTAAAGGACAGAAGAGTCAGGATTTAAACCTAGGGCTGGTTGGCTCCAAACTGGTACCTTTTCCACTGCAGTGTGTTGCTGCTTCTCACTGAGGAGGCCAGAGTTCCCTACTTCTGTGTAGCCCTGCTGCCTCCCAGACATGACACTTTTTCTGAAGTCCAAGATGGAGCAATTCCTCTTCAGCCGAGGCTTTCTGTCCAGTGTGGTTCCTCAGGGAAGTTTACGCATCCATCTATCATTAGTCTAGTTCTCAGGTAGGGAGTGGGAAACAACTTCGGTATCAGCAGCACCTGGGAGCTTGTCAGAAGACAAATTCTTTGACTCTTCCCCAGGACTCCTGAGTCAGACACTAGGAGTCATGCCCCACAATTTATCTCTTAAGAAAGCTTTCTTGGTTAGTCTCGGAGTGGTGCATCTCTTTAATCCCAAAATTTCCTTCCTACTTTATGGGTATAAATCTGACCTCAATTTGCTGTGTGGCTGGCCCTTGAATGTTATAATTTGTAAATGGAAAGACCTGGGGCTTCCAGCCCTAAAGTTCATTGCTTGAATTCCAGCAGCCTAGAGAAGAACATCTGAGAGTGTGAATAAGCCCCATCTCTGGGGCAGTGCGTAGATTTCAGCGAAGAAAATTCCTTCCTACTTTATGGGTATAAATCTGACCTCAATTTGCTGTGTGGCTGGCCCTTGAATGTTATAATTTGTAAATGGAAAGACCTGGGGCTTCCAGCCCTAAAGTTCATTGCTTGAATTCCAGCAGCCTAGAGAAGAACATCTGAGAGTGTGAATAAGCCCCATCTCTGGGGCAGTGCGTAGATTTCAGCGAAGAAAAGCCCTCCGGACCTGACAAATATGTCTTGATGTTTTCCTTTTTGCAAATTTTATAACTGGGCCAAACCTAGATAAAGCAAAACAATCTCTGCCCAAACAATTTTCCAGAGGCCTCAAGATGTTAACCTCATGGAAACTGTCCAATTTACTCAACCAGAACTTCTAATTGTCGGCACTTTCCTTGCTTGATTATTGACAGGAGGAAGTGATTGGAGATTTGAAACCAGGCACTGAATATCGAGTGAGCATAGCCGCTCACAGCCAGACCAACAAAGGGCGGCTTAGTTCTCCTCAGCACGTGACCACTTTGTCTCAAGGTAAAAATAGGCTCAGATTAATTAATAATAGGCAAGTGATGGGCTCACACTCATGCCTTCATTCAGTAAACAGCATGTGCTGGACACTGTGTTAGGCTCCAAGAAGTCAGTGATGACCACAGCAAGCATGCCTGTCTTCTCAGAATTTAGTATGGTGAGCTACTACAGCAAGCATGAATTTAGTAGGGTTAGCCGAGATGTTATCTGATTAGCATACAGTCACAGATTACAAGATGTGCTATCCTTAGGCTGTGGGAACACACCACATAGGGATGCAGAAAGAACTCCAGAAGAGATGATGGCGAAGATGAGGCTGAAGGTGAGTAGTAATTAAGGTGAGGAAGGAAAGTGAGAGATGTCTTTATAGGCAAAGATAATCCACCACATGCTAATACAGGTGGCACCAGGGTGGGCACTGCAATACAAAGCTGGGTTGACTGCAGTCACTGCTCACTGCGGTGCTCTCTATATACGGATATGACATCAGTGTACTTCCACCCTGAATTACGAGAAGTACTTAAGAAGGTGGGGAAAGTCCTACAGGCCCAAGCAATAGTATACACCAAAGCTTGGTGATATGGAAATTTGGATGTGAAAACAGTAAAAAATATCAAGTGACAGGATCCTCTTTACACCTGAGCGCACTTTCCACATGTCCTACCATGGTTATGCATTCTGGCCATCAGCCCATATACAACATGCACACACATGAGTTGGAGAGTAAATGACCATAATGGCAGGCATTTAATTTCCTTGGTGGTAAATATGAATTTCAACATAGAAACACAGATGAAGGTTCATAGGAGATGGGGAGTGGTGGAATATCCTCAGGGGTTCACACCAGGTGTCCCAGGACCAGTGAAGCCAACTTAGTTCTCTTTCCAACCAGAGGCTCTAGGAGGAGAAAGGAAGGCAAGCATTCATTGACTGGAGCCATATGTTACGTGATGAAAGCAGCTGTGAGTTTTGGTGTTTAGCTTGGGTTTTGAGACTGTTCCAAACAGATATTTGGTTGTAGAAAGTACTATTTATGTATTCAACCTCTCCAGCAGCTGAGACCACCAGCCAAGTCTAGCTGTGTTTGTCATCCTGCCTAGATTCCTGCCTGCCCCCAGCAGCACCCCAGCAGCCACGGGTCCTTGTGGTTTCTGATTCTGAGGTCGCCCTCTCTTGGAAACCTGGAGAGAATGAAGGAAGCACCCCGATTCAGTACTACTCTGTGGAGTTCATCAGGTAAGTCACTGGCCCAGTCTTAGACCTCAGCTACTCCCAGGATGATATAAGACGAGAGGCGGATCCTTACCTCCTCAGACACATACATGGTTGAAAAGGACCATGTTTGCAATTGGGCTGACATGGTGCCCTTATCCTTTCTGGTGGATGGTCATTGGTGATGCTGTCCCCTCTCCTCCCAACCACTTCTGTAGCCAAACCCTGTTCTGAGCTCTGAAAACTCTTTCGGCACCTTTACTAACAAGCCTGCCTACATTCCAGACTTGAGACTTGCTCTTCTGACTTTGAGACATTATATTTGGAATAAATATTTGATGACTTTTTTCAGGGGGAGAGGGAGGAACTCCTTACAAACAAACACAGTGAACTGTGCCCTCCAGATTCATATTACCTCGGAGCAAGTTTCTGAGTTTGAGTTCAACATTTTTTCCTTCTGTCTACATCATAAATTCTTGTTATTCGATTTTCTAGATGGTAGGAATTCATACAGAACCCACAGGTTGCAAATACTTCTGTATAGTTTCATTTAAAAAAAAAAAAAGGAAGGAAAGATGAACAAAAGGAATTCCCAATGATGTAAGGTATTCTGCCTAAACTTGGATTCCATTTGATTCTAGGTGGAAGTTGAGAGTACAGTAGGTTTTACCTTGCATTAAAGATGAGGGGCTCCTCTGAGGCCCTAGTGTTGTGGATTCATAAAGAGACTCGGCAGGACCTCATTCCTCAGGCTTTCTAAAGCTGAGGCAAATGATGCTGCCAAGATTTGATGAGCTCTGTTTTTTGTTCTTGACCTCCCAGCCCCCTCCTAGGTTGTGGAAAACAGGTATTTGCGTCTTCAGAGCTGGTTTCAATCAGGGCTTGCTGCATTTCAAGTTGCAGAAGCTTGAAAGGAGATTGAGGCAGTAATGTATTGACCCCTGTGACTATACAGTCCAGTGGCAAATCTAAATTCAGGGAACACTAGATCCATGTCACCTCAGCAGTCTGTGTCCATCCATCTCTCTGCTTCATTGATTTATTTTCAAGCAGGTTTTTCCAGACCCTTAAGCTTTGTGGTCTTCTAGCTTAGCTCCCTACTCACAAGAGAGCATGTATTTCTCCATGGGCCCAGCAGAATCTTGATGTGCATTCTGATTGGTCCTTTTCCATTCGCTAAGCTGGTCGTTTTGTAAGTTCTGACTTACAAGGCTTTCAGACTTGGAGGCAGTAGGTGGAATGTTCAAGAGGACTGATCCTCAGAGGAAAACTGTGGAACAACTCTTCGGAAGAGGCAAATAGATCACAAGAAAACCTAAAAGACGAAAGGAAAGAAAGAAGGAAGAGAAGGGGACCTGAGGAAGGGAAGAAAAGAGGAAGGGGGAAAGAAGGAATGAACAGAGAGAAGGAAGGGAAGCGAGGAGGGGAGGAGGAGGAAAGGAGGGAAGAAGGAAGACAGAAGAGAGGGATGGAGGAAGGAAAGAAGGAAAGGAAGAAAGAAGGGAAGGAGGAAGAGAGGGAGGAAAGGAGGGATGGCCCGAAGACTATCACTGCGAAGCTCAAACCAGCACGCTTCCCTGAAGGTAGCCCGTAATTCTGTTTTTGAACAGATCTGATAGGAAAAGCCTGGAATATGCCTGGAATAGAAAAGTTTCTAATCCTAGTTCTAATAGGAGTTAAATAAGCAACATTACAAGTTCTAAAACTTTAGCTCTCTTATCTCTAAAGCCTGGGGTGAAACTTAGCACGTGATTTACTTCCACAAATAAATTAGACAATACCAACAGAGCAAATGTAATACTTTAAAATTTTGAGAAATACAAATAAATCTTTTATCGTAGCTTAGCAGATCATCTGTGTAGCTAGCAAAGATGATAGTTCTCGTTCATTATTAGTTTCATATTCAAACATGTATTTTTCAAACTTACTCTGTGTCTGATATTGCTAAATGGTGGAAATGGCTGTTTCCTAACCTTGGATGAACAGTGGAAGTAGAAAAGGAGTCTCTGGATTCACAGCCAGAGCACCCAGGACAGTGCAGCTTCCTCCACTCACCAGCCATGTGAGAGCACCCAGGACAGTGCAGCTTCCTCCACTCACCAGCCATGTGGCCCCAGGCAAATCACTTTCCCTCCTGAGCCTCCACACCTCTCAGAGTTTGAGACCCTTCAAGGCAGAGCTGGAGACAAGGACTTGGGTACAAGCAGTGTACTTGGAAGCAAGAATGAGAGGGCCAGGATGAGACAGGGAAAGGGGGCATATGTGAGTGTGCTGGTAAGGACACTGTTACGGGTAAGAGTAATGAAGTCTTCCTGGTGCCTTGACACTGAACTCTCTCAAATTTACCCATAAAGACATTTGCACACTGCTCTGTCCTCCTCCGTTGTTCAAGGGTAACTCCTGAGGATAAATGAGTCTCCACATTTCCAGACTGCTGTACTGGTGTGTACACTGGGGGAAGGGAGCAGCAGGAGACCAGGTAGACTGATCTGAGCACAGCATGTGTCTCAGGGTGCTGGCTCCAGGAGGCAAGTCTGCGCTCTCTCCAGTTTGCCCCCAGCACAGCCACTGCTGAAATCACAAGTGGGACAAAGTGACAACAACCACAAACTCTGTCCACAAAACATGGGCAATAATTTCTTTGAGCCTTATAATGTGTGGTTAAGAGGTCAGATGAAATTGTGTGTGAGAAAGAGCTTAGCAGGCATTAAAAACCTGCAGAAGTGGAAAGGGCACATAAACATTGTGCATCTTTTGTTGGCAATTATAATTCCTCTCAATGAAAAACACATTTTACCATTCAGGACTATTTCCCAACATCTGAGGGAATCAAGCCCCAAACTATAAACTATTCTTATAAACTTTTAATTCTTTAGAACTGATTTATCTTGACAAAATAGCATCACACTATCCTGGAAAGCAAGGTCCAAATCTAAAATTCTTGGCATCCTTGGGGTGCCAATGCTCACAGTAGATCTAGGGAAACTCCATCCTTGGATATCTCTGTACTAGGAACTCCGCCTGTGAGTCTTCCAAAATGTGGCACTTTGGCTAAGTTGCTTCATCGCAGAGCCTCCACTTTCTCATCTGCAGTTTAAGGTGGACGCAGCCCTCACTTCTGTTATCACGCAGTTTTCCTGTTCACACACAGTTGGTATTGGGGGATATGTATGTTTCCTTCCTACCATTAAAAGAGAATTGAGACTCAGTTGCGTCAGTTGCTTGACTGGTGTAGATGAAGGTAAAATTTGACTTGGGTTCTGACTTCCAACCAGTGCTGTTTTTCTGAAGCTCCTTATCCCTTCATGTCAGTGATTGTCTTCAGAGATGAAGCAGGCCTCAGCCTGTCCAGAGATTTGTAGCCAGAGGAAAGGGAATACCCCTCTTTAGCCGCTCTTGCAACATAAAGCCTTCACAGCCTGCTAACATTTAATGTTGGACTATAAAATAGATCCATTTGTAAACATCTCAGAATCTATCCCACTACAGGTGAGCACCTGAGGATATGTGTTTAGAGAGGACTCTCCTGGGCTCCAAAGCAGAATCTGCAATGAGTGGGTACAATATGTGGGCTTCTCCCAACCCCATTCATATTCCAATTATATGTTGAAATCCTAACCACTAATGGTATTAGGAGGTGGGGCCTTTGGGAGGTGATTAGTTCATTGGGGAGTTTTCACAAGTGAGATTTTTGCCCTTGTAAGAGAGGTATAAGAGGGCACCCTCATCCCCCTTTTGTGTGAAGGTACAGTGAAGAGTTAACCATCTGTGAACTAAAAAGTAGGCTTCATTGGGACGTGAATCTGCTGCCACTTGATCTTGGCTTTCTCGGTTTCCAGACCTAGAAGAAACTTCTGTTTTATCTGTACGCTAGCTAGTTTATGGTCCAGTTATCACTTGGTAGCTATCCATGGAAATGCCTCAGCCACCTACAGCTACCAAAATGCTTAGATACTCAGGTCCCTTTTGTAACATGGTGTAAGATTTGCATAGAACCTATCTACCCTCTCCTGTGCTCCAAATCATCTCCAGATTATGTATAATAGCTAACAAAATGTAAGTGCTTTGTAAATAGCTCTTATAGTCTTCTTTTTGATGACTAATGAGAAGGAAAATATCTGTACATGTTCAGTAGAAATGCTTCCCCCTCCAATATTTTGGACCATCATTGGTTGAGTTCATGGTGTAGGATCTATAGATACAGAGGAGCAATTGCATATTTCTATACAAACTCAAGTGAACCGACAAAAAGATGAAAGGTTTGGGGATGGGGGATCATTCTGCTTTCCTTAGGAAGCCCATTTAATGTTTAATATTTATTTCTCTTTTCCTAGAAAAAACAAATGAGACAGACCTCTACATAAGCCAAAAGTTTCTTTTTACCTTCAAGAAGCAAACCTTTGGCAGACCAAGGCTAGAAAATTATAGAAACTGGTTTATACACAGGATTTATCCTCGGATTTTCAGTTTGTTTGCTTTTTGTTGTTGTTGTTTTGTTTTTTGTCTTTTTGAGACAGGGTCTTCCTGTAGCCTCAGCTGGCCTGGAACTTGCTCTGTAGACCAGGTTCACCTCGAACTCACAGAGATCCATCTGCCTCTGCCTTCCAAGTGCTGGGATTAAAGGCATGCACCACCATACCCGACAGATTTCAGAATTTGATGGGAAGTCATTGTCTGAGTTCTGACACTGGGAGATTAGGCTGTAGTACTCTCTGTTTTCACAGGCTATTATACATGAGTTGCTCTTGCTTGGCATTTAGCTGGGACAATAATATTAAAGGCATTGTTAGTTTCATAAAAGAAACACTTAGCTCACTAGTAAAACAGGAATCTGAGAAATTATGCTAGACCACAGTATGGAGGATCTGATGGTATCTTGAATCAAAGGCATTGGATCAGGAAGATTTTGTTCCCCACTCAAGACAGAGGACATCCCTGGCATGACCACCCTGAAGGGTTGCCTTAGCTACTGTGTCAGAGAGGAGCATGTTCTCAGATTCAGGCAGAATAAAGGTTTTAGGTTAGTGTTCATAGTCAACCCTAATGCTGACCTGGGAGTGACTCATTCACTAGCTTCCTTTCAAGGGGTAGATTTTTCTTCTTCTTCTTTTTGAGTATCACAGAAAAGATTTGAAGAGGCTACTGCCTACCACATATTTTCCTGTTTTTTCAAGCTTTCAACTGCTTTTTTTTAAAGCAGAAAATCTATGCATTTGAAAAGGAGGCTACTTCCTTAAGTACTACTGAATATTTCTTTGTGGGAGTAATGCTTAAGTGTTATTAAAATAAGGAACAAGCATAAATATAGCTACCTGTGTTTTGAAATATTTTGACTATAAATATCTTAGAAATCGTCCTTCTTTAGCCTAAGAATTTCCCCTGGGTAAATGCTTTTCTCATAAGAAAAAAAAAAAACTCTCGGTAGCCATGAAAACCAAGGGCCTAGAAAATGTTGCTCATCCCTAATGCTTAGATTGGGATATTATCCTCCATATTATTGTCAGGATAGTTAGAAAACAGAAACAGTTTTCTCTGAAATCTTCTATAGTTCTGTGAGTGTCACATGACTGATTAAAACCTCCTTCAGAGGCCAGGTGTGGTGGCACACACCTTTAATCTCAGCACTCAGGAGGCAGAGGCAGGTGGATCTCTGAGTTCAAGGCCAGTCTGGTCTTCATAACAAATACCAGACCAACCAGGGTTGCCTAGTGAGATAAAACAAAACAAACAAAACAAAATTGTTCCAGAACTTTGTCAACTGCTGAGAAGAGCAAGCTAAAGTTTTCAATGAACAGTTGAGCACTGGAGAGTGGGACATCCGGCTTCAACTCTCTAGTGGTTGTGGTGTTGGTAAGTGGAGAGTGAATTAAAAATAGGTGATGTTGAGAAAGACAGGAAGACTTGTTCAGAAGTGTGCCCAGTGCCACAGTGTGTAAGAGGGAGGCAGGCATATGACTAGACCAAATCTCTGTGGTCTGTTTGGGTGGGAGACAGGTCAGGCTGCTGAATTCTCTGACACAGATGCCAACAAGAACACAGGCATCACCTGGGAGAGGACACATTGATAGAAGATTTGGAGAATCCCAAAAAGTATATCCTGGAAACAAAAATGATTATTGGATTAAGAAGGGAGAAAGGGCAGACCTAATAGCTTATCTAAAAAGGCTACTAATGAGTAATAGCCACTGCCTTATTTATTACAAATGTCTCATGACTTTTTTGTATACTATAATTTAATTCATATACCAGAATTCAGATCATGAATGGCTAACAAATTCAGATCATGAATGGCTAACAGATCACGAGTGGCTAACAGATCACGAATGGCTAACAGATCACGAGTGGCTAACAGATCACGAATGGCTAACAGATCACGAATAGCTAACAGAATTTTTTTGTTGGACAGTCCTGATTTAAGTAAAATTGGTTTGTTAAGTGAATATGATCCTTTTTTTGAGACAGGGTCTTCCTGTAGTGGGGCTGGCTTGGAACTCATTATATAGACCAGGCTGGCCTTGAACTCACAGAGATCCTCCTGTCTCTGCTTCCCAAGTGCTGGGAGTAAAGGCGTGCCACCAAACCTGGTGGGTAAATATAGTCTTTTCCAAAAATGGTTCCAGTTCTATAAATATCATTGCTTTCTCTTTCTAAAGAGATGATTGGACTTAATTAGCAATGTTCAACTTTTCGCAAAGATGGGGAATGCCATTTCAAAAACTATTGAAGATTGGTTTCAGACAGATTTATAAAACTGGTTATATGGGTATGTCTGAACACTGGGGAAATTCTCTTCACTATCTCAGACTCGTCCGTGTTTCAATTTGTGTTCATTGGCCAGTTACAGGCAATGGCTGAAGATAAGGAAGCAGCTGTCTATGTTGTTCTTGACTCTGCCGATTTAATTAGAATCCCCTATATCAAAAAAAAAAAAAAATGCTGCTTTTTTTTTAACTGCTGAAAGGCATTTTAGTGTGGTTTATGTAGAATATTAAATAAAGAATATTTAACATGTCTCACATTTTATAGTTGGTGTTTAAGTTCAGATGCTTTTAAAAAGCAAGGACTGGGTGCAGTGATGTACATCTTTAATCCCAGCCAGCAGATCTCTGTGAGTTCAAGGCCAGCCTGCTCTACATAGTGAGTTCCAGGCCAGGTGGAGCTATAGGGAGACCCTGTCTCAACAGAAAAGACAAAAACAAAACAAAACAAAACAAAAAGGTGGCAAGGTATATACATTACCAAGTTAGAACTTACTTTTTAATTCTTCATTATCTAATTAAGACTAAGTTATGATTCAAGATTGTCCTCAAACACTTATTTAGAAAATAAATGAAAAACACACAAAACTGAAAGTACTGTACATGTGTGATTCGTAGTGGTATTTTTTTTTTTTTTTTTTTTTTTTTTTTTTTGTGAGTTCAAGGCCAGCCTGATCTACATAGTGAGTTCCAGGCCAGCTGGGGCTACAGGGAGACCCTGTCTCAAAAAGACCAAGAAAAGAAAGAAAGTTGACCACTAGCTTATTTTGAATATGTATAAATGTTCAAAATATTTCTGTCTATGTTTTAGGAACATCAGGCAAGAACTGTTGGTCTCTAACTCACAAAGAACAGAGGAGCAATGCACACTCCCTTCTCCCAATTTCACCGTTCTGCCTAAAGGACTCTCTAATCCCTTGCAGGTGCCTTCCATACTAAGATTTGCAGGATTCACCTTCATGCAGGCTGGCTTCAATGCAGCTTGTTTTATGAAGACTGGTTGCAATGCCTGCAGATTGCTTTCATTTGATAATTTCAAGGTCACACCATCTGATCCAGGCAAGCGATCATTCACAGCTCTATGTTTCTGTAAAGAATCATGTTTTCCTATTCCATCATAAGCTCTTACATAACCTAGTAACACTGGGGCACTGAGTCACTTCACAGGAAGTGACCCTGCAAAGGCCATTGCTGAAATGAAGATCAGGTCTAACCTTCAGAATGGAAACTGAAGAGACACTGGATTTTCTTTGTATAGTTATAAAAAAAATATGGTTTGACTTGAGGGAAGATCAAAATCTTAGATGGTAAAGGAGATTCTCACTCAGAATTGAGAATCATGGCCTGATTCAGTATCATCTCTTAGGTTTAAGTTTGTCTAAATGTGGAATCAGAAGAGACAGTCCTAAGTCAGCCTTCAACGCTGGCAAAGCTGCTTGATTTGATCCTCAGTTTCCTCTGTGTAAAGCAGGAGCCTGGGTCATGGTGGCACGTCCCTGCAATGCTAGAACTCAAGAGGCTGAGGCAGGAAGATTGCAATTTCAAGACCAGCCTGGGCTATATGCTGAGTTCTAGACCAGTTTGGGCTACATCATGAGACCCTCTCTCAAAATGAGTAAAGTAAAAGAGGGTAGATGAGGGGAAAAGAGAAGAGAGGGAAAAGGAGCGGAAATGGAAAAGGGCTGAACCACATGGGGTCTAAGAGCCCCTGACTGTTTATCTTCACATAGGTGAGGGAGTACAGACCGGTGCTTTAACACACAGACTAGACTCGATATTGCAAGCCACGCACCCAACACTTTTAATGTGTAGGATCTTAAGCAAGTAATTTCTTTGCTTCCACAGGTAGAATGGAGATAATAGTTTGCTTACCTCCATAGGGTCATTGTGAAAGTGAGTTGCAAACATGAAATGCTTAGGCCAGTGGCTGCATAGAACACACAGCAAAGCTCAGATGGTGCGATGCCTCTGTCTCTCCTGGTTAGCTTTGCTGCTTTCTTGATAGGCATTTCCCTCCTGGCTGTAAGTTTTTATTCACTTCCTGAGTAACTCTTCTAGTTTTGTAACTCCAGTAGAAACTGCAGGCCTCCTCCCTGATGTCCCTTCTTCCAGGAAGCCTAGTGAGACTGCCTTCCTGCACTGCCTCATTCACAACAGTGACCACCCTCAGCACACCTGTAGTTAGTGACTTGTCTGAGACCTGCCTTCCCTGGCACTCGAGGGTAGCCCCAACTTGCTCCCCATTGAGGAGTCTAACACCCACCACTGAACAAAAACACATCACATATCACATAGTTGCTGGGGGAACATTTGGACACTGGTAATCTTTGGATTGAACCACTAGCTGGAACTCTAAGCAAACTGGGTGACCCTCTGAGCCCGACTGTCCTTAGCTGGAAAATGCAGATGTAGTAGTGACTAGTGACAACCTTGGAAATGCAGCAAGGAGGAAAAGTCCTCCCAGCACTTAGAGGAAGGACTCATGGGGGTCTTTTCACCCTGATCCACTTAGAAATGACCACATTAGCAATCATTTGTTTATAAGTAAATGACATAAAAAGCTTTAGCCCAGAGTGGTTAAAGGAATCCTTTTCATTAATATCAGAGGCCACAGTGGTAGCCAGCATCTGACCTCACCAACTTCGAAAATAAAAGCCAGAAAAGACCCAACATGGATCTGCACATGCTCATCCTACCCTTAACCCACTGCTTTGCTCCACCCCCACTCTTGCCACCACTGGAAGATATTTACTTTGTTTGTTTGTTTGTTTGTTTGTTTGTTTTCTAACCATAAAGTGGCTATCATGGGCTGGTGAGATGGCTCAGCAGGTAAAGGAGTTTGCCACAGAACCTGACAACCTGTTTGATCCCCAAAACCTACATGGTAGAAGATGTAAACTGACTCTAGCAAGTTATCCTCTGACTTCCATATGTGAGCCGTTGCATGTCAGACACACACAAACACACACACATACAACAAATTAATTTTAAAAAGTGGCTATGAGTTCATTATATGGCAAAACTTCAAATAACCTAAGTATTTATGACCAACTTGAAAGTTCTCACCATGACTTTATTTCACATGGGATACAAACGAGTTTCAGAGTTCTTTATAAATAAATGAATCACCAACTTTCTTCACAACACTTTACTCTTTGCTAGTATTTACAATATCTGGATGAGTAACTGCAATGTAGTAATGCAGCCCTGTGTTGGTTTCCTAGTCCTCAGAAGTTAGTAATGAAAACATTTAAAGACTTCTTTTTTCTTTATTACTTTGTTGCTCTTGGGCATGAGGGCATCCTGAATGCTGAGTAAGTTGCTTTGCTCTCAGCTAAATTCACAATCCCAGGGAATTGTGCCAATGCAATTAATTTGGAGCGAATGGGAGATCATGAAAAAATGCTACCCTTTTTTTCTAAGAAAGTGTTTAGGAGATTGTGCTGCTCTGATGTAAACCTTCCTTACCATCAGGCACAGAATTAACAATAGTCAAGAATGGCTAGCTTCAATGTCAGCTGAGATTCCATTTTAACAAGTGGTGCCTCATGAAGGCAAGAATTCCTTTATTTTTGGTTTCAAAATTGAAAATCTCAAAGCACCTTCTAGATTGGCACCTGGTCCCAGAAATTCTGATAGCTATTTAGTCCCTTTACTCAAGCTCAGATGAAAGGGCTGTTCTAAATGTTTTTGCAGAAGTCAGATCTATGATTCTACAAACTGATCTCTTAAAACTTCAATTCTTCCTACTGTTGAGCATTCCCAGTGTATCTCCTGGTCAGACTGATTGGAACTGATATAAATTGAATTCTGAAGTAGCAGCTCTGAGAGCCATTTATAAACTACAAACAAAAAAAAAGTGCTCTCCTCCTGCCCCACCAAGGACAGAGTGCCAGTTGAGTTTATCATGGTCCCATTTTCTCCATCTGTTTGTCATTTGATTGGGCTAAACCAATGTGTAAAAGAAGAGGCTGAAAGCCAAAGGTCAAATAGACTTTTTTTTTTTAATATGATTTAGTGGTTTGGACTTCTCACTGTAGTTCATTTTGGCATGGAGTAAACCTTGCATGAAACCAGTCTGTAATATTGATGACGGAAGTCCCAGTGAGCATGAGGCTGTTTCATGCATGTACTGCTCAGCCTGGTTGATCTATGAGATCTGGTCTCATCTCTTAGAGCCAGGTACTTAATCTGTAGTCTGTAGATTCCCCCAAAGGGCCCCTTAGACAGAATTCAAGGGGTCCCTGCAGTTGGTTGGAAAATAACTACATGCTTATTTTCAGCAGTGACACTCAGCTTTGTCTTCATAAATCAGTGAAGCCAGCTAACCATAGTGACATGAGCAATTCCTGGGACTTTGTCACCATTCAACTCACTGGTCCGTTCTTTTCCCATTACAGTTGTTGCACCTACTCAAAATAGCATTTATGTTTATTAAAACTTTGAAATTATTAGTGATTTAAATCCACTGCTAGTTTCTGTTATCTAATGCATTAGTAAAGATGTATGTATTTGATAATATCATATTTATTATGATGATCATTCTTGTCAATAAAATTAGTTAACTGTGATTTAGTTTTAATTTGTGCACATAAATACATTCTGACAAGTGGTGCATGGTCCTCTTCAGACTGCCACAATAGTATAAGAAGATTAAGGACTGCCATTTTAGGTTGGAGGCTAGCAGGCTTTTTCTTAAAAGATCAGATAGTATTTTTTGCTCTACCTGTGGTGTGAGCTCTGTCTCATCTCCTCTACACCATCATAACAGAAAAGTAGAAATGGACTTGAAAATCCAAGCAACTGTGTTCCCATAAAGGTCAACAAATACTGGCAGCCAGCTGAGATTTGCTGATCATTGGCATAAATTATTCCTTTTCTTCCTAAAATATGTTCATTGCTCTCAAGCAACCCTTATTAAATGCCTACTATAAGCATCTACTCATACAAACTATGTTATTATCTTATGTTGTGCAAATCATGTGCAAGAGGTTTAAAGGTGAATATGCTGTAGCCCCAGCCCTTGGACAGTATCCCAGGAACGTACAAAAGCATAGTCCAGGTGGTGAGTGATGCAGGCTGAGGTGGGGACACAGACTTTGTAGGACACATACATGACATCTGAGCTTTTTTTTTTATTTTAAAAGTTTTAATTGACACATCAAAGTTGCACATATTTGCGGGTGACCCAATCTTGAAGGTGTCTGGGCAGGCTTCTAGCAGTAGCTAAGAAGGAGGCATCAGAGATAACATTCAGAAGAGAGAGAGGAAACAACATGAAAGGCTTAGGCTACAGGAAGCCACTTAAGCAACGGCTTGGTCCTGGAATTGCTTAGAAAGCCTGGAGCTATGCATGGTGAGGGAAGAATAAGCAAGGGTCAGACCAAGGAAGGCATTATGAAAGAGCTGATTTTTATCCTGAAGGGAATAGGGAACCACAGAAAGTTTTAAGGAAGAAAGTGATTACAGGTATTTGAACTTTTGAAAGATCATGCAAGACTTCTCAAGGAACATAGAGCCAACTAGGGCAAAGTCCTAATGATTCATGATCTCTCAGACTAGCACAAAAGACAGGTGAAATTATGAAGGTGATAATCAGTGAACAAGCAGAATTGGGTTCAAGTAATTGGGAAAGTTCAGAGAAGTCTTATGACATTTGCTTCTGAGTTGATGCTTGCAAAGAATAAAACCAGGGAAAATACTTAAGAAAGAAACCATCAAAGAATATAGGTTCTTCAGCAAGCAATTGGAGACGAGTATGTTTGATGTTGAAAGAGGCTGTGTATATTTAATGGCACTGTGAGTTTGGTCCATTCCCTCTTGGGTCAACAGGGTGGCCTCCACTCCCCTGACCATTCTGCGTGGGTCACTATATTCCCTGGAGGGTGGTTTTCTGCTCCAATAAATTCTGTGCCCCAAAGTATTTTCCTAGTGCAATTTAGCCACTTTGAGCCTGGTTTCTTAGTTAACATCTGTAAGGTGTCTGAGCCTCACTTTTTCACCTCAGCTCCAAGGACACAGGTTTTTAAACCATTAGAGATAGAGGGTAATGAGTTAATTGGGGAAGGGGTCCTCTGGCCAACCATTTTTTCAAAAGAGGGATAAAGAATAGAATGGAACAGGAAATATGAGAAGATAGGGGTCACAGGGATCGTGAAACTTAGCTGAGGTGCGTGTGGTGTTTACTGAGTCACAGTACATGTCTTTGTGTGGATCGTGGAAAAACGTTGCTCTCAATCACCAGTGACACTGAAGCCCAACCACCTACTCTGTTCCAGAAGTCACTTATGGCCTTAGCCCTCTGATTAATGGCCACCTTCCTCTGCTTCTTGTGGTAGTTTGAATGAGAATTGTCCACCATAGTTTTCAAGTGTTTGAACACTTGGTCAGTTGGGGGCACTGTTTTGGAAAGATCATGAGACCTTCAGGAAGTGTGACCTTGCTGAAGGAAATGTGTCATTGAGGGTGGGTTTTGAGAGTTCATAGCTTTGCCCCATTTCCAGTCTCTTTCTCCTTCCTGTATCTGCTTAAAGATATGACCTGCTTGTGCTGCCATTCCTCCCCCACACCCCACCCCATGATGGACTCTTCTCCCTCTGGAACCATAAGCCAAATAAACTCTTTCTTCTATGAGTTGCCTTGGTCATGGCATTTTATCATAGTAACGGAAAAGTGACTAATACACTTCTGTATGGCCATTAGTATAGAGTTCATTCCTTCCAAGGCAGGTGCCTTTATCCTTGACATTCCTACTTGCCACCAAAATCCATTGGACCTCCTATTCCAAGGTGGAAAACCCAGAGGCATTTATACCATCATCATGTGATGCAGCTTTGTCTCTTCCCCAAACACTGTCCTTTACTCATGACATCTTATCCATTCAAGCCAAGCAACCTGAGATGTCAGGAATTTGCTGAGTGACCAATATAGAAAACTGTCTTGTGGACCCTTTCAGGATCTTCAGAAACTCATACTGAGCTTGTAGCCACTTTTAAATCTAGATTTATGCCTTTCCCACTGGAGCTTTTTGTCCACCAGGTTTTTTTCTTCTGTCTATGCAACTGATTCGCTTAAAAAATTAACACAAGATTTTGTAACATTCTGTCTGTTAAATTCCATTTTGGTTGATTTTGCCCTTGTGTTTCTATATACATTGAGATCATTTTGGATTTTTATTCTATCACACATATGATTTTGGAAAGCCATATCCAAGACAACTCTCTGCATTCCCTAAAATTATTCTGGTTATTTTAAATATGGCTGTTTTGTCTTTTGAGTTTAGACTACTAAGATCTTCTTTAACATTTCCTGATTTTCCATAGAGTTCTCCAATTAAAGGTCAGGGAGTAAGGCTATGTCTTCTTCATTCCCCTTGGGAACTCCTCTCATCCCCACCCAGTTTTCTTCTTTCATAACTTTTTTTTTGAGGATTTCATACATGAGAATTGTAGTTGCGTCATTTGTACCACTCCAGTTCCCAGCTTTAGCTCTTCCCATATACCACCAATCCCTCTCAATTTCTTGTCCTCTTCTTGGATTATTATAGTTACATATACATACATACATTTGTAAATATACTGTAAGCATAGCTAAGAACACATGGTTGGACAGGTCACAGACCCTAGAGAAGAACCTACGTCTGTCACTTTCCTAGACCAATGTAATTTCTCACTAAATTCTAAAATGTATCCTTATATTTATAGACATATGTACCTCTCGCCACTCATCAAAGAAACTTCTTTTGCAACAGATGGAGACTATCACAAAGTTTTACTTTGTCAAAATGCAGAGAATAAGTGACTGTAGGCTGCCAGTATTAACTGATACATTCATCTACAATGCAGCCTCTACAGCTGAGGCTCAGGGAACATTGCAGAAGAAGGGGATAAAAAGATTGTAAGAGCCAGAGGAGCAAGATGCCTGCTGTTAGATAACGCATTTCAGAGGTGATAGGCACTCTGCACCCAGTTTTTCTTCTTAATCATTTTTTTCTTGAGAAAATTCTCCCCATATTCTTTTTTGCCTATTTTCCCATTTTAGTTTCTCTGAAAAATGTGGGTATTCCAGGCTGGCTACTAATTTACAAACCTATTAAAACAATAGTCAGTTGGTATTTTGAGATGGAACATCTAGAAAATGTCGTTAACTTTTCTTACTTTCTCAGGAGATCTTTGGTAAGGTTTTTCAAAGTGTTTGCATTCTGATTTTGTGTTGGGTAACTGTGATGCTACTCTGAGAAGGGCCTTAAGGAATGACAGGAGTGTGGCCACTAGCACACAAGCACCCAGGTATCACAGACATAAGTTCGTATATATGTCACCTTAGTTACTTTTCTCATTGTTATAACAAAACACCTGACAGAAACAACATAAGGAAGGAAAGGTTTATAATGGTTCATACTTTGAGGGTATAGTCCATCATGGTGGGGAAAATGTGGTGACAGCAGCTCTAGCAGTGGTAGTTGGACCATGAGGCAGTTGGTCACATGGCATCCACAGTCAGCAAGCAGGGAGAGATGAATGATGGTGCTCCACTTACTTCCTCTGTTTTTTTCTACTTGGAACCCCAGCACAGAGAAAGGTGCCACCCACTCTCAGGAAGGCTCTTCCCACTTCAGTTAAACCTCTCTGGAAACAAACTCAGAAGCACACCTCCTAGGTAATTCTAAATTCTGTCAGGTTCGTAATAAAAATTAGCTATTACACTCATCCATTCAGTTACCTTAGAAGCTCTCCCATACAGTGTTGGGATTGTTGGTGAGACATTAAGATTTTTAAGTCAGTTAAAATTAGAAACTGTAGTTTAAAGTGATACTAATACTTTAAAACCTGTATTTTAAGATAAATTCTATACATGTATGCTGTCACCACTCTCTTAATGTAAGACTAAGGGCTTTGCTTTGAATGTAGGTCCACGACTGCCACCTTGATAGTCTTCCCTTCCTCGAAGGTCTTATCCGTCTTTCTGCTTGTAGTTTCTTCAAGAGAATCAAAAGCATAAAGTCACTTGCAAAGTGGAGTGCAGAATCCTTCTAGAACTTTATAATTGTTTCCCAGGTTTTTATAATTACCATGTTTTTTCCTGGTTCAAATAAGCTTTTAGTGGTTCATCTTTCAAAAACACTTAACATAGTTATTATTAGTTTTATACTTATACTTCACAGCTTTAGTGTGATATTAATGATTGTAATAAACACAAAGGTCATAAATACAAGTTGGATATGGTAATACATGCCTATAATCCTAGCACTCTGGAGGCTGAGGCAGGATGATCACCAGTTCAAGGGCAGCCTGGCTCATACAGCAAGATTCTATCTCAAAAAAACCAAACAAACAATTATAAATCATAAAAAGGTTAAGAATACACTCAATTGGGGCTGAAGAGATGGCTCAGTGGTTAAGAACACTGGTTATTATTGCCGAAGACCTGGATTTGAATCCCAGCACCCACATGGCAGCTAACAACTGTCTGTAACTCCAGTCTCAGGGGATCTGACAGCTTCTTCTGACCTCCATGGGCATTGCAGGACACAGGTGCACTTGCCTACATGCAGGCAATACACCCATACACATAAAATAAAAAATAAATAAAATTTGAAAAAAAGAATACACTCAATTAATTTTTGATAAGCCGATTGCTCGACTTATGGGAATAAAGGTTAATTTGGCATATTGTTAAGTAGAAGGTGGTATGGAAAGGCTTGCCTGTGTATGTAGAAACATGTCATAGACTGCATAGACTGGCTTCCCTACTCACAGTTAATGTTTTCATGTGATATACCCATCTTGGTACAGATCGAACAGACATTCATATCAGGGACCATATTACTTATTCTCTTTGGCTATCCCATTTGATATTTCACATGTGCTTAGTGCTTAACATATTCACGTTACTCATAGCTGATGTTGCTCTGGTCTCTCCTCATCCATTCCCCTTCAGTTGTCCAAATCAATATATTTTCAAAATCTAGTTAAAATGTTCCCGGGCTTCACACACTTTTGTCAGGATTCCAGTTCATATTGAACCATTCAAATACAGGCCAGAAAGGTGGATTAACTCTTCACAGTGCTTGCTGTTGCAGAAGACACAAGTTTGGTTCCCAGCACCTATGCTGGGAAGCTAGCTCACAGCCACCTGTAACTCCAGCTCCAGGGAATCTAACTTCCTCTTCTGGCCTCTGTGGGTGCCTGCATACATGTTGTGCGTGT
Source organism: Nannospalax galili (assembly GCF_000622305.1). Classification (NCBI taxonomy): domain Eukaryota; kingdom Metazoa; phylum Chordata; class Mammalia; order Rodentia; family Spalacidae; genus Nannospalax; species Nannospalax galili. The sequence goes on from NW_008345884.1 coordinate 3,064,409, forward strand.
GCACACGCGTGCACATACACACATACAAATACACACAAATAAAATATAAAATAAATATTCAAATACAGTTATTGAAATATGTCCTTTTGCATTGCTTTCTGCTGATTTTTAGAGGTCCTGTTCCTGCATTAATACTCAGATATATTATGCCCCAATTAAATTATTAACCTTTGAGAATGGGTTGTCTTTATATCATCTTAGAAGCCGCTCAAAATACAACTTCTGTAAGGGATTCTACCAGGGTAGCAATTTCACCACAGCTGAAATGATCATTCACTGAGGTTTTGATTGGCAATGGGAAAGGTGTGCAAAGGTCAAAATACTACACGAAATGTAATGAAACAGAAAAATATGTTCCTGTGGATTTAAGTACATTTTTTCTGTCCTTTTTCACATGGACTCAACTAGATCAGTGGCTCAAAACTTTGTGGATCTTAATTGTCTTTGAGAATATGATGAAGCTAAGGAGGCTTTACTTAGGAAAATGAAATGAGGGCTTATATACAAGATCTTGCTTATTATTTCTGGAAGTCCTCAGACACTTGGGACAAATGATCTCTAAGATTCCACCCAGTCCCGGTATCTATGCTAGATTTTAACATTGTAAGGTGTAAGTGCCTCTTCCCACTAATGTGAACCAGTGAGTGTAGCTCAATTGCTTGAACTAATTAAATTTTGAGTAGCCATTGCTGACTATACTTTGTATGCCCTACCTGAACCCCCTATCCAATCACTCCAGCCATGTATCTGAGCTATAAGATGCCTGACCTAACCCCTTACCCCTTCTTGAAAAGTGCTAGAGATGCAGGCTATGCTGATGACTGGCCATCTTTCCTGGAAAGGTAGCACATTCTCAGCGAACTTCTATTCTGGCCTTTCCATTGTTGAGAAAAGTGCCAGAATAGTGTTGCTATGGTGACTTGACTGACAACATTGTAGTTAGCATGAAATGATTCCCTTGAGTGGAAGACGATAAAGCTATTGTTAAGGATGGTTTAAGACAATGCTCTTGCCTGGTCAGCTCTCTCAGCCTCACCTTGCACTTTGTACCTCAAGAGACTCTGAACACATTCAAATGGAAAGTCCACGACAAAACCAGAGGCAAAATGTTAAAGGTTTTGAATTGTCATTCAATCTGCAAGAGCTTCTTCCCCTACTCTATATAATGAAATTAAATGTTAATGATTTCAGTCTCTTGTTGAAAATAGTTTCCTTCCTGCATAAAATGAGCAACAAATATAAAATAATCTTTTTCTTACTTTCTTTTTCTGTAGCTTTAGCATGAAGATTGTTGAGATTTGCAGGTATCCCTGGGTAAACACAGTACACTCTAAGAAAAGATTAGCGTTATTTCCCCTAGAACTATCTCAAGGGAAGCTTAGCAAAGAACAATGGGAAAGTTTTATCTAAAGACCATATCTTTTCTGACTTTACTTTTTGGTATCTCTGGTGGCTTTCCTCTGTGAAGTGATTTTGTTCTAATGTGAATCTGTAAATGAGTTTCCTAGAATCACTCAACTTTTCTCTTTGATGATAAAGTTACTTAGAGAAGAATTCCACCATGAGATTAAGACACTGAGAGAGAGCACTCAACCCTACTTTCTCCACTGGGTGCGCCTTGTGATCTCTATCTTTTCCCAGCACTGTCAGGAGTGCAGTGCACAGCCTACTCAGCTCAGTGAGCCTGAGGAAGTCTCTGTTTACTAGGCTTTCAGTAAATCCTGCTAATGGAAAACTAGGTGAGCACGTGTTGAAGAAATCTATCCAAGCCTCTGCTCTTATGTTCTTGTCTGGTAAGTTGTTCATAAAGGACAAGCATCAATCTTTGTTGCTTCCTGCTACTCTTTAAATATCTGTGAATAGGGGTATGGAACACCAGAGGGGGCCAGGGAACCATTTGAAGGTGGGAGAACTGCCCCCTTTCTACTACCCCAGTTTTTAATCCAGTATTAAGAATCCTTTTTATTGAATTTTTGCGATTTTCATACAATATAGTTTGACGGTATTTACATCTGCTCCCCTCTCCGCACCTCTCACCACTGCCCTCCTGCCCAAATTAATGAACTCTCTTATATATAAAATAAGGCCTATGGAGTCTGATTTGTGTCCCCAAATGTTCTTCAGTATGAATCCATATACTGGAGCCTGGTTAACTTACCAAGAGTCCTAGGCGGTGAGGTTGGAGCTTCTTACTCACTTCCTCATGTCTATGCTTTGATTTTGTCTGGTTTCAGCTTGCATGGAACTTGTGCACACTGTCACTGTTACTTTGAGTTCACGTGAGACCTCAACCTCTGGCTCTTACAATCTTTCTGTCTCCTCTACTGCAATGATCCCTGAGCCTTGGGAGACTAATCTAACCTCACCCATCAACCCAAGTTGGCAACACCTGTTCTCAGCATGTGGCCTTTGTTGTTTCTTGCCCTTTCAGTGGCTTAATTATCCTCTTCTATGTTAAAATAACAAAAAAAGTTTGGGGTGTTTACTATTCATTCTTGTCACATGAGATAGTTGTGGAAAGTAAATGAGTTAAGGTATTAGAATAATGTGTGGTGGTTTAAAAGCACATGATAAGTGACGGCTATATTAGTTATCAACACAAACCCTCCAGTTAGGCCTTTCTCACTGAACCCAGCTGTGCACTGTCATTCCTAACTTTCACTTCGCCTTCCTATTACCCACAATGTTCTTCTTCCTCCCCTCCATCTAGTACAACCAGATAGAGCGGTGTGATCCAGAAGAGATATGAAAGTTTATGTTTTCTAACTATGGCATTAGGAAGGTAAAAAGAAACAATAAAATACATTTTAATAAAATGTTTTAACTTGTTAGATCCAAAATAGTATCGTCTCAACATGAAGCCAATATGAAGATAAAATCATGAGATTTTTTCTTTTTTTCTTTAAAGCCCAATATACATTTAATGCTCATAGTAATTTTAATTCATACTAGCTATGTCTCAATAGCTATGTTGACTAGTCATATGGGCTAGCAGTACGGTATGGCAACAGCAAGCAGCTTTTGGGTTACTAGCTCTATAAGTAGGTAAGTCCCTTCAATAATGGCTAGCACATGTTTATAATATGATGTCAGAGAGTAGGCTAAGGATGCATATCTCATTTGATCTTTGTGGCTGTACCCTTAAATAGGAACCTTCCTCAGTCACATTTTACAGATGAGAAGACTGAGACTTAAAGATATCAAGGAGCAGCTGCTAAGAAGCAGAGTTGGTTCTTGCCCTCTGTGTGCTGCCTCCTTGCTCAAGGCTCTAGATGCAGATCTGCCTTCTCTGCAGTGGAAATTCAGCAAGTTGGCACAAATGCACAATTTGCTGAGAATATGAATGTCTGCGAACACACACATCATGAGTATTCCCATGGCAATTCATGCCGTCAGTCACCTTATAAAACTTGTACTTGTTTACTCATGAACAGATTGCAAAGAGATGGAATCTCTGTTCTCCTGACCTCTAGGGATGGAATGGCCAAGGGGAGGTTTATTTAGGAAACATCTAGAAAACAGAGCTCTTGCCAATGAACTCTCCCATGTGAGGTCTTGTCATCATGGTCAAGGCTGAGCAAGCAGAAGCATATGTCTCTAAGCAGTGCTTAGAACTGACCCTAATGATGATCCACTTGCTTTCATTGGCAGAGACTTATAGTCAAAGACATTATGGTTCAAAAGCAGGACCACTTTCAAAGAGGAAATGCTAACTCACTTTTATGAGCATTGCTCTCAGAGTGAAAATGGTGTTAGCTCACATGGCCAGGTAGTGTCCTTCCCCTATTTCTGAATTGCTTCTTCTCTCTTAATCGTTAAAGGCCAGATTTTGACACCAGCTGGACCGTAATCCAGGAGCAGCTCCAGATGGACTCCATGGTTATTAAAGGCCTCGACCCAGATACCAACTACCAGTTTGCTGTGAGGGCCATGAATCCCCATGGCCTCAGCCCACGCAGCTGGCCCAGTGACACCATCCGAACACTGGGTGAGTGTTGTGTCCCTCCTGAAGGATATGTGCAGCTACACTGCTGTGTTTGCCTCTGAGCCTTGCTTGGGGTTTGTTAGTGCTCTGCAGATGAACAACCTGGGATAGAGCTCTCCTTGGGCTTCCTCCTATGGTTTTCCCAGGCCTTTGAAAGTTGGAGACACTCCACAGAGACACAGGCTATTTCTGTGTCTAGGAGGTCAGGGAAGGTTTATTTTTGCATCATCCTTGGGGAGTTTGAGGTTGGCTTTGTTCGCAAGTACAGGACAAATCACATAACAAAATGAGAGTGGCAGTCTCTCCCTGCCTCTCATCTCTTGAGAGATAAGTTAATCTTGGAAACAGGAAAAAAATTAAGACCACCCCCCCAGCCTCCTCAGGGCTGTCAATGAAGGACTTTCAGCTGGGTGTTGTACATGCCTATAATCCCATCAGTTGGGAGACTGAGGCAAGAGGATCATGTAGAGTTCAAAACTAGTTTAGGCTACATAGTAAGAGACTGTCTTACAAATAGACAAATATACATAGCTAAAACTAAAAAGACTCTCAAGTAGCATCAGCTCCTCTGAGTGATGGTCAGGAAGTCTCAGAGAAGATGTTGGCATGGTTACATGTAACATAGGAATCTAGCTGATGATGTGAATTCTCATGGCATTTCTCTAGAGTGGACCAATGTTTAGCAAATAAACTAAGGATTTTGTTAAAAGTCAGTCAGTTTATGTCTCTGGTCTGGGATTCAGCAAGCTGTCACATGATTTTTAAGAGCCATACTTCTCTATTAGAAGGGTTCATACAAGCTTGCCAATCCCAGCCCAGCATTGAAGTTTGTGTTTTGGAGGTGGAGGTCATATTCACATAAACCTAGAACCTTGGAAAGTGAGATCTGAGAAAGGAAATGCAGGCACAGTTTTGTTCAAAAGCCCTGTCTTTTCAGTTTCACCCATAAATTCCTCCAGAAGTGCTCCGAAGCTACTATGGGCCCTGTTTGCCCAAGAAGGGGGCTCTGAAAGGAAGCCCAGCTTGAGTAGTAGGTTTTCCATTAGCCTACACAAAGTCCTATTTTGTTATTAGGACCTGAATAAGTTCCTCCTCCTTATAAAATACTCACAAACTAACTACAAGGCTAATGCTATTTCCAGGTAGAGATTTACCAGGGTGTACAAGTTGTGGGGATTTGGGCCCTTTTGAACAGAGCCCTCACCCTGTAACCTTGAATGTTAGCTTTTCTATATTCAAATTGAGTTGTTGGGATATACGATGAGGCCTCACCTCCAAGAATACTCTCTATCCCCCACCATCTTATAAATATAATGAGACAGGAATTGTTTCCCTCTTCTTCAGAATGTAGAAGCTGCCCATGCCACCCCTAAGGGGTGCAGACCCTTTTTTCTGTAAGGCATGGTAGCAATTCAACCTCGAAGGCAGGCTTCCTTCCATCCTTTTTGTTCTCCAGATTATCTACTTTATTTTTTAAAATATATTCTTATTGAATTTTTGTGGAGTTCATACATCTTAATCATATTTAGCACCCTCTTCTCTAGTTGTACCCCCAATAGCCCATCCACAGTACTTCATACATTTTATTCTATATGTTAAGGCCTATTGAGTCAAGTTTGTATACCCAGATGTTCCTTGGTATAGGTTCATCCACTAGAGCCTGTTCAGCCTGTCCAGCATCACTTCCCTAAAGAAGATCAATTCGCCCTCACCCAGCAGTCATCAGCTGCCAATAACTCCTTGCCAAAGTTGTGGTCTCCTGCCTATTTCCCCAGCTATATGCTGTTTTTTCTCCAATTGAGCTTGCATGGGTCTTGCACAGGCTATCACCATTGCTCTATGTTCACATGAGCAAGGTCCTGGAGCCTCTAAAACTTTGTTTCCATGTGGTCATGCACCTCCTCCCCCGGCTCTTACAATCTTTCTGCCCCCTCTTCTACAATGGTCCCTGAGCCCTGGATGGGTGAAATTTAATATAGGAGTCCTGTCCAGGGAGCCACACTGCAGACTCTCATTCTCTACACTTTGGCCAGTTGTGGCCTTTTGTGTTCATCGCCCTTTCTTGCATGAGGAAGCTTCACAGATGAGAGCTGAGAGATGCATTAGTATTTTCTACCCCTTGTTCCACTATGTTCTGTGAGAGCTATGTAGTCCATCATCTTAAGATGTCCAAAATATGGCGTAGCAGGACATAGAGGCTCACCATACTTGTAAACACTTAGCTTGGTTTTTGGGTGGCACTCACTGTACCTTCCCAGCTCTCAACAGGGAGTCCTCCCTTTCTGCACTTTCCATCTGTCATGGTGTCCTCTGATTCCTGGAGTGAAGAGAGAAAAATGATGAGGTGTTCTAGTTACCTGTCTGTTGCTATGATAAAACAATGACGAAGAACAACGTGGAGGAAAGGGTTTATTTGGCTTATACTTTTCTGTCACAGTCCATCATTGAGTGAAGTCAGAGCAGGAACTCAAGGCAGGAACCTGGCAGGAACTGAAGCCAAGACCAAGGAGGAATGCTGCTAAGGCTTGCTTCCCCTGACTTGTTCAGTTACTTTTCTTATACAGCCCAGGCCCACGTGCCCAGGGATGGCATTGCCCACAGTAGGCTGGGCTCTCCAACATCAATTAGTAATCAAGAAAAATTTCCACAGAGATGCCCACAGGTCAGGGTAATGGAGGAAATTTCTCCGTCGAGGTTCTATTTCCCAGGTGACTCTGTGTCAAGTTGACAAAAAATGAACCAGTATATGAAGTGTAACAGTTAACACTGACCTTGACCTTGGATGTGGGGGTGGTAGGCTTTAGAATCAAGAAGAGATAAGAGGGTAGGATACCTCTTGTGCTTTTTTCTTTTTTTAACTAAAGCACCTGTGTGGTCTTAGAGTTTCTAGTCACTATTTCCCCATTACTGGATCCTTGTTTTGTGAATTAAGTGGGATAAATGATGCAAAAATACTTCATAAATATGAAACACTTTATTGTATTTTGGCTATTGGAAGAAGTAAAATTTTGTAATTTCACAGTAACTGTGCAAAGGAGGGGCAAAGCTACACAAACCCAGTGAAAACTCTTCTTTATGAGATATTCTTTTTGGGTGTGTTTTGTTGTTTAGAATTTTAGTTTGTTTGGGACATGATCTCATGTAGCCAGGGCTGGCCTCCAGCTTTTTATGTAGCTGAGGATGACCTTGAACTTCTGATCCTCCTGCTTCCATCTCCTGAGTGCTGGAATTATACCATGTACCACCATGGCCAGTTAAGCATCAATCTAGGGCTTTGTTCACACAAAGCAGGCACCGTACCAACAGAGTACCACTCCAGGTCATTGCATTAATAAATATTTTTAAATAAATACAAATTTGCTGCCTTTGAATATATATGCTTACTCAAATTAGGATAACAAGAGTAAAATTTTTTTTAAATTATTTATTTAATAACCACATGATTAGAAGAAGCATTTCATTACAGCATTAACATATTCAATAACAATTTCCAGAGCAAAGATGCATGTCTTTCAAAATTGACTGTAAATTTTTAGGTTCACAGTTGAATTAATACAGTTATACAATATTGAACTCAGTATAAACTCTATAAGACATAAAATTATATTACGTTTTAATCTTTAAAAAATATCTTCATTTCATTTTAAAATTTACTGTTTCATACAGAAAAACTCATTTTTAATGATACTACTAATGCTTAGATGTTTGCACATGTCTCTCTAATCTCTATGTATCTGATTATTACTAATCACAGTCGGTTACTTTCTGAGATCCTTGGCACATGAGCATGGATATAAAGTCATCAGGTAGATTTCAATGGTAGTTTTTTTCACCTTTACTAATTAACATGAAGCAAATTTTTATGCTTCTTCCTCAAATATAACTCATTTTTTATTTGTTGATTTTTTTTGTATTTCATACAGAACATCCCAAACAATCTTATTCACCTATATACCCACATCCCAAATGGCACCCTCCCATAGATTCCCCCCCACCCCCACTGGAGCCCATATACTCTGTAATCCCTGTTATTGCCCACTGTTGCAGGGAATTATAAGAACGTGCTGTAAGTGATTTTTCAATTGTAACTTTTCTGTTGATCGCTCTACTGTCTTATAGAAACCCTTTATTCCAGCACACATTCTTATTCATAATTTGGTTTTGGTTTAAGACTATTTTGCTTCCAAAACACATTTTTCCATACCAAAAAAATACCCAATTACCAAGTAGTACTATCTGCATCTTAATCAATTTGAAGTATTATTAGTTGCCACTGGAAAGCCTGTTGGAAACCAAGGTTTGTGCTGAGCACTTTGCCTGTAAAATCTACTCACTCCTTCCAGAAACCTTGGGTAGGAGGGATGTTACCCACTTCTTACAGTTGGAGAAAAACAGTGTCTTTAGAAGATTACAAATTTGGGGGCTGGAGAGATGACTTAGCAGTTAAGAGCACCACCTTTTTCTTTTTTAAAAACAGAAACATTCCTTTAGTGGAAGACTTCCTCCTGGAACCTCTTTATAGTGGTATTTGTGTCCCTTGTTGTGTGACTCTACCCTGATAACCACTCATCTGGGCACCATTCATCTGACCATCACTCCAATTTTATCATTTTGAGCATGTTATATAAATAGAGCTGGACAATATATAACTGGAAGATCTTAGCTGTTCTTGGATTTGGCAGGTAGTTGACAAAGGCCAGGGCTCAACCTCTTCCTCAGCTGGTGCTGAGCCAAAGTGAGGACGGCATGGATTGGGTGGTTCCACTGGAGTGTTAACAGGTGTATGCTTTATCTACCTTTGTCTTATAAAAATACAAGACAGAAAGGGAAGGAAAAAGTAAGATCTAAGTGTTCTAATGAGAAACAGGGCTACTTTGGTCATTCTAAACAGTGATGACATTGACATTCCCCGGCATTTACTTTGGGCCTCTCCTGGGAGGCTTCTCACAGTTTAGTTTCCATGAGAAAATGGGGAAAAATTAAAATAAATTTTACAAAGACCAGAATCCTCTTCTCTCATTTCTTGTCCCCATCCTGATATATATATATATATATATATTTTTTTTTTTTCTTCCAAGAAATAAACACCAGAGACATTATAAATTTGTTTCTGATCTTATAAATCAACTCCCAAACCAGGGATTTTGTAGGGTATGTACCCACCCCATCTGATAATCACTTACCCACTGAAATCCATGCTTAGCTCAGTTGGGAAGCATAGGGTCAGGAAATAAAGAACACAGACAGCCAGTAATAGATAGGACAGAATACAAAATAAATAATAGATAGGACAGAAGTAAAGCCCAAAGAAGATTCACTAAAAATAAAATGTATATGATCAATTCTGAGATTATATAATTTCCCTTAGGAATAGAATGTGGTCTTACCATCTCAAATCATTTAATTTCTAATGCTTTATCTTCATGATATAGCCAGAGAAAGAATCGATACATTCTTTTAAAAAATATTTTTATCGATTTGAGAATTTCATACTATGTATTTTTATCATAATCACACCCTCTAGCCTCTCTCCAGCCCACCTCACTAACCCCCTGACTTCATGCCCTCTATTGTTATTTGTTCTTTTTTTTTTTAAAAAAAAAAAGGCCAGGGGCTGGAGAGATGGCTCAGCAGTTAAGAACACTGGATGTTTTTGCAGAAGACCTGGGTTCAAATCCCAGCACCCACATGGCAGCTAACAACTGTCCAAACTCCAGTCCCAGGGGATCCAACAGCCTCTTCTGATCTCTGCAGGCATTGCATGACATGGGTGCATTTACCTACATGCAGGCAATATACGCATACACATAAAATAAAAATAAATAAAAAATTTTTAGAAAGCCTATTGAATCTAATCTGTGTTTCCAAAAACAAAGCAGTGAGAGAGAGAATGAGAGGGAGAGAGAGAATAAAAGTCTAACAGACCAACAGAGTAACAGTCTTCTGATTCTACTTTTTATTGGTTGATTTTTTAATATATATTTTTATTTATTATTTATGTGTATGTGTGTATTGCCTGAATGTAAGTAAGTGCACCCATGTCGTGCAATGTCTGCAGAGGACAGAAGAGGCTGTCAGATACCCTGGAACTGGAGTTATGGATAGTTGTTAGCTGCCATGTGGGTGCTGGGATTCAAACCTGGGTCTTCTGCAAGAACAGCCAGCATTCTTAATGGCTGAGCCATCTCTCCAGTCCTTATTGGTTGATTTTTAATCTCCCAAAAGTTGACCATTTACTCAGACAAAGGTCAGTAAATAAATATTTTAGGGTTTTCAGACTGCTGTTGTTAAAAAAAAAAAAGTCATAGACAATAAATAAAATGATCTATATGAGTGTGTTCCTGTGGAAATTAATTATGGACATTGAAATGAATTTCTTAGGAGGTTCATGTGTCATCAAAAATTTATCTTTTAAAAATTTTTTCCCGCTGGGCGTGGCAGCCCGTGCCTTTAATCCCAGCAAAGAGGCAGAGGCAGGCAGAGGCAGGCGGATCTCTGTGGGTCCAAGGCCAGCCTGGTCTACATAGTGAGTTCCAGGACAGCTGGGGCTACAGAGAGACCCTGTCTCAAAAAGACAAAAAAAAAAAAAAAAAAATTTTTTTCCTACCATCGAGAAACTACCAAAATTATTCTAGTCTATAAACAAAAACAGGTGAGGCTCACCTTGTCCTGTGGGCTTTTGTTTGTTGAGCTCTGTACTGTACTGTGGGATTTATCCCCCTAAGTTTAAGAGTCTCTAGGAAATTTGGGGAATCCCTTCTTTGGTAACAATTTTGTCAAGCTTGTAAGGAACCAATTAGCACACAGCAGTAGAATTGTCCCCTGACAGATCTCTGCGATTTCATTTTTACAAGAATATTCTTAAATAAGAGACCGAAGAACCTTGGGTCTGGAGAGATGGCTCAGCAGTAAAGAGCACTGGCTGGTCTTACAAAGGATGCAGGTTTGAGACCCAGCTCCACATAGCGCCTAACAACTATCAGTAACTCCAGTTCCAGAGGGATCTGACACCCTATTCTGACCTCTGTGGGCACTGCATGACATGGGTGCACTTACATACATGCAGGCAATATGCTCATACACATAAAATAAAAATAATAAATAAAATATTAAAACCCAAGAGCCTCAGCCCAGCAGCAGTGAACAGGTTTGCATTGCCCTTTTTGAGAGAGAAAGCAGTGAGGGAGGAAGGGTTGTTGGCTTACTCCAGGATGTAGGTAGGATAGGCCTGTAAATCATGGATTTGTAAATCTTTAGAATATAAGAAGGAAAAGGAGGAACAAATCACTTGTCTCACTCTTAGCACAGAGGAACCTGCATTTTAAGTGTGCATCTATGCATAAACATAACTGCAAATGTGATTTTACATTCAGGGTGCCCTCTGTAGTAATCGCTATTGATTTGCTAATGTCTGGATTCATGTAAATCTGAGTCACATCCATTTGCACAACTTTATTGGCTCTGAAGGGAATGATTCACTTTGCTGTTAAATACCTGCTACCTATTAATTGCTCTTTTGAGGCCTTTGTGCAGTTAGGATGCATTTGTGTATAATCAGCATGTCAGTACTTTACCCCTTTAGAGAGAGAGAAAAGAGATACTAAAGGAAATGATAAAATACAACTTTCCAAAGTCAAGGCATAGTTCATGCTCTGGCTTCAGCCAAAACATCTGTTCAATCAGTGACCACAGGATATGCAGCTGTGTGTTACTGATTCCATTTGCCGGATTTTAAAACATTGATGTATTGAGGTGATACACACACACACACACACACACACACACACACACACACACACGGTCATGCTTTCCTCTTATCTTCAGTTGATGTTACTACCACTTTCTTTTCTTTCTTTGACTCATTATTTCATGGTTAATCTTTCATGGTTAATCTTGTCTGTTCTTTTCTTTGGAACATTTGATTTTACAGTTTTTTTTTTTTTTTTTTTATTGGGGTCATTTTGATTGGGAAATGTGAGGTATCTTTCTGTTAGAAGGAGGCCTTTCCTCTCACCTCAGGTGGGCTTTATCTCCAGAGTTGGGTGAGAGATGCTCAGGGTCACCCAAAAACTTTGGGTTCTTGTCTTGCAAATTCAAAGGATGAAACTCATGGACCACAGTGAGTGAGTTTCAGGAAGAAGTTCATTAAAGAGTTATAGAGACAGAGCCCCGATATTGAAAGAGTGGGTCCTGGAAAATGGAATACCATTGAGCTGCTAGTCTAGGGACCTTTTAAATGACTTAGGGCAGAAACTGCAGCATGGGGAAGGGGATGAGCTGGTCGGCCCACCCAGGAGGTGTCCAGATGCTTCCCCTCCAGTTCAGTCACTTCCTCGCATATAGATTCCAGGCAGAAATGCTCATTTAGAAGAGAAAACAAGGAACCAGGAACCAGACTGCTCTTCTGGCATTCCTGGCCTCCAGCAAGGACATTCTTAAAACTGCTATTTTGAGGTCCTCGCCTTATCTGACCAGTTTCTATCTCCTGTTCACATCAATCATTTCTCAGCATCTGAGTTCCAGAATCACTTAGGTTCTTTGATGAGCAAGGAGGGGAACAATAGTGGTTTTGTTATCAGCATATATCAGTCTGGTGGGTGGGCACCGGCCAGGACTTCCAGGTTCTTGTGTAAATTTGACAGGGACACATGGCTAGTGGTAGAATCTGAGGCAAATTATAAAGAAAAAGCACACTTCCCTGGGGAGGAAGTGGGCCAGAGCTGGGAGAAATATTAACAGTTCATTGGCACCCTTGACCCACAGAATTGGGATCTTTATAGGTCATCTGTATACCACAACTTTTCTCATTCATGTTTATCTGTTGCAGGTCAGCCTTGATAGGGAGGGGTTCCAGTCTAGCCACTAGCTAGTCTCCTTCACATGCTGATTTTCATCTCACTCTCCACCCTATATCCTGACACAGTGTAGCACTGTCAGGAAGTGTATGGGATCAGCTGGACACAATGACAGACACACGGGAGGGGCACAGTGTGTGTTGGTTGTGCCTAATGGACTTCATCTGATTGATAAAGGGAAGAAAGAGCACCTCCTGGAAGGTTTAGACTCATTCATAAAAAAATTTAAGAATGGACTTAAAGGGAAGCATTAGGACAATTTTACAGAAAAATTCTATAAAATGTTGTAGAAAAAATCCTCAGGGCAGGCAAGCTGGAAATCTTTGCAGCTACCTTGAGGAGAATGGAGGGGAAAAGAAAAAAGCCATGAAGCTATACAGGTTTAGAACCTGCATAGAGGTCACACATGGTGGACTGGCAGCCACATGGAAGGGAGAAGAAAGATTTAGAGAAAAAGTAAAGAAATACAAGATGCTAGGGCAGCCCAAAGCACCTAAGAAAGCATGTTTAGAAAATGGATATGAAGAAGAAGAGGAGAGATCACGCTTCTCTGAAGAAGAAAAGCTAGCAGACTTACCTGTCTGTCTGAAGCTCTGCATTAGGAGGTGGGGAATCCAGGCAGAAAAAGTTCACATCATTAATGCACTAGGTATTCCACCATCTATTTAGCATGACTTAAGGTGAACCTGTCTTCCTAGGGGTGGTCCCATGACCGGGTGATTGACCACTGAAACTGGAAAGGTGGGTCTTCCAACAGATAGACTAGAGATTTTATTTTTTGAGCAGTCAATCTTACGGGACTTTTTGCTACACTAACATGATTAACCAACCAAACTCTAAACAGATAGTTATACATAGTCTACGTGCCACCAGTCTCCTAAGCAGGAAATAGAGAGATATGTAATTGAATACTTTGAAGCAAACTTAATGAGTAGATTGTTTTCAAAAGCTTGGGCAGCTGTAAGAAATCCACGAAGGAGCAATTGCCAGCATCTGGAGATAGGGAAAGCCATCTCACAAGCCATCTATGACCTTTGGATACGACATGTGAGGCTGGCCCATGGTAACCTCACAAGTAGAAATTGTGGGGAATGAATGCCCTGACTTTTTCTTCTCCCTTCTTTTCTACTGATGGTGCTTCCTCATGGCAGAACACATCAGAAAGCCAGGCAGGCTAGCCTTCCAAGGCACGGGGCAGAATAGAGAAGGGCAGTAGTGGGTCTGGGGACCGAGAGAAAGAACCTACCACTAGAAGGAACAGCGGAATCTCATAGAGTAAGAGAATGGTGCCTGCTATATGGAAATGTGTGTGTATCTCATTCTAATAAATTTAGGGCTCAGATGGCTCATCTGTGTGTTAGCATGTTGCCCTGAACACAGCAAATAATGAGCCTCCCAGTCAAACCTTTGTGGATCTAGGCTTTTTTCCCAGAACTGGAAAAGATCTCCCTCCTTGCCTTGAACAGAAGGAAACTAAGGCCTGTGATGGCACAGTAGCTTTCTCAAGGTCACTTACTAGCAGATTCTGGGTGGTAACTGGTTTGGTAATTGCTTTTCATACTTGGTTCCTACAGTTAGTGGGATTCTTTTCTACTTAGTAATTGGTCTCCAAGGGCTAAGGGTGGTGGTGCATGCCTTTAATCCCAGCACTTGAGAGACAGAAGAAGGCAGATCTTTGTAAGACTGAGCACAGTCTGGTCTACATGGTAAATTCCAGGCCAGCTTGAACTACAAGTCTCAAAAAGACCCCACCCAAAATTAAAAAAAAAATTAGTTTCCAGAGTGTTCAGGGAAGAAGACCCATCATGGCTCAAGAAAGGGTTGGAGGGAAGGAGTAAGTAGCAAATAGAGTGGGTGTAGTTGCCAAGGGCCGACTCAGCCCTTGAAGCTACTGGAAGCTACTGAGCTTGACTTTCTCAGGGAGACATGAGAGTTCTGGGAGAGCTGAAGGTGCCATACTGGCAGAGTATAAAGGCCTCACTTATTCTAAAATCATTTGTATGAAGCTAAGAAAACCAAGACAGTAGTAACCAAACAGAAATAGCTTTCTTGTCTCTAAATAGAAAAGTTTTGATGTTCCTATAATGCTTAATATTAGGAAAAATCATCCATGTGGTGATTTGAATGAAAAAATATCCCCTATAGGCTGAGGTATTTGAATACTTGGGCCCAAGCTGGTGGTGCTATATGGGAAGGTCATGGAACCTTTAGGAGGTAGAGCCACAATTGCTAGAGGAAATATGTCCCTGGGGACAGGCTCTGAAGGTTTATAGCTTTGCCCCACTTGTAGTTCTGTGACTTTGTCTCTGTCTCTCTTCTCTCTTCCACTCTTCCTCTTCCTCCTCCTCCTCCTTCTCCCCTTCTCTCTCTCTCTCTCTCTCTCTCTCTCTCTCTCCCCCCCCTCCCTGCATGTGGATAGATAAATGCTCTCTCAGCTCCTGCTCCAGCACCTGCTGCCATACCTGCCACTATACACTCTCCCCCTGGAATCATAAGCCGAAATAAACACTTTTGTGTATAAGCTGCCTTTGGTCATGGTTTTTTTTTTTTTTTGGTCTTTTTGAGACAGGGTCTCCCTGTAGCCGCAGCTGTCCTGGAACTCACTATGTAGACCAGGCTGGCCTTGAACTCACAGAGATCTGCCTGCCTCTGCCTCCCAAGTGCTGGAATTAAAGGCGTGCGCCACCACACCCGGCCCTGGTCATGGTATTTTATCACAACAAAAAGTAACAAACACAAGCATAAAAAAATTTCTCTCTCATTTCAGCATCTAGACAGGACTACTATTAACATTTTGGGGTATAATATCTTCTAGAATTTTTTAATTCAATGATCATAGAACATATGCTTTTTCCTTACTACAAAAATACTATATACAATACTTTAGCTATTAATAGAGACCTACTTCATTGATTTTAATAATCACAGTGTAGTCTATCCTACAGTTCTACCACGTGTCTAAGGAACTCCCTGTCGATGGACATTTAGATTGTTTTGTGAGTATAACCACACTTGATGGCGCTTTTGCTTCCTTTTTTCTCTTTTTAGTGTGTGTGTGTGTGTGTGTGTGTGTGTGTGTTATGTATATGTGTGTGCCTGTTCACATGTGTGTGGGTATGCATGTGCATGCATGCGGAAACCTGAATTTGATGTTGGAAATCATCCTCAATCCATCTTCCATCTTATTCTTTGAGACAGAGTTTCCAGATAAACCCAGGTCTCACCAGTATGGCTGGTCTCACTAGCCAGCTCCTTCCAGGGTTTCTGTCTCCATTTTCTCAGGCTGGAATTACAGGCTGGCTGCCACACCCACCTGGGATGTTTACACAAGTTCTGGCCGTTCACAGTGCTTACACGGCAAGTGCTTTAACCTCTGAGCCCTCTCCCCAGGCCTACTTCTTTTCTCAAAGTTCATGTTCATCCTCTGATACCTCTTCATTGCAAAGTAGGCCAGCCAAGTATTTCTTGCTTAATGTTTATAGATGGCTGGACTAATGGGCACAGCCAGTCAGCAAATGAATGGATGGTATTTGAAACCCAAACCTCTTACTGCTAGGTCACTAATATAACCACTAGCTCCTGCTGCACCAGATAAATGCTTACTAACTCACAACATTTGAATAGACTTTTAAGGTCAATATACATAATTGTTTTCTAAAGGAAAAGAAAGCTTATCTACTATAAGGATCTAACTTTAAGTTCAGGCCTATAATTGCTATTTTTGGGGGGTGGTCCTTTCCCTATGATTTCATGCTATTGCCCCCATAGGAGAGGTAATAATCTAGAGAGTCTTTCCTTTGGGCTATCAGACTATTACCTTTTATTTTTCACTTGTGAAATTAATATGCTGACAGTCAGAAGAATCTGACCTTGAAGCTGATATACCGAAGACTTCCACTGTGCACCTACCAAAGGAATAGACCTAGGCAGGAGGAACTCTTCTGGGCCAGGAATGGCTGATGATCATAATATCCCACAACATACCTAAAACTCTTTAGTCTTTCAGAAAATGGGAGATTTCATTTCCTGGTAAAATGGAAGATTAGACGCTACCTCTATGTGACCTAATTTTAAAAAGTCAGGATTTAAAAAGAATACACCCTATTTCTACAGGAGAAAAACACTGAAGGAAACACAAACATGCCTGGGTGGGATTTTCTCTACAAATAAGCAGGCAGGAACAGCCACCGACATGGGCCCAGCCAAAACACACTGTCATCGATAACTGCCAGGAAGCTTCCCCCTCTTTCCCGGACACAGGTACTACAAGAATAGCAAGCAGAAAAAAGGCTGACCAGGCTGCAGAGATGTAATCTGCGTCTGAATACACCTTGCACAAAGAGATGGCAGTGGCAGGGCAGGTTGTGTAGATGGAGGCTGAAGCAAAGACTCCCCCTGGCACCAGAGAGATAACAGCCTCAGAAGACACCGCCCCTGTCACTCCCTGCATGAGCCTCAGAGGAATACAAGAAGTGTGCCACTGAACTTGGTTCAGTTTCAGTTACAAGTGAGGCCAGGAAGAGACCACCCAGAGACAAAGGGAAACCCAGACGGACAGTCCTTCCACCCTACCTCAGAGCTTCACTCACAGAAAGGCCCAGGCTTGGAAAGAACCGCCAGCACACCAAAATAGCAGTAGGGGGTTCAGACTGGGGAACTCCATCAGAAGTAGAAATCCCCTATCAGCAGGAAGGGATACACTGACTTAATGTGTTTGAATTATGAGGACTATCATCCCTCACCTGCACCTGCAGAGGCTGCTACAAAAGGGTTGAGGGAGAGGGAAAATGTACACCATGCCAGCTAGGGTAAAGTATTAAGGCTGCGTCTTGTATTTCAATTTACTTATTCTGGTTTTTTTTTTTTTTTTTTGGCTTTTATTTTTTAACTTTTACTTTTGTACTTTGTTTCATTTTAGCTTGTATCTCACCTGTTTTAGAATTCAGGATGAGAAGGTGACATGCAAATAAAGAAGTAGGAATAGAATTGACCTCAACAGATGCAGAGAGCTTTATTAGCTACGAGGGACAAGCAACCTTCCCTTGGGAATGGAGGTTGTATGTCTGGGTTGAAGAAGGTCTGAAATTTATAGGTGGGCCCAGAAAATCCCAGAAATGGAGTGGTGCCCTCCTAGAATCCCAGAAGGTGGGTTGTACCTTCTTGGGTGTGGTGAGCTCCTTTCTGGGATCTGCAGGAGTTCTGTTAGGGAGTTTGATAAGGAACCTGATTTACAAGGAGGCTGATAAGGCACCAAATGTCTTTTGCTAGGGGCCATGCATTCTGAAATACATGTATCTCCCTCCTGGAGTGAGGAGGCTGGGTAGGCAGATGGTCAGTTCATTCATCATTTGTCAGGCTGATTTTCCTTCAACCTGAATGGGCTTTTATGACTGTCTTTTTTCTACATCTAGTCTTCTAGTATATTCTCTATTTTTCGTACCTCTAACTCACATCCCTCATTCATACTTTGCTTCCTCTTTTCACCTTTATCCATTCCCTCTTAATCTCACCACATAATTATTTGTACAGTTTGCTCTAAAAAACCATAAACTGGCTGGGTGTGCTGGCGCAAGCCTTTAGTCCCAGCCCTAGGCAGGCGGATCTCTGTGAGTCCAAGGCCAGCCTGGTCTACATAGTGAGTTCCAGGACAGCTGGGACTACAGAAAAAGCCCCCCCCCCCGCAAAAAAAGTCTATAAACTACAATTTTCCCCAATCAGTGCCCTAGTGCTGCTGTCCTGAACCTTATTGGGAACACAAATAAAGTGCACACATGTCTTCTACTGCCAAGTTAACTCTGGACTTGCTGGCAAAGCATTATATTTGTTACTACAATCAGCTTTGCCCCTGGACGGTCATGGAGAATATAAATCCAAGTGAGGACAACTCACCAAGAAAACTCAAGAACGAAAGTAGGAAAAGGAGAAAAATGGAAACATAAATGGAGGATACATCCATCCCAATAGATACTCAAAGCACAGCTAACAAACAAAACAAGTGAGAAAGCACACAACTACGATTTTCCTAAAGCTCTCAACTTCTCAGTACTGGACACCAAAGGTGACATTTAAGAAAAGGTTTCAGCTGGACGGGGTGGTGCAGGCCTTTAATTCCAGCACTTGGGAGGCAGGTGGATATCTGTGATTTAGAGACCAAGCTAAGTTCCAGGCAGCTGGGCCTACAGGGAGACCCTGTCTCAAAAAAAAAAAAAAGAAAAAGAAAAGGTTTCAGAGTCCTACCTTTAAAAATATCAGTGAGCACAAAGAGGGCCCAAATAAAGAGAGAGAGAAAGAAAACCAAGTCAGGAGCTAGACAAGAAGGTTAGCAAAGCGGATGGAGTGTTCAGCAGTTTGAAGGAGAAATTAATCAGTGAGGAAAAATTCAGCCAGGACATTGAGCTTTTCAGAGAAAATAAAGCAAATAAATACTGGAAATGAAAGATTCAATCAACTAGATAAAAAACATAATGGAAAGAACTGTCAACAGACAAGACCAAGCAGAATAAGTTTCAGGGATGGAGAGCAAGACTGAGACAGTGATGCATGCAGACGTATATAAAGAAGGAGGATTCGTGAACTGACGGATATATCCCAGGGACCAAACCTACGAACCCACGAGGTCAGAGAAAGAGCTGGCATATCTATAAAATCTAAAGGCATTCATATGTGTTCAATGAAGGACTAGACAGATGGCTCAGAGGTTAGGAGCACTTGGTGCTCTTCCAGAGAACCTGAGTTCAGTTCCCAGTAACCACACTAGACGGCTCATAATCACCTGTAACTCCAGCTCCAGGGGATCCAACACTGTCTTGTGGCCTCTGCAGGCACCTGCACACATGTGGCATACACTCACACAGACACATATACCTACACATAAATAAAAATAAAAATAAATCCTCTTAATAAAAAGAATAATTTTTTCAATAAAATTATAGCAGAAAATTTCCCAAACCTAGGACATCTAAACAGAAGAAACATTTAAAACCCCAAATGATCATAACCAGAGAAGGCTCTCCCTATGACGTATCATAAGTCAATATGTCAAAACTACAAAACAAAGAAACAATACTGAGTTATAAAGGAGAAACATCAACTACCTACAAAGGTAGTAAGAGCATCAGCTCTCTTACCAACATCCCTCAACCTAGGAAAACATGGAACGATACATTTTAAGCCCAAAAAGTAAATAACGACCAACCAAAATTGCTCTACTCACCAGGTCTATCTTTAAAAATTGATGGAGAAATACAAATATTTCAAGACAATAAGAAATTAAGGCAATTCATGACAACCAAGCAAGCACAACAGAAAATAATAAAGTGGGTACTATACCCAGAAGACAAAGTAAAGTTCCAAGATTTAGTCTACTGAATGTCTCCCTTGGTTCTTGGGAGTTTCATTCACTGTTATTAGTTCTTTTCTTTATGTGTCTGAATGTATGGTTGCTTCAGTTTTGTCCTCCACTCCTGAAGGTGCCATGAGAGCATAGGAAAGAATCCATTTGTTGATGAACAAAGGAGAATTGGGAATTAATGCATCATGTCCAACACAGGAAAAAAGCAACTCCTAGTACTAACAGGGTAAGGAAAAAAGTAGCTCCTAATAATCCCACTGTTTCAGTTTGCCTTTGACTGCTGTGACAAAACACTCTGACCAATACCAGGTTGGGAAGGAAAGGGTTTAATTGACTTACATTTCCTAGGTTACAGTTCATCAGGGAGCCCAAGGTAGGAACTTGGGCAAGAGCCTGGAGGCAGGAACTGAAGCCCAGGCCATGGAGGAACATTGCTTATTGGCTTGCTCTCCTGACCCATGCTCAGCCTGCTTTCTTATACAACACAGAACAACCTGCCCAGGGGTGGCACTGCCCACAGTGGGCTGGGCCCTCCCACATCACTCAAAAATCAAGAAAATGCTGGGTGTGGTGGTGCACGCCTGTAGTCCCAGCACTTGGGAGGCAGAGGCAGGTGGATCTCTGTGAGCTCAATGAGGCCAGCCTGGTCTACATAGTGAGTTCCAGGACAGCTGAGGCTGCAGGGAGATCCTGTCTCAAAAAGACAAAAAAAAAAAAAAAAAATCAAGAAAATACCCCACAAACATGGCCACAGGTCAATCCAATGGAGAAAATTCCCCAGTTGAGGCTCCCTCTACCCAGGCATGTCAAGTTGACAATTAAAGCTATCCAGCTTCTCCACCAATCTGACCAGCAATCAAGAAAACCACAGGAAATAGCAAATGCCTCTCAATAAGCAGCCTTAAATGTAAATAGCCTCAACTCACCATTTAAAAGACACAGACTAGCTGACTGGGTTAAAAAATCAGGTCCAACTATTTGTTTCATGAAAACAAAAAACATGAAAGTCAGCCAAGCCCTGATACAATAATAGGGAGAGACTTCAATACCCCACTCCCATCTTTTAAAGATAGGTCTTTCAGGCTGAAATTCAATAAAGAAACTTCAGAACTAAATTGTAACACAGAACAACTGAATTTAACAGACTTATCCACAAAACATTTCCTCTAACAGATACAGAAAGCACATTCTTCTCAGTGGCCTATGGAATATTCTCTAAAATTGATCACATTATAAGCAATAAAGCAAGCTTTAATGAATACAAAGGAATCAAAACAATTCCTTGTGTTTTACCAAATCACAGTGGAATAAAACTAGAAATCAACGAGACTATAAACACTACAAAAGGACTGAGATACTGAACAATACACTTCTGAATCAACATAAGTTCTTGAAGAAGCAAAGAGCAAATTGTAAAATTCCTAAAATCAATTGAAAGTGAAAGCACAATTTACCAAAATCTCTGCGATACAACTAAGGTAATTTTAAGAAGAAAGTGTATAGATATAAGTGTTTACATTACAAAATTCATAGATCTAAAATAAATATCTCAAATTTCTAAAAAATGAGGATCCAAGCTGAGTATGCTAATGCATACCTTTAATCCTAACACTCAGGAGGCAGGGATAAGCAAATACCTATGAGTTTGGGGCCAACCTGGTTTACATAAGAAGTTACAGGCCAGCCAGGCCTGTATGGTAAGATCCTGTTGGGGGGCGGGGGCAGGGGGAGCAGACCCAGATGCAGTACCTAACAAGAAATAATAAAGATTAGAGTATAAATTATTGAAATGGAAACCAAAAAAGTAATACAAAGAATTAAAAGAAGAATTTGGTTCTTTGAAAGCCAAATAAGATTGACAAATCCTTAGCTAAACAAATCACAAGAAAGGGTGATAAGCTTTAAATTAATAAAATTAGGAATGAATGAGGAAATGTTACAAAAATCTCCAATGAAATGTAGAGGATCATTAGGGAATAATTTGAAATCTTCTATTCCAAAAAGCTAGAAACCCTAGAAAAAATAAACTTCTAAACATATATGGCCTATGAAAATCATATCAGGAAGATATAAACAACTGAAATAAGTCCATAACAAACAACAGTTTTGAAGTAGTAATTAACAGTTTCCCACAAATCAAAACCCAGGAACAGACAGATTCACAGCTGAAGTCTACCAAAATGTTAAGGAAGAGCTAACATTAATATTTCTCAAACTGTTCTATAAAATAGAAAGGGAAAAAAATACTTCTAAACTCATTCTATGAAGTTAGTATTACCTTGATACTAATACTTCAAGGTGTACCCACTTATGCAATAGTGGCATGACTGTTATGGGAGAACCAACTATTCTACACTTGTATTTGAGGCCCACTCCATAGCAGGAAGCCTGGTACTACTGTTTAATTAAATTGATATAACATCAAACTGCCTTCTAAGTAACTCTCATTATATACAAACAAATATTAATCTCAGCCTTAATCAGAGAAGCCTCTCTTTACAGTGAACAGCGGTGACTGCAGAAACACACAGCTGCCTATGGTTCCAAGAATAAGTGACTGATGAGTGCTCAGTCCTAAACAAGGTATTTATAACATCCTCTCTACGGCTCAGAGAACATCATGGAAGAGGGGACAGAAAGAATGTAAGAGCTGTAATATAAGGAGAAGGACTCTGCTACCTTCTGAGTATAACATAGCCATTGCAATCACAAACTCACAGCAGCTGAAGTCACCTGCACTGGTCCTGTACAAGACAACCAATCAGATATGGATGAGGCAGCAGTTAGTTGTTGAACTGCTGAACTGTTGACTGTTGATAGAGCCTAGGACTTGGAAAGTCATTCTTCAGTTGCATAAGCTCCAATGGATAGGTTCAAACCAGATGGCCCTGGTTAAACTCAGTGGATCACAAAACAAAACAAAAAGACATGAATGTAGGAAAGGGGTTTTTTGGGAAGAGGGAAGATTAAAAAGGGGGGAGAAGATAAGAGAGTGTGATAAGAGTAATGGAGATGAATTATATTCATGTATGAAATTATCAAAGACCAATTTTCATTAAAATATATATGAGGGGCTGGAGAGATAGCTCAATGGTTAAGAACACTGGTTGTTCTTGCAGAAGGCCCTGGTTCGAATCCCAGCACCCACATGGCAGCTAACAACTGTCCGTAACTCCAGTCCCAGGGGACCCAACAGCCTCTTCTGACCTCCACGGACATTGCACGACACGGATGTACTTACCTACATTCAGGCAATACATGCATACACATAAAATAAAAATAATAAAATTTAAAAAATATATGAATACTTGCAAGTTGAAGTCAAGAACCCCTTAAAAAGATTGTGCATCACAACCAAGTTGGTGTTATTCCAAGGATGCATGTTGGTTCCACACAAATCAATAAAAATAGTGCAACATATAGAGAGACTTAAGGACAAAGATCACATGATCATCTCAAATATATGCAGAAAAGACATTTCAAGATCCTTCATGACAAAAATCCTGAAGAAATGAGGAATAGAAGAATATATCTCAACAACAAAAGACATATATATATATGCATATATATATACTTGTAGCCAACATTATACTAGATGAGAAAAAACTGATATCATCTCCTCTAAAAAAGAATGAGACAGGTGCTCACTCTCCTCACTTTTATTTGATATAGTGCTTGAAGACTTAGCTAGAGCAATAAGACAAGAGAAAGAAACAAAAGCAATATAAATAAAAGAGGAAGAGGTCAAATTATCCCTATTTGCAACAGTATCATCCTCTACTTAAAACACCCTAATATCTTCACCAGAAAACTCTTAAACCTGATGAATATTTTCAGCAACATACCAGGATACAAAATCAACATTGAAAAACCAGTAGCTTTGCTATATTTCAATGATAAACTTGCTAAGAAGTAAAGTAGGAAAAAATATGCCATTCCTAGTAGTTTTGAAAGAAAACATGAAAACCTAGGAATAAACCTAACCAAGAGGCACAAAGACACTATATGATGGAAAGTGCGCATGAATTGGCAGAATTAACGCTGTGAAATGGCTGTTTTATCATTGTGGTCTACAGATTCAATGGAATCCCCATCAGAATTCCAATGACAGTCTTCACAGGACTAGGAAAAAAATGATCCTAAAATTTATGTAGAAACATAAAAGACTCCAAATAACCAAAGCAACCCTAAGCAGAGAGAACAATGCTAGCAGTACTGTAATGCTTAACTTCAAATTATAGTGTAGAGCTATACTGACAAAGACAGCATGGTACACAAAAGAAGACACAGACATGAAATAGAGTAGAGGGCCCAGAAATGAACCCACACGGCTACAGCCACCTAATTTTGATGAAGTGTAAAAAACATGAATTGGAAAATGTCTCTTCACCAACTGGTGCTGGGAAAATGAGATATCTATATGCAGAAGAATGAAATTAGATCCAAGTCTCTCACCCTGCATACAAATCAATTCAAAATGGATCAAAGGCCTTAATATAAGCCCTGAACTGTTGAAACTGCTAGAGGAAAGCATATGGAAAGAAGTTCAAGATGTAGAAATGGGCAAGAACTTTCTGAAGGGACCCCACTAACATAAGAACTGTCAAATGGGACTGCATGAAATTAAAAGGTTTTTGCACAGTAAACAATCACTAGAGCAAGAAGACAGCCTACAAAGTAGAAGAAAATCTTTACTAATTCTGCTTTTCTCAAAAAACTGAAAATACAGCTACCATGTGACCCAGTTATGCCTCTCTTACTTGAGTTGCTGAAGGATATGTTGAAATGATTCCAAGCCCTGCCACAGAGGCACTTGTACATCCCTGTTTATTATACTATTCACAAGAGCAAGGAAATGGAAGGCACTAACTACCCATCCTACCCCAGAGGCTTCCCTACCATGATGTACTACACCTTCACGCTGTGAGCAAAAATGAGCCCTTAAGTTGCCATATATAAGCCATATATAAGTCCCTTCCTTAAATGGTTTTGTCAGGTATTCTGTCACAGCAGCAGAAAAAAGCAACTAATACAGCATGTGGCATAAGAAGCAAAAGAAGAACTTGGGGAGAAGAGGAGGAGACCAGCAAGACGGAGGCAGGGTCATGGGGGGAAAGTAGTGGAGAGAGGACCAGTAAGAACGGAGCATGTATGAAAATTCATAATGAGATCCACTATTTTGTGCTGACTTAAAAGAACATTAAAAAGGAAGAGATGATCTTTAAGACATTTTCCTTGTCCTGGACTTGAATAGAAAATCGACTTCTGTGTCAGTGAACAGAGACAACGGAGGCAATTTGGGACTCAAGCCCTATTCCCCCAGGAAAAGACCCATTAATCTGCTTCACAACTAAATTTGTACAAGCCTGGCCTCTGTCTCATGGCTTTCTATAAGTGTTAAGATGGCCACAAGCCTGACTGGGCAGGAAATTAGATCCCCCTCTTCCCCAGTTCGACTGACTGAAAATAAATCCATTTTCCTGTACTATTTCTGTTTCCCAGTTTCTTTGGGAAACTGAGGCAGCGGGTTC
Source organism: Nannospalax galili (assembly GCF_000622305.1). Lineage (NCBI taxonomy): Eukaryota > Metazoa > Chordata > Mammalia > Rodentia > Spalacidae > Nannospalax > Nannospalax galili. Next base: position 3,090,131 of record NW_008345884.1, read on the forward strand.
ATGGACCTAAGTGCCCTATAATACCAACTTTTCATTCTTGCTGCTGTGGAGAGCCAAAGGCTTGTCTTAAGCAGGAATTAGTATCAGTTACCACTGAAATTCAACTCTACCTCTGGCCACTCTTAAAATTCTGACTGTAGGAAGAAGGCTAAAAAAAGAATTCTGACAGTACCTCCATTTTGACCTGGTGAAGTGCTTCTTCCATCACAGATTTTGATCACTTGATCATTAAAGAATTGCACAGGCCAGCTCGCAGAGAATTGCAGACTCTGAAGCATAGAATCAGAGGGAGGGTATCCTCCAGTGGATGGCGGCAGTTTGCAAATCTTCCAGCAGGTGGTAGTAGTTCACAGACTTCTAGAGGAGGAAGGGCGAGTGCTGCAGCATCACTGTTGAGTGGCCTGAACGCACGAAGGCAGAGAGGCTCAGTCAGAAAACCTTGGTAGTGAATTTCTTCCCAGCTTGATTAGTTCCAGCCACCATAGGAGAGGGCAACTAACTTAGACTTTAGTTTTTGCAACCAAAAGAAAAGTTCACAATCTTATAATCAATTCTGTGTCTTAATGATACATACGGCTGATAGATTTTTTTTTCCTTTTCAAGATAAAATACACTAAAAGTAGTTGAGTTTCAAAATATAGGTACAATGAAAATAAAAGATTAGGACAGATATAAATAAGTTAAAGTCAAATTCTCACACATCCCTCTCCCTATCTTTATACATCAGCACTTTGTACATTATCAGTTAAATTCATCCTAAAATGGTTTCAGTAATACTTAAGAAAATACCAAATCTAGTTTCTGAGCCTATGAGAGTTCTTTTCTTTGTTTAACCATAAGCAGCCACACAGTTCTAAACCTATGTATTTAATGCCTGTTTATGCCAAGCAATTCCCGGGCATTGGATAGTCAGTGTCCATGCCCTCATGTAGCTTATGAGTGAAAGAATCTTACCTGGTCAGGAAAAAATAAAATAAAATCAATATGTGGCCTATTATATTTGATAAATAATATGTCTGCAATGATAAGTGCAAAGGGGAAAATACTGAGATAATGAACCAAGATTATATGCGCCTCCTGCGTCCTGGCCTCCTCCTTGTTGGAAAGTCCTGTTTGCATGCATGGTTGGGCCTCCCCTTACAAGTATGGTCTCTCTTCTCACCACCTGACCCTGAACTTCCCACCCATCTCCCACTGGCTACTTTTTGGAGCACTGAGCTGTCACTTCTATGATCCCAAGTGCAGACTTTTTATATCAGTTTTCTGAGCTGCTGCTTTAGTGACAAGATGGTACTTCTTTGAACCAGAAGTGCTGTGATTCCATTTCCTTCTTTGGTATATGTGAGAAGCCTTCCTGATCTGAGCACGCACTGGGCCCTCTGTGAATCCCAACCACCTCAGTAGTATTCCTGTGGTGGAAGACAGCTCTGCAATTTTTTAGTGGTCCCCAAGAGTCAGTTATGAATTTGAGAAAGGTTAAAAAAAAAACCTCTGAGAATCCATGACCATGGCTTTTTCTATTGCAGTACTTCTCAACAGGCCTTTGCTTCACATCTGTCCTCCAAGTTTCTCAAAGGCTGCCTGGATGTTCGACATTATTATGAGTCCAATAGTACAGAAGTCATGACTGGGGCTGGGGGCATATTGCTAGCATGGGCAGAGATCAGAGCTACTGCTAGATATGTAATATTACTCTGTGTGTGTGTGTGTTGTGTGTGTGTGTGTGTGTGTGTGTGTGTGTGTATGCTCTAGTAAAAATCTCATAGCCCTCTAATGAACCGAAAGCTGTAGACTGAATAATACCGGACCAAGCATATTCAGAAATTGAATAGAATTTAGTGGAAGCTACTTATTAGCACTGAATAGCTTAAAATAAGGGAGCATTATCTATGTAAGTCACCAAAAGGATTAGTGGTTAATGTTGCATGTTCTTGTCAAATGACTTGAAGGAAACAGAAGTAGCATTTGTGCCAAGAGTTCCTGATTAAGCCCCAGTGATAGACACGTCTATGATACCTTGACTGTCTGTACTTACAATGTATGCTGTATCAGCAAAGTGTTCTGCAGCTCAGAGAGCAGTGGCTGCTTCTATGGAAGGTAGGTTTGGCAAAAGTTTTACAGTGAGGTGACATTGAAGACCTGGTAAAAGTAGAGTGAGATTTCTTCCAAAGGATAGGGATGAGGAGCCGGAGAATCTAGGCAGGCAGAAGATTTTCTTGGTCCACTGTTGAGGAAGATCTGAGAGTGTAACAAGCACAGGTGTTGTTCAGAGGTCAAAGGGGTTGGGAACACAAAGGGGGAAAGAGGGAAACCAGCCCTGCACCCCCTAAGGTGAAGCCACACCCCCTAGCTTGTTGCTCTCCTTCTCTTCCTGACTCACAGGATAAAGTCTACCTCTTTAGTCTGATGTTGAAAACCTTCCACACTCTAGGCCCAGCTGACCCCTCTGCATACATTTGCTCCTGGCTTCCATGGCATGAGCTGCCATCAGATGGTAGACCAGTTATACCAACTGTCTCAAGGATCTCTATGCTCTTTTATATCATCTTTCCCCACTCAGGATAGTCTAGCTACTTGGTATTTTCTCAAGGTATAAGTTTCAAACCACAACAGAAACACTTCATCAGAAAGTAACTTGTGGTGAATTCTGTTTGGTATTCAGACAGCGAGTTCTCTGTTTTAGCAGTGCATGATTTTCTCTCTGATGGAGGTGGTTTTGTGATGGTTCATGCTTAGAAACCCTCAGTTGCACCCTGAGTGTTTTTTCTCTAGCTCAGTCTTGCTTTAATCATTATGCCAATACTTATTTGAACACTAGAGAAGATCACTCTTGTTTCTATTTCTTTTGAAAAGGTTTCTTGGGCATAGATTAATCTCATGACCCAGAGAGAAGCTGCCTTGTTCCTCTCAGACTGTCTGTGGACTTCTCAATTACTGTTGACTATGATTATGGACCAGAGAGAGGCTTTAAGCCAAGCTTCTTCACTGACGTAAGACAGGCTCTACTTGCTAACAGTGTTTACAGAGAATGGTTTTCATCAGTGAGGGTTATGGATTGGACCCTCCCTACCTTAGTTGCCACTGACTTGCTCCAACAGCAAGAAAGCTACTTATTGTTTTTTTTTATAGTCATAAACACTTGGATAATATGGGATTACTCAAGGTATATGAATGCATAACTAGTCCTTAGGATTCACAAATTCTTCTGCAGATTCAACCAACAGCAGATGGGGAATTTTTGGAAATAAAAACCTGTGCACTGAACATATACAGCCTCTTTTCCTTGCTTCTATTCGCTAGTGTATGATTTTTCCTCGGGAGACGTGAACAAATATCTGTTCACCTGAGAAAGGGCACCAAGGACAGACCAAAGAAAAGATTCCATTGAAGACTACCGATGAATTTCACTGAGCATCCAGATACCTAAATCTGAGAGTCCTGGGATCTGTGGCCAATGGATATGGAGGGTCTACTCTATTTTATTTTATTTATTTTTGGTCTTTTTGAAACAGGGTCTCCTTGTAGCCCCAGCTGTCCTGGAACTCACTATGTAGACCAGGCTAGCCTTGAACTCACAGAGATCTGCCTGCCTCTGCCTCTGCCTCCTGAGTGCTGGGATTAAAGGTGGATGCCACCATGCCCAGCCTGGTTTACTCTGTTTAGCCACTGACAACCTTAGGTGTCATCCTCAGGTGTTGTCCACTTTGGTTTTTTGACACAGGGTCTTTCACTAGACTTGGAACTGATCAAGTAGCCTGGCTGGACAGCAAGCTCCAGGGATCTGCCTTTCCCCATCTTCTCGGCACTGGGATTACAAGCTTGAGCCCCAGACCCAGCATTTCACATGGTTCTGGAGATGGAAAAGTTTATGTAGTAAGCATTTTACCAACTGAGCCATTGCCCCAGGTCCTCTAAAATATTTTAATTCTTTCTTAATTCAGACACTCTCTCTGACGGTAGGGCCTCCTTTTCTTTCTAACTTGTCTGTAGTATGTCAGTTACAATTTAGACAATCACTTCCAGCCCTATGTATTTCAACACTGAGTTTTTCTTTACTTTCTCAACTTCTTTTCTACACAGGACCCATCATCTTGTTTCCTAAAGTTGTTTCTTTATACCATAAAGACTCCCAGTGAAGGACTCTTTTGGCTGAACCATTATTCTTTTCAGCTCATCCTCAGTTTTTTTTTTTTTTCCTCTCAGCTCAACAAGTATTTTCATTTACTTTTAAATTGTATATCTTTTTTTGAATTGATGTGTAATCATTATAAGTATGGAGTACTGTGTGATAATTTGATATATGTGTACAGTGAATACAGACCAACTCAGAGCAATAATCGTTTCCACTTCTTCAAACATTGAGCAGTTCTCTGTGTTCAACATCTTCAAACTCTTTGTTTATACATTTTATAACAAGACACTGTGAACTGTAATCACCCTGCTCATCTGGACATAAGAATTTCATTTTATACCTATGTTTTTGATCTGTATTTCTGTTTCCATTTTCCTGATATATATCAAATAAACCTTGTAGTCCCTGCTTTGGATCTCATACTCTATGATCATATTTCTATCATTTTTCTCTTGGTTTTTTCTTTCATTGACATTTTTCTCAACAGTCTGAGAGAACTTTTCAAATGTATGCACTACATTGCTGATTTAGGTTTCGACAGCATGGATTTCTCTCCTTATTTTTTCAGGTGTGAATTTTCATTCTTCTAAGAAAAGTCAGGCTTTGTTACACTGTTTTTTAATCATGAGTTATTATTTTAAGAAACACGGACATTGCCAGGAGGACCTGTGTGTCCATGACCCAGCATTGTTGAATACTAACACCTTCTACTTCTTCAGCATTATAGAAATAAAACATCAGAGCTACAGGGTTGTATCACCTGTATCACTCTCAGCTCTACAACCCTCTTTCTGAAAGGTTCTCACATTTTGTACTAATGACTTTACAAAATTCAGTCCTTGGACTAGCAAGTGTATTTATAAACTGTGCTGTTGTTTGAATATTTTAGTATTTCTTATAGATACTATGACATGGCAAGAATTATTTTGTAGCTAGTTTCTCTTTACAGCCTTATGTTCTGACTTTCGTGTGTATTAATTGTGAAGTTCCAGCTCATTCCATTTCAGTGTTGTATGATGCTCTGCCCTGTGAATATTCCATAGTTTATTCATTAATTATCTTAATGTTGGGCATTCAGATTCTTTCAGTTTTCATCATTATGATGTGATGATGAACAATTTTAGATGCTTCCTTGTACATATACAATAGCTTTTCTTGAAGATGTGCTTAGAGTTGGAATTGCTGGGTTGCAGTACCTAAGTATTGTCAGCTCTACTATTACAAAGCTGTTCTGTGTTTGCAGCAATCTCCACTGCCATGGGCAGTGTTTTCCAAGTTCGTTTTTGAGAATTTCATACATGCATATAAGGTGTTTTGACCAAATCCATGCCCACTCCCTCCCCTCCAATACCCCCCATATCTCCCTGTCACTTTTTTCTGACAACTTCGTGTACTCCTTTCTTTCTTTCTTTCTTTCTCTTTCTTTCTTTCTTTCTTTCTTTCTTTCTTTCTTTCTTTCTTTCTTTCTTTCTTTCTTTCAATTTCTTTCTTTTCTTTTTATTCTTTTTTGTAATGGGACTTTTTGCTACTCTAACATTCTCTCCTCTGAACAGGTAACCCTAAAATCTTTTGGGGATTAGATAAGAGCTCCCAAATACTTTTGACATTTTGGGCCTTTGGAACAGAGTATGTTGCTAAGAGGCTCAAGGATGTTTTGACTTTTAGCCAAGGAACTAGCTAATTTTTTTGGAGTCTTTTTACCCTAGCTGCCTAGCCAATTCTTACCTTCTATTCTTATCACACCATCCTCTGAAGAGGTTACCCAAATTAACGATAAGGAATTGGGACGCAGACTACTCTGGCTTCTTCCATGTTGAACAGGGTCGTAGGGTAAGGCAATTGGGGTACCCTTTCAGTGGGTTTATCTAAAAGGCTCCCAAGTTGCATAACTCTTATCTGTAGGGAGAAAAGAAGGTCCTTGACTGGTGAATATGGGATGTGAAAGAGAAATAAAGGCAAGAGTAGTTAGCATTACAAGTTCTAGACAGGGAGCCAGGAAAAAGTCAGAACAGGACAAACTTCAAATTTCCATATCAGAGTCCACTGGAATTTCTTCCAAAAGCTTCCCTCTATTGGGGTCCTCCTCATTTTTCTTTTGTCTGCCAAGGCTGGACTCAAGAGTGATGGACTCAGGATTTGTTTTCAAGCATTTCAATAGATGTTGGAATGGCTAGAATCAATGTCAGTTCCCTCTCAAAGGCATCTAGATAGGGGAGAAAACAAATTTAGCCGTCGTTTTAGAACAATAGCAGGTTGTCTCCCTTAGCTACAGGTGGGCACTGCAGTATTGCAAACCAAGATTTGTGGTCTACATCTGAGCAGCACTTTCTGTTTAGAAACAAAATCATCAATGAGAAATAATTGTCTAAATAACATTTTATGTGGACTTAAGCCTAATGTCTGAGAAGTGTAATCCCTTGAACTCTTAAAGAAATATACTGATCATTTTCATCTTTGGTTTTACTTTCCTTTTGGGTGTTTAAGACCACATAGTTGGCCAAATAAACCAATTTGTTTTTACTCTTCAGGTCGTTGGAGAATCTGTTCCTTAGGGATCACAAGGGCTTGGGAGGAGCCCTTGGCTCCTTTCTTTTACCAGGTCCATCTATGTGACGATAAATCAAAGGTCCTGCTCAATCGTAGCTGGCTTCACTTGGAAGCATGGAGGAAATGTTTCCTCTAAGTTTACCCTACTCTTTATAGACTGGACACTGGTACAAGTCCATCTGGTGGGGTCTCTATGGCCTCCCTGAACAGGAGGACAAGTGACTCACCACAGACACAGGACATTTTGAGAGATGCTCCATAATCCCCTGGAACTTAGTTGACCTTGGAGGGCAAGGAGCAAAAATGTCCTTTAGTTCCTCTGATCAGATTAGTGTAGGCCTCAAAGTATGGCTGTTAAACATCCAAGAAGGTTAGTTCCACCAGTCTGGTGCTTTTAATTACCATGTGCTATGTTGATAAAACTTGGGCAAAAACCAAACGTTCTCAGATAAACCTTGACTAGACATATATTTGGTACTAAACTATGACCTTAGAAACTTTAAGATTATGGGGGCTGGAGAGATGGCTCAGTTGTTAAGAACACTGACTATTCTTGCAGAAGACCCAGGTTTGAATCCCAGCACCCACCTGGCAGCTAACAACTGTCCGTAACTCCAGTTCCAGGGGATCCGACAGTCTCTTCTGTCCTCCGTAGGCACTTCACAACATGGGTGCACTTACCTACGTGCAGGCAATATATGCATACACATAAAATTAAAAAATTTTAAAAAAGAAATTTTAAGACTATGTGTATATTATTTTTGTCTCATCCTTTATATATCATAGCAAACCTACACAGACCCTCATCACTTGCTTAGGCTTTCTCATTTTTTCTATTTTGGATATATCTCCATTACCATATCCTTTTAACATCTTTTATATTCTCATTTTCTTTTTTAATAATTATGAGACATAGTAACATTAACAAATAAATTTTCTATCTGTTGTAAGAATTCTTTTCCTGGGGATGTTAAGCAATGTTTATCCCCTTTAAAGGTTCTAGTGTTAAACCAATGTTTGATTAAAGTTGTCCTGGGGAACTAATGAATTTACTGAGCTTACTTACAGAGATGACTGAGGGGTTGCTGAGGTGTGTGAGTGACCTGAGGGTATGCACACTGGAAAGCCTTGACCCAGCATGGTCAGGCCTTCTCTTCCTAGTTTTCCCCAGATTATACTTTCGCCCTCCCCAAATCCAGGAGCCCATGTGTGATTAGGACCAAATTACATACAGTTGGCTGGGAAGAGTGGCTAGATACTCCATTGAGGGTCCACTGACCCTGCTTGCCCCTCCTTTAATGAAGAAGCACAACCATCAACAAGCCCAATTGTGGTGATATTTAGCAAGAAGGCACAGCTGAAGTCAAGATGATGGCAGTTATTTCACACAGAAGAGACTGTTGTACAGCATCATCTTATTTAAGGAACATGGAATATAAAAGGATTTGGTGCTAGGATCCACAAATGAGGGAGAACATACATCTTTTGTTTTTCTGAATTTGTGTTACTTCACTTAGTATAAGTTTCTAAATCCATCCATTTACCTGCAGATTTCATCATATTATCTTTCTTTACTGCTGAATAGAACGCCATTGTGTAAATATACCACATTTTTGTTAACCATTTGTCAGTTGTTGGGCACTTAGGTTGCTTCCATCTCTTAGCTATTGTGAAGAGAGAAGCAACAAACATGGATGTACAAGTATCTCTGCAATAGGATGAGTTCTTTGGGTATATGCCAAGGAGTGGTATAACCAGGTCGTATGGTAGGTTCATTTGTAGTTTTTTAAGAGTTCTCCATACTGTTTTCCATAGGGGTTGTACAAGTTTGCAATCCCACCAGCAGTGATGAGTGTTCCCCTTTCTCCACATCCTCGCCAGCATTTGGTGTCATTTGTTCCCTTGATCCTAGTTTTCCAAGTTCTTCACTCTACATCCCTATTAATACTTGGTATTATTAGATTTTAAAATATGATTATTGTAGTGAATATAAAATGAATGATATAGTGTTCTTGTTTTGATTTGCCGTCCCCATTTCTAATAAGGTTAAGCATTAATTTTATAGTTTTATTAGTTATTTTATGAATTTACTATATATCCATTTTCATTTATATATATCTGTATATCAATTATATATTCAGTACATGATTATTAATATATCTAATAAACATTAAATATATAAAGACTAGTCATTAGCCAAAAATATAATGTGTTATAAATATTATATTTACTACTAAATACATACATATTGATTTCTTGTATGACTTAGGCTTCCTAATATTTTTTTTTGTTTTCTTTTTCCAAGGTTGTTAGGTAATAGCCTATATTATATTTTAAAAGGTTTTAAATATATTTTCTTTTTTGAAAGTTTTATTTATATATACAAGTGTTTTGCTTGCATGTATGTATATGTACCATGTGGATGCCTTATGCTTATGGAGGCCAGATCTCCTGAAACTGGAGTTACAAATGGGTGTGACCTATCGTGTGGGTACTGGGAACTGAACCCAGGTCCTCTGCAAGAGGAGTAAGTGCTCTGAACTGCTGAGCCCTAAAAACTTCTCTTTTTAATGCTTAAAGCCTTAATCTACCTAGGATTTATTTTTAGGTATGGAGAACCTATTTGAATATTTTTTCCAAATTTCATCAAGCACAAATTATTGAATTGCTCATCTCCTACCTTAATTTATAGTATCATCTTTCTGTATCAGCATACATTTCTGACTGTTTCTGTCTTCTGTCAACTCCTTTATCCTTCCTTCAATACACACATCTTAATTTCTACATCTTTGTGAATTCAGTCTCCCTTGTTCTTCAAATTTATTTCTTTTCTTGAACCTTTGCTGTTTAGTAGACATTTCAGAATCACTGCTTCAATATCATGAAAAGCACTGTCAAAATTTTAAAACTCAGAATTTCATTGAATTTTTAAAGTTAGACTTATATTGAAGTTATATTACTTTTGAAGGAACTGACATCTTTCTAAAATATTCTATTTATTATTTTTATTATGTGTATATGAGTGTATTGCCTGTATATATGTAAGTGTGCCTGTGTCATGCCATGCCTACAGAGGTCAGAAGAGGGTGCTGAGTTCCCTTGGAACTGTAGTTACAGACAGCTGTTAGCCACCATGTGGGTGCTGAGAACCAAACCTGGGTCCTCTGCAATAGCAGCCAATACTCTTGGGTTTTTTTTTGGGGGGAGGAGGGGGGTTGGATCTTTTTGAGACAAGGTCTCCCTGTAGCTGCATCTGGCCTGTATTTACTGATGTAGACTAGGCTGGCCCCGAACTCACAGAGATCCACCTGCCTCTGGCCCCCAAGTGCTGGGATTAAAGGTGTGCACCACCATGCCCAGAGCAGCCAATACTCTTAATAACTGAGCCATCTCTCCAGCCCCAGAACTGACATCCTTATGATACAGAATCATTCAAACCATGACCACACAACATCACATTTGGATTTTCTTCAAAGTCTTTCAGTATAATTTAATAATTTTGTCCATAAACATCCTCTATAGTTTCTTTAAACTTTTTAAATTGAATTTTTGTGGATTTCTTGCAACATATTTTATTCATATTTAGGCATGCCCCTATCTATCTCCCCTACATATACATATATATATATATATATATATATATATTCAGATGTCTCTATAGTGTGAGTCCATCCACTGGAGCCTGGTCAACCTACAAAGAGTCTCACCCTTAAATAAGTTGACTCACCCCTTCCCAGCAGCCATCAGTTTCTTACCACTTCCCCATTTCTATGCTGGGATTTTGTCTGGCTTGAGTTTACATGGTACTTGTGCATGCTGTCACCATTGCTGTGATTTCGTATGAGAAACGGCCCAGCTGTCTAGAAAACTGTTTCCTTGTAGCCATCCACCACCTCTCGTTCTTACAATGGTTCCACCCCCTCTTCTGCAATGATCCCTGAGCGTTGGGAGGCAGAAGTTTGATATAGGTGTCCTAGTCAGGGATAAGTATTCTGTAGCCTCTTATTCTCTGCATGTTGGCCAGTTGTGAGTCTCTGTATTAATCACCATCTGCCACATAAAGAACCTTCTCTGGTGAGAATTGAGAGATGCATTAAATGGGTATAATAATAAGTCACTAGGAGGCAGTTTAATACTACGTCTACTTAGCAGAATAATACTAATGGGCTCTCCCCTACGGCTCATGGCCAGGGTAGCCTCAGGTTCCTTGGCCTGGTAGCATTGTCAGGTCATAAATCTAATCGTAAAGTGGTTGGTTACTCCCTTAACATTTGTGCCACTATTGCACCAGTGGGCATCTCTTGCCAGGCCAGTGCCAATCTGTTTAAATCTGTGCATGGTATTTGTTACATCTGTGTGTTATGTGTGTATATGGTGTTACGTGTGTGTTATGTCTGTGTGTGTATATATATGTGTGTGTGGTGTGTATATGTATGTGTTTGTGGTATATGTATACGTATGTCTATGTCTACGTGTGTGTGCTATGTGCATGCATGTGATGTACGTTTGTGTGTATGTGATGTTTGTATATGCATATGTGGTGTGTATATTTGTGATTGTGTATGTAGTATGTATATGGTATATGTGTGTGGAATGTGTTTTTGTTATGTGTACACATATGTTTGTAGGTGTACTTGTCCACACAGACATGTGTGGAGATCAAAAGTGAATGTCAGATATCTTTCTCAATCTCCACCATTTTTTTTTTTTGTCCTTTTGAGACAGGGTCTCCCTGTAGCCCCAGCTGTCCTGGAACTTACTACGTAGACCAGGCTGGCCTCACAAAGATCTGCCTGCCTCTGCCTCCCAAATGCTGGGATTAAAGGCATGCACCACCACCTGGCTATTTTTTTTTTTTTAATATCCACCTTTTTTTAACCCTGAGACATGGTCTCTGCTGAACATGGAGCTCTAGTCTGTGCCCCTCCCCCATGCCCCTAGGCTGGTATTACAGAGGTGTGCAGCCATGCCTGGATTTTATGTGAGTTCTGAGGATCTGAATCCAAGTCCTCATGCTTATGTACCAAGCACTCTACCCACTGACCCATCTCCCCAGACCTAGGTAAGTGAAAGAAAATTTTTAAATTTTTTTCTTTGTTTCTGTTTATTTCTTTGGATATCCTTTAAATTTTATGTATATGAGTGTTTTGTACACATGTATGTAAGTGTACCCATGTCATGCAATGCTCACAGAGGCCAGAAGAGGGTGTCAGATCCCCTGGAACTAGAGTTCAGGACAGTTATTAGGTACCTATGGGTGTTAGGAACCTAACCCAGGTCCTCTGTAACAACATCCATCCAGGGCTCTTAACCATTGAGTCATCTTTCCAGCACCATCCCCCTCTTTGAGACAAGGTATTTCTGTAGTACCAGCTGGCCTGGAACTTACTATGTAGATCAGGCTAGTCTACATCTCACAGAGATCCACCTGCCTCTGCTTCTGAGTGCTGGAACTAAAGGTATGCACCACCATGCCCGGCCGGAAGATTATTGTTTAACTCTTATATATCCTTACTAATTTGTCAGCTTGTTCTATCAATAACTAAGAGATAGACTCTTAAAATCTCTTACTATATCTCCCTATACTTTTCTTGTTTTCCTAACATGTATTAGAGACTGCAATATTAGGTATATATAATTAGTTTAGAATCATTTTATACTCCTGGTAACTCTCTTAATAATTATACTGGGGTTTTTTGTTTGTTTTATTTTTTGGTCTTTCTTGAGACAAGGTCTCCCTTGTAGCCCCAGCTGTCCTGGAACTCACTATGTAGACCAGGTTGGCCTTGAATTCACAGAGATCCACCTACCTATGCTGGGATCAAAGGTGTGTGCCACCACTCCTGGCAATTATACCACTTTTTGCATGTGTATTTGTGTGTTGTGTGTGTTATGCATTTCAATTGCATGGATTCTTGTGTGTGTGTGTGTGTGTGTGTGTGTGTGTGTGTGTGTGTGTGTGTGTGTAATGTAAGGGTCAGAGGTTGATGTCAGTTGTCTTGCTTGGTCACTATCTTATTTGCTTAGGTAGGGTCCCTCACTGAACCCGGAGCTGGCCAATTTCACTAGTCTAGCTAACCAGTTTGCCCCTAAGCACTGGGATTACAGGCAAGCCATCATGCCCATCTGGATTTTATGTGGGTGCTGGGGGTTCAAACTCCTGTCCTCATGCTTGTGCTCCAAGTGCTTTATCCGCCGAACCACCTCCCTCATTCCTAGTAACCTTTTTTTTCTTTTTTCTTTTTGGCCTTTCTGAGACAGGGTCTCCCTGTAGCCCTAGCTGGCCTGGATTCGCTGTGGAGACCAGGCTAGCCTCAGACTCACAGAGATCCACCTGCCTCTGCCTCCCGAGTGCTGGGTCAACACCTGGCTCTAGTAACCATTTTTATCATTAATCATTTTTTTTTTCTCTTAAGGTTTATCTTGCTAAATAACAATATAGATAGGTTTACCAGCTTTCTCTTATCTATTTTGAATAGCAATTGTATTCTCTTCTTATCTTCCTGTGTCTTATGTTTTCTGTATTTTCTAGAACACCAAGTAGCTCAAATTTTAAACATCCATTCTGACAAGCCTTGCTTTAAATGACAAGTTCACTACATTTACAGTTATAATTGTTGGTATGTTTTATCATTCTTAGTTTTACAATCTTAGTTTGTGTTTTCAACTTACTCTGTTTTTTCCATTATTTATTGAAAAGGGAGAATTTCTGTTTCTGCTTTTTTCCTCTTTTCTATGATTTACTATTTCTGCCAATTGGGATGAAGTTATATATTCTTTTATGGACTATTTGGAAAGTGTTTCCTTTCAAGCTTTCATAGTCTAAAGCTAGTCAACAACTATTACCCTCTTCTTAGATGGTAAAAGGATGAGGAGCTTCATTTAATTCAGTTTCTTTTTGTCTTACATGAAACTTTTCAGAATTTTTGTTCCACCTCATTTGACAACATATCATTAAACTTTAAAAACTACAATACTTGTTTAGGGGATTGGAGATACGGCTCAGTGGTTAAGAACACTGGCTGCTCTTGCAGAGGACCCAAGTTCATTTTGCAGCACCCACACAACAGCTAACAACTATCTATAACTCCAGTTCTAAGGGGATCTAATGCCCTCTTCTGGCCTCTGCAGACACTGCATAATGTGTGCACTTAACATGCAGGCAAAAACCTCATACACATAAAATAAAAATAAATAAGTAAAAAAATATTTTAATGCTTATTTAGACTTGTCCATTCACTCACAAGTTTCTTTCCCTATTACCCTTGGCATTTTATTCTTTCTTCTCCTTCTTCCCCTACTTCTCCTCCTCCTCTTCCTAAGCATACTTTTCAGGAAATCCTTCAAGTTCTGCCAACAATGACCTGTCTCTGATCATGTCTTTGTTTCACTTTTAGTATTGAACAATCACTTCCTTGAATGCAGGATTTTCTGTTGGCAATTATTTTCTCCTACCACTTTCTCAGATACCTGAGGAGGGATGATAGTATCTTTGGTTTGAGCAACTTGTCCATCAGAATTCCCAAAAAGAATTGAAGCACAGTGGGTGCCCACAGAAGCCACATCAAACCCAGGACACTGCTGCTCATTTACGTCACAGCATCAGTCCTCTTGCCAGGTAGACACAGGCACGTGTGTTTGTCCCTCCCAACCACACAAGCAGGCTGTATCTGCCCCTCTTTACCACTCACTCTCTGTGTCCTGGTATCTGTTTTCCAAATAGAGGATGTCAACTGAGCCCTGGCTTATAGAAGCCAGTTAAAAACAAGACCATTGTCCTAGTTTGTTTCTTCATTGCTGTGACAAACACTCTGACCTATACCAACTTGGGGAGGAAAGGGTTTATTTAGCTTACATCTCCCAGGTCACAGTTCATCAGGGAGCCCAAGGTAGGGACTCATGGCAAGAACCTGGAGCACAGGCCATGAAGGAATGCTGCTTACTGGCTTGCTCCCCTGCTCGCTGCTCAGCCTTCTTTCTTATGCAACACAGGCCCAACTGCCCAGGGGCGGCACCACCCACAGTAGGTTAGGCCCTCCCACATCACTCAGCAATCAAGAAGATGCCCCACAGACATGACCACAGGGCAGTCCAATGAAGGCAATTCCCCAACTGAGGCTCCCTCAACCCAGGTGAGTCAAGTTGACACTAAAGCTAGTCAGCACAACCATTTATATGTCAGCATACCTCACAGTCCCCTTTTCACTCTGCTCTCCTACTGGATCCTTCATCTTGGTTTATAAACATACATTACCTGCTCACAGAAAATGTTCCTTTGCCCCCATAATCTTTTACCTATCACTTGCTTCTTTGCTTTCTTCCAAGCTAGAGTTGTTGTGTTCCAGTGTTAGTCAGCCTTCAGGTACTGTGACATGTACCTGACATAATCAGCATATAAGGAGGAAAGGTTTATTTGGGATCTTGCTTTCAGAAGTCTCAGTCCATAGTTGCCGGGTTTTGTTGCTTTGGGCCTTGGGTCAGGCAGGACATCATGGTAGAAACCTTCATTAGGAGACTGCTCACCGAATGATGGCCAGGAAGCAGAGTTGTGGGAGATGGGGAAGGCAGGAGAGGCCAGGACTTCAAAGTCATAACCCCAGTGACCTAACTGCCTCTCTTCCTCCACCAGGCTCTACCTCTTAAAGGTTCGACCACCATCTTCCAAAAGTGCCAGAGTCTGGGTTCCAAGCTTTTGATGCACAGCCCTTTGGGGAGCACTCAAAATCCAAGCTCCAATGGCTGTTCACATTTATTATATCCACTTTTTGCTTAAGCCTCTTGTGTATTCCTTAGCTCACTCCAGTTTTCTTCCATTACACTGCTCATGAGAAGAGCACTAATGTCTCTGTTTTCCAAACATAAGTTATTCTATGTACACATCACATGTCAATACAATTCTTTTTTAAGAATGTTCAAATGATGGATGGGTATGGTGGCACATGCCTTTAATCCCAGCACTTGGGAGGCAGAGGCAGGCAGATTTCTGTGAGTTCAAGGCTACCCTGGTCTATGTAGTGAGTTCCAGGCCAGCTGGGGCTACAGGGAGACCCTGTCTCAAACAAACAAACAAACAAACAGAATGTTCAAATGAAATGACCATTTTTAACTCAGCGGGTAATAGAGAAGCAAGTACAGACAACTTACTTTCCCCAGCCCCATCGTGTTTAAAGGGAGACTGGAAGAGGGCAAGGCAGGGTGATTTCTGCTTCGCTGAATAGTGAATGTTCTTCAAAAGTCATTGCCCCACAGGGGGTTGGAGGCCATCAGCATGTCCCCTGTGCTCACTCTGTAAGTCCAAAGGTATCAGAGAAGTTTTGTGGCAAAGGGCTGTAGATACCATCTGGTGCCTCAGGAACTGTTCTTGGACTCTGTAAGAGAGTTTTGTGAAGTATGCTGAGCAAAAAGAACAAGGCTGACTGTGGTAGGCATGTAGAGCCGCCCTGGACCAGCAGCCTCACCCCTGCTACCCTAGAAACACAGGCTTGTGTGTCAGTTTCATTCAGGTTGAGCAAAAGGATAAAGGCAGATTGCCTGGGGGAGAAGAAGGAGAAAGGGAAACTGGTATATCCTTACAGGACATCCGGGTCCTGGATGTTGAGGCTACCCTTCTGCTTCAAGCAGAGCTCTCTTGACTTGCTTTCGTGGCCTGCACTCAGTTGCAGGAATTCCCCAAATAGGGTCTCATTGAGTTGTTCAGTCTCTATCTGTCTCACTTAACATGCATTAGCTACTGCAGTTCCAGCCTTCACAGTTACCATCACTGTGATGGTTCCAGCCTAAGAACATGTGGCAGGAAGGGGAGTTCCATCAGACTCCATGGCTGCTCCACAAATCCAGTATTTAGTCTCTGTATCATCTATAGCAAAAGTAGGAGGTTGCTATTGGGCTGAGTATCAGCTATAGCTCCAATGTGAAGCAGAGGTATTCACATCAAGGCCCCCACAGGTGGTGGGTCTGCCTGTGTTTGTCTGGGGTTCCATGTTCAGTCATGTTTTGAAAAGTATAGTAAGGATGGCTTCACTTAAAGCAAGTGGCCAAGCCAACATGACTTATAGCAAAGGAAACACCAAGAGAATCCAGGGAGGGCCCTGAGTACAAGTGGTTGTCCTGGAAACTTCCACAGTATGATTTCCTTTACATCCAGAGAGGATTGTCTGTAAGCTTCAGATTCTTTAGGGTTTCTCGAGTGTATGGACTTACCTGTCTAGAACCTGGATGAATGATGCTATCATGTATTTCATATGCTCAAAACATCTCAACAGATCACTCTTTTTATTTCCATACATTTTGTAAGCCCCTACACCATGACCAGAGTGAGTGTTTCTTGACAGATAACCTTTCTTCAAGGGTTTTATAATCTAGCAAGAAAACCTTATTTGTGAAAGCATCATGCAAATAAGCATGTTATTGCAAGTTCATGGTGCTATAGGAGAGAATCATGAAAGCATCCAAGAAGGGAACTGGCCTCACTGGAATACAAAGAAAACATCTCTAAGAAAGTAATTTTGAGCAGACATTAAAGAATTAAAAAGAAAAGGGAATGGGTAATGACAGATAAGATTTCCAAACAGAGCCACCATCATGTGCAAAGGCCTTGAAGTGGAAGAAAGCACAGTGTTTCCAAAAATACGAAAGTAAAACCAGTGTGTACAGAGCAGGGTGAGAAGGATACACTGATGTGAGACAAGGCTCTAACTGGCAGGACAAGGCACACAGGGTATAGGAAGACGTTGAAGAGACTCAGGCCATAGTTTTTGTTGTTGTTGTAAAGTGAATAAATCTTTATTTAAGGGATATTTCACATGATTTCCTTCACTGTCCATCAAGGTTTCAGAAGCTCAAGACATGCCAGACAATCCTTTCTCAAAGAAACAAGTATTTCTTAATCCAGTTGTGCTATCAGCCCATATTAGCAACTGAACTATACAATAGATCCATGCCCCAAAACATGCAGTGTGGTTCTGAAAATCCTCATCACTGATAAAATGTTCCCAACAAGTTGATTGCTAGCAAATAGCACACAGAAAACCTAGAGGGAGTGTTTTCTTATGGTCCTGTCCACAGCAAATGGGAAAATGCACTCTTAAAGTCCAGCCATAATTCTGATCTGTCGTTATTCCATCTGACCAACTAGTTTTTGAACATTTCTGCAGATGTTTCATCTTCTGCCCATAATTTACCACCTCACACAGAGCAGAGGCCTTTCCCAAACCATGATTATTCTGGTGGCCACTGAAGTTTTGAGCAGATCCAATTAATAGCCCTTTCCCTTTTTGCCCTTTTTTAAGAATCAGTTGGAAGGCAAGATGATGACATTACCAAAGAATCCAGTAGCATCCTTATTTCTGATAAAGGTTGAATTAGAAGACAAAGCTTTCTGAGAGTAAAGAGGGATTGCAAGCACCCCCTCTGCCCTTTGAAAAATCTAGGATAGCCTACTCAGCAATATCTTGATTATTTCTGGCAATTCTACCTGCCCAGGCCACTGCTTTCCCGAGTTGGAGAAGGGATACAGGAAGGACCAAGTTCTTCCCCTTCCCCGGGTACTTGGAGAGATCAGCATCTCTCAGTTCGAAGTGTGGGCTAAATGCTTCCACCCAACAGCTTCATCTCTTCCTTCACCTCATAGAGATGGAAAAGAATGGACAAGAACCCAACAGTTGTTAGTTCTTAGATCCTCTTCCTAAGGGGAACTTCAGGGATGGGGAGCAAGCATCCTTCTGTCACTGTTGCCAAGAGCTGTTAAGACAAGTTCCCCTGGGGCCTGTGGAACAAAGATGGATTCTGATGATGGCTCATGTCTTCTTGGAAGCTTAGAATACAGAACATTAAGCTCCAATCCCCAAAACATACAAGTTCTATACTGAACTAGCTCCTTTTATGTTCTTCTATGTAAAAGTTTCCAGTTGTTTCTTTTTCAAACATTACCCAATATGACAGATGTCTGCAGTGTATCTGAGTCAGCAATGTGACTTCTAGGGTCACAGAAGTTAAGGAACTCAAAATGGAATCTAATCTCATTCCTTATTTGTGTATGTATGGGAGGGAGGTATACACGTGTGTGTGTGTGTGTGTGTGTGTGTGTGTGTGTGTGTGTGTGTGAGTGCCATGTGAGTGCGGGTGTCCATGAAGGCCTTTTTTTTTTGTGTGTGTGTGTGGGTGAGAGGGATATACGTGTGTGTGTGTGTGTGTGTGTGTGTGAGAGAGAGAGAGAGAGAGAGAGAGAGAGAGAGAGAGAGAGAGAGAGAGAGAGAACCCTGGGTGTCATTCTTCAGGTGCTGTCCATCTTGATTTCTGAGACAGTGTCTCTCACTGGAACCTGGAGCTCAACAAGTTGATTGAGCTGGCTAGCCTGCGAGCCCCAGGAATCCACCTGTCTCTGCCTCCCCAGTGCCAGGACACAGCTATTCCCAATCTTGTTCATATGGGTTCTGGAGATCAAGCTCAAATCCTCATGCTTGTGTGGCAGGCATTTTAGTGACTGAGCCAGCTTCCTAGCTCACATTCCTTTGGTTTCTTTTTTGTAAGCCCAAGATCTAGTAAGATTAAGTGACTTGTTCAACAATGCAGAATCAGCAAGCCGATCTCCCAGTTGCTTGGGTTCTATGACTAGAGATACTTCCAACCATATCATGTTGATACATCAGAGAAATAATATGCAGAAAAGTCATGATGTTGTTATAAAAACAAACAGTATAGCTCTTATAAAATAAAAGTCATCCTTTTATTTGCTAACAAAAATTTGTATGTTGTTTATCATTTTATCATTTTTTTCATATCGTGCTGTAACCTCTGCATTTGTTTTGCATTCAGTGTGTGGTTTGACTATTCTGATTCTAATAAATGTCTTCTTTTAAAAGTTCTCTTTTCTTAATTAACAAAGTGCCAAGTAGAAAGAGATAAGTTTTGCACTTTAATTACAATAACCGCAGGCTACTCAGAGGATTCTTATCACTGGCTTAGACTGTGCGCTTTGCACTTATTGAAAATAAAACTTGGTGGAAACTTTATGGAAGTCGTGGATGTGCAATTGAGGTAACGATGCTGACTCTCACCACTGTCAGGAAGGAGTGGGGGGTGGAATCTGAATGAGAATATAATGCTATAAATATATGAAAATGCCACACTCTATATACTAACTTGAAATTTGAATAATTTAAAGATAGGAAGGTGGGGCAAAGAAGGCATAAGGTGTCAGGATGTGTGCCACTTTTCTTTGTGAAGGCCCCGAGGAGGCAGGAAGTGGCCACTATGGACCTCAGTACATCACCAGCACGGGAGTCACTGAGGATGATGACGGATCTGAAGATGACCTAGATCTGGATGTTTCCTTTGAGGAGGTAACATCATCTCTTTTGTTGACTCTACAAAAAAGTGCTTTGTTCCCCTGCTGACCACAGCAGCTCAGCCAATGGACCATGGACATTTAACTTCAGACTTAAAAGGCCCATTTGCTCTCATCACAGATTTGTTTCCTCTGACTATGAAGCTCAAATGGGGTCATAAATTAGTAGTAGGGAGGTTCCAATAGGGCTGGCGTTCTTTAGACAGCCTCTACCTACAACTTTGCAAATTTTGTAAGATGAGATGGTATAAGGAAATGAATGATACCTTGACAAAGCTCTGCATTTTGTAATAGCGTAGTGAGAATAAGTCATAGACTATCAGTTTTACCAATGATTTTCTGAACAATACGGGGCAAGGTACTTAAACTCTCTGAGTCTCAAATTCGTCATCCATAAACTGAGGTCAGACTTTTGTCCCACTGATATCCTGAGGATGTTTCTGGAACTATTAGCAATGAGCATGTGGGTTCAATAACCACAAATATGGCAGTAAAAAGGCCACACTCAGTGTTTATGCTGAGCCCTTTCCTTTTCAAACTTTAGGTTAAACCTCTTCCTGCTACCAAAGCTGGGAATAAGAAGTTCCTGATGGAACCCAAGATGACATCTCTCTCTAATCCAGAGATGGGTTCCAGGCCTATGCACCCCACCTCAGCATCTCTCCTTGCAACAACAGTGGCTATCCCACCCACGCCTGCCCAGTGGAAGGAGAAGGGCAGTGTGACCAAGATGTCAAGGCTCTTTGACATGTCTTGTGATGAAACCTTCTGCTCAGCTGACAGCTTCTGTGCCAATGACTACACATGGGGGGGCTCACGATGCCACTGCAACCTAGGCAAAGGAGGTGAAGGCTGCTCAGAAGGTAGGCTCTGGAATAAGGGTGCACACAAGGGTGGGCTGGTCCCTCAGAGACCCGTGGACAGTTGCATGATGCAAGCATAGTTCCTTCTAGTCTTTTTATAAGATAGGCCCTTTCCTATCAGTAAATTAGCTCTGCCAGGAAAAATGGAAGCAGTGTCCATTGCTGCTCTGAGGTAGCCACTCTGTTTCTATGTGTCAAATGCACAGTCATTTGGAACAGCCATCATGAGATTATCTTGACAGCACCAGGGAGGTGAGCTCTATCATCACATCTCTGTCAAAACTACAGCCAAAACACACAAACACACACACATACACATGCACACACGTGCACAGGGGTTGAGAGGGCTGACACATAGCAGTGTACCATGTACTCCCAGCTGGCAAGTGAGTGGTGCTATACTTCATTGATTTCTTTTTGGGAAAGCAAGACCCGATCTCCAAAATCCAGTTACTTCTGAAGAGTTCCAGAAGCTCCATCACCCCAAGAGTAGTAGATATAAAAAGCAGAGGAAAGGAGGTGGGAAGGAAGCTAAGTTTAACAGATCAGTGAAGGGTTTTGGTGATATGCAGACAATGGTGTGTGTTGATTTGTCGGGTGGAGAACGGGGTGATGACATTCTGCTCTGTTGTGGTTTTCTTTGTAGATATCCTTATTCGGTATCCTCAGTTCTTTGGCCATTCCTATGTGACCTTTGAGCCTCTGAAGAACTCCTATCAGGCATTTCAAATTACTCTGGAATTCAGGGTAAGAGGCTGGCCATTTGATGAGTGATTATTGATTACCTGATTACACCAAAAGGAAAGACAGAGGAAGAGGGGGAGGAGGGGGAAGAAGAACAAAACAAGGATCAGTATGACACATTGAGCCTGGCCTGAAACCAGTGACAGTGTCCAGTGGGGATGAGGCACATTCACAACATTCAAGTACACTGCTAGGGAAGGGTGGGTTTGATTGTTACAGACTGTGAAAGTCACTAGCAGAAGGTTCCCAAGGAGAATGTTGCTCCAGTAGCGACTCCTCTGAAGTCTGGATTTCAGGAGCAGCAATATAGTCCTCATCCCCAAATCCTCTTTACAGGGAGCTTTCTGGCCCCAACCATCTGAAAATCCATGTTCAACCATTACCTTGAATGTAATATGATTCATTGTTGAAGAAGCAAAAGGTTTGGGGGGAGGTCTGTAAACCAGCAGCCCTTTGAGGTGATGGCCACAGTGTTGTGTGTCTAGGAGATAGCCTGTCCTCAGCTACTATAACCAGCATGGCTACCCACTGAGTTGTTGGTACTGTCTAGATAGTAGCAAAGAAGCAAACTCAGTTTCCCAGCTGGAATAAAGAAGAGTAGGAAGAACAAATTAAAAATGGAATGCTTTTCGGTGACCATGGAAATTGACGAGCACAAGCCGGCCAGAGACGGGCCTTCATCTCACCTCAGAGCCATTCCTCGTGTACTATTCACCCACTGCCATTTGTTTAATATGAAAGAAAAGGACCAGGTGTGTGGGAACTCACTGGAGTCCCTGTGCTTACAATGGTAGGGTGGTGTGAGGAGAATGCTCACATTTCATGTTCATGAGTGTTTGCAGATGGTGCTGTGAGGAAGACGAGGTGGCCGTGCTTCATGTGGCTTTTGCTTGTGTACTCACAGGCAGAGGCAGAGGACGGCTTGCTACTCTACTGTGGGGAGAGTGAGCACGGGAGAGGTGACTTCATGTCCCTGGCTCTCATCCGACGGGCCCTCCACTTCAGGTAACTCCTGCCAGAGTCCCACACACTATGTGTACAATTCAGTACATGCAGCTAGATTCCAGTCACAGAACGAATGGTGAGCAGATGAGTGGGAACTAGCTTCTTAAGAGCTAGAGAGCCACAATTGCAGGGTAACTCTGGAAGCTTGCCCTATTCATTCATTCAACAGCAAATAGGTGGGGAGCACCCACTGTGGGATCATGGAAGTGAGCCAGAGATGAAGTCCACTCTTTTCTGAAGCTCAGGTATATATAATGGGAAGAAGATGGGGTCTTCTCCTAGTCTCCTTGTGACAAAGATGACTGACAGTCTAGGAAGACAGGAAGGTACTATAGTCTCCCAAGGGCTGCCAGAGGCCTGACCCGTGCCCTGACTCCCCCAGGCCTGGGCTGAACCCTTTAACTTGCCTCTTCTACCCTGATCATTTCTCCCCCACATACTTCGGAAGCCAAGTTTAACTAATGTCTGGTTTTATGGGAGGCAAAGGTAGGGCTGTGAAGTATACATAGCACCTGTCTGTGAATGAATGATGGGCATCCATCTTACCTTTACCCATGGTGCCCTAGCTAGTCTTCTGATGGTGCCATTTTCCTACTGCCTGACCTTTGGCAGATGATGTGAGCTCTGGAGTTGCATTTCCTTAAAGAAGTGTGCAGGGGATTGCATGAGCACTTGTGCTTGTACAGGATTACTGGAGTAAGCACTCAGTAAACACCAACCAATACTGATTCTTTTATTTCTGCATTAAAAGTACTTTGGGGGTCTGAGGAGATGGCTGAGAAGTGCCTCCTGAGCAAGCATGAAGACCTGAGTTTGGATCCCCAGCACCCACATAAAAAGCCAGGAATGGTAGCACAGACCTATGACCCTAACACTGGGGGAGCAGAGACAGGCAGATCTCAGAGCTTGCTGACCAGCCCGTCTAGCCAATCGGTGAGCTCTGGGTTCAGGGAGAGAGCATGTCTCAAAAAACAAGATGGAGAGTCATAGAGGAAAATACTCAGCATTGGCTTCTAGCCACACACACATTCAAAGAGCACACACACACACACACACACACACACACACACACACACACACACACACACACACACACGTATATAAACATAAAAATTTTTTTTTAATTACTTTTGGTTACGTTGGAGAGTTTAAGCACCCTAGTGGAACCCCATGCTAAGTAATTTGATTCCTGGATGTTTGATGGTAGCCACTGGGATTGGACCAGTGGTTCTAACATCACAGGTTCCAGTACTCAAGGATGAGGAGACAGCAGCACAGGCAGTGTTTGACTTGCACCAGCTTTCTGGCTCCACAGCTCTGAGTGAGGCTGACATCTCCCTCCATGAAGCCTCTCCATCCCACTTGCACTAGTGAGGACCGAGAGACAAAGCCATGAGAAAGAGCTGCAGGTGACACAACACACAGGCCCACCATGCTTCCCACAGGAGGCAATCTCTGCAGTCTGTGTGGCAGTGGCAGATGGTTATTTACAAATTGACAGGAAAACACCAAAATTTTACTTGTTAGGTATAGTGACCATTGGGTGCTCTGGGACATGGGGAGGTTGGAAAAGAAACAGAATATTGTAGCCATTTGAGTGTATTTCTCCTCTTTCCTGGGGTACAGAGTAAAATTGTCTCAAAACCAAAAAAAAGGGAGTAGGGAGATGACTCAGTCAAGTAGCTGCAATGTAAGCATGAGGGCCTGAGTTTGGATCCCCAAAACCCACACAAAGAAGTTGTGGTCACAAGTATCTGTAACTCTAGGGGGTGTGGCAGAGACAGACATTCCTGGAGCTCACTGAGCCGGTCTAGCCAGGTGGTAGGTTCCTAGCACAGTGACAGACCCTGTCTCAAAAGGTACGGTGGAGAGCAACTGAGGAAGACACCGGAAGTCAACTGCTGAACTGCTGACCTATGCATAAACACGCACGCCCGTGTTCGCGTCAAAACAAAAAAGAGGAGCATTATTTTGGAAGTGATGACTGTGGAGTCTGGAAACATGAACTAGTTCATTCTAGAATCTTCCTTCCCCACAGGTTTAATTGTGGAACTGGGGTTGCCATCATCATAAGTGAGACTAAAATCAAACTAGGAGCTTGGCACACGGTAATGCTATACAGAGACGGACTGAGTGGACTACTGCAGTTGAATAATGGCGCCCCAGTGACTGGCCAGTCCCAGGTGAGTATGAGTCCACACTCTGCCCACCTCACCTGGTACCCAAGAAGGATTTGACAGAGAGCAAGGTTCTGGGTTCTTTGGGGAGGCTGATTTTTCCTAGAGCCCATCACAGAGCTATGGTATGGTCTTCCATGTCTTTGCTTCTCTGAACAGTCTTTCACTCCCCCCCTGGGGAGGTGCCTTAAACTTGTGAGTAACGTTGCTCTAGATACATATGTGTGGCACACTCCATATGTGCAGGGATGCTTTCACTTTCCACAGAGGTGTCTAAACCACAGGTCAAGAAAAGCCCACACGGGAAGCAAAGAACCTGTCATTAGCATCAAACACAAAGGTTGCTTTTAAAACAAGAGTGTTATCAAATGGCTTTTGCAAATAGCCGGAAAGAGTCACCTGGTTCCATAAATGAGAATAATCCATTTATCTTTATTGGCATGCATCACTATAGGAGGTGGTAAGTCATTAAACTCTTGGGTCACTCTGCAGGTCAGCAAAGTATTCCTCCACAGATCATCGAGGTATTCACATATCTGTTATGCTCATGGTAATTTGAGGATTATGTTTTAGAATAAACAGTTTGAATTAGTACGTGCTAAGGAGCTAAGCCTGTAATTGTAATCAGCAAAGTCTCTGTATTCTCCAAGGGAAAGGGTAGCAAGAAAGTCTTTGAGCCTGTGTGTAAGCATCCTTCCCACCACTGGTCCTTACTGAGCTGCTAGCAAAACATTGCATGGTATATAAAGTCTATGCCTTGCTGACCAAAAATAAAAAGAGGGGACTGGCGAGGCAACTCAGCAGTTAAGAGCACTGGCTGTTCTTGCAGGGGACCCTGGTTTGGTTACTAGTACCCACATGGTAGCTAACAACTATCATAACTGTGATTCCAGGGGATCCCACAACACCCTCTTTTGGCCCCTGTAATGGTGCACTTACATACATGCAAACACTCATAAAATAGAAATTTAATTTAAAAATAAAAAGAGAAAGTCATATTGATTTGAATCAAAAGGAACAAGAGTTCACATCTAGTGAATTCCAATCCAGAGAGATTGCTTATGTCCATTGCTAAAGAGGAAAAAAAGACAGGGTTACACAATCCAAGAATAATGTTATAACATGATCAAATGAAGTTTGATAAAAATAAAGAAACTTCAATCTTGGGTCCAGACTTCTAACTTGAAAGCAGAGTGGTTGAAGGCCAGGAGGTTAATACAGATTGGGGAGCGGGGCTCTGTGGTAGCACCAACAAGCCAAAGAAAGCATAAGTCTGCATTAATGGAGGCATAGCACCTGGGGAAAGAGATGTGAGGACATTTTAAGAGGGCCATGGGAGAGCCATGGGAGAGCCTGCTGTCTGTCTCATACCAACGTGTGACAAACTGCCTCATGGACTGGTGGTTCCCTGTATCAAGGGGTATTCAAAAAGTAACACATAGAAGCTAAGAGAGATGTGCATGGAACCCAGCAACCAATGAGAACTTGTATGAATTTTTATATTTTTTTCCAATCCCAAGATTCTATGACTTTAATAAACAAAGTAATTAATTACAAAAAGCATGTAATTTTACTGGTGCTAGAGTGAAGCTAGTGGTACTGGGATTTGCTGAGTGTATGAGCCAGACCACAGCTGGGGACTGTTTAATGAGCCATCTTGGGAGACAGTAATGCTATTTTAAGCTGGTTCCCCAGAAACAGACCTGAGGTGAAGTTCTGTATATAGGACGTATTTGGAAAGTGCCCCCACAGGGACACTGGTGAGGCAGAAGAGGCATGGGACTGGGGAGAGGAGAAGTCATCAAGATTTAGATCTTTGGCAGGCACAGTTCTTTGGAGGGTGATTTTAAACTGGTCCCTCACAAGTTTCTGAGTATACATTATCCTCAAAGTTATCTCAAACTGTTAAGAGATTCCCCTGCGGGAATGCAAATCTAGGAAACTCACACACATAGGCAGTCACTGCAGGCTCCTGGGGAACCTAGGAAAGATAAAGGCCAACCTCAAGGGCAAACTCACCCATCCCTATGATACAATGCTCCAAGGAAAAGCATGTAGCTTTAGGCTTCGTCCTAAAGTCCAGGATAGGGCTACAAGATCAGAGCACTGAGGATGAAGGAGAAGTGGCTCCTGAGAATCTGAATGAAATAAGCCAAAAGAGCATTCTGTTATGTGAGAGAAACAACATGTCCTGTGGAGGCAAACAACTTAACAGCCCTCCGGATCCTTCTGGGAGTACTGTGCAGTTCAGTCTGCTATTAACAGGTGATTCTTAGCTCTTCATTAGAAAAGATGAAACAGTTTCGGGTTCCTATTTGCTGGAAACAAATGCTTAAAGGGTACACATTATAGTCAGGGGTTATTTGGGACATTTTATAAGTTCTGGGACTGTGCCTTCCTCCAACTCCCATTTTTATCTTTTAATCTAGATGAATAAAATATTTTTGTAATAAAAATAATGACCAAGGTGCCTTAATTTTCTCCTACCTCATGTTCAGCCCTGTATTTTGTGGCCTCCAAACTTACCATCCAGATCGTGGTTTGGTCCAGGGTTAGAAATTTCCCTACATTATCATAACACTAAAACTTTTTAAAAAGGAATTATAACCATGAGCAAATTTTAAGATATTTCACAACACAATGTGTTGGACAATTTTTACCCTATAGTGTTTCTTACAGTATGTAAAATAAAAGCAACTGAGGCAGTGAAAGGGCAGATGTTAGCCCACACAGGCCACCTTCTGAGGCATAGAACAACCCATGGACCCATCCAAGGTACACAGCAAATTGGTGTGAGGCCTGGAAAGAGAATGGTTGTTTTTGGATACTGGCCTGGTCCAGGGCCTTCTGGGTTGGCTTGGCTTTGACCTCCCCCTTCCTTTCCAGCCATTTCAAAACTACCCCTTCTGGAACCTCTGCCCTCTCAGAGCTCACTGAGGTATGGTAGCCTGTATCTGTGGTTTTCATTTTCCATTAGGGCCTTGTCTTAAAGACAAACCAGATAAAAGAATCCCTGGGGCTGTAACCTACATCTTAACCATGCCCCTCATCACAACCTCACAATCTGCTGGACTGTGTGTGTGTGTGTGTGTGTGTGTGTGTGTGTGTTTGTGTATGAGAGATAAAGTTTTCATTTTTCTTAAAGGGCCAGTACAGTAAAATTACCTTCCGGACACCTCTCTATCTCGGTGGGGCACCCAGTGCCTACTGGCTGGTCAGAGCAACAGGGACAAACCGTGGCTTCCAAGGCTGTGTGCAGTCGCTTACTGTTAATGGGAAGAGAATTGATATGAGGCCCTGGCCACTGGGAAAAGCCCTCAGTGGAGCTGACGTGGGTAAGTACCCAGGGGCTGGGCTGCCTTTCTTCTGGTCTGGGTGAGTCCTTCCTGGAACAATGAGCTCAAGAATATGATCTGTAGATGCAGACATGTCCATACTGAGGCCAAACACCAAGACAAAAATCACAAGATGCTGTGCCAAGCCCTTGGTTGTGCGCTGCAGCCATCTTGGTCTGGGCTCCTTGGACAGAGCAGCATGCACTTTAACTTTTCACCTTGTTGCATCCCAGCCTAGTGGACAAGCCAGCTCAATCACATAAGAAGAGCTTTCCCAGGCCCTCTGTGTTGGAAGACCATGGTGTTCAGTATTTTCTTGTGTGTCTTCTTGTTTCCTCTTCACCCTGACTCTAGATGGGAGAAAATTTCATTATACCCACCTTATAGAAATAGAATGGCTTGTAGAGTTAAATAACTTCTCTAGAATGGCAGCAGAGCTAGAATTGTTTTTAAAACAACAAGGACATCTATTCAACCTCTGAAAGCCAAAGGATGGGTTATTTAATTCAGAGATCATCTGAGTTTATTGGACGTGTAACATACCACAGACTGTATGGGTTGAACATCAGAAATTTATTTCTCATGGTATAGGGTGCTGGAAGTTCAAGGTACAGGTACATGTGGGGTTGGTTTCTCCTGGGTCTTACTCCTTGGTCTTTTTACTGTGTCCTTATATGTTCTTTCCTCTGTGTTTGCACTCCTGTCTCTCAGTGTGTCCAAATTTCCTCTCCTAAGAACATCAATCACTTATGATCTTGTGATCTCATGCAATATTAAGGGTCCTATTTTCAAGTATAGTCATTTTGAGAGTTAGGTCTTCAGTCTATATATTTGGAAAAAAATCTTCTCTCCATAACACCTCTTAATAGCTTAACAGTTCTTTTACCAGATGTTTAGTGCTAGAACCTGAGATAAAGAACAAGTCAGATAGGATCCTAACCTAGCCCTCAGGTAAGGGCCATAGGGGGCATCCTAGTTTGCTTTCTGTTGCTATGATAAACACCATGACCAAAAGCAGTTTAGAGAGGAAACGGTTTACTTAATCTTATTCATTCATTACAGTCCATCAACTCAAGGCAGAACCTTGAAGAAAAAAACTTCAGTATCACTGTTTACTGGCCTGCTTCCCCTGGCTTGCTCAGTTACCTTTTTTTCTACAACCCAGATCCTACCTGCCCAAGGATGGCACTGCCCACAGTGGGCTGGGCATGCCTGCATCAATTAGGAATCAAGAAAGTACCTCATAAACATGTCCACAAGCCAATATGATACTGAGGTTCCTTCTTCCTAGGTGTGTCAAGTTGACAACCATTAGTAGCCATCACAAGCAGAGATCAAACACCCACACAAGTCCATAGAAAATAACAATTGGGGGTGTCACAAAGGTGGTTCAATAATAGTGTTATGATGAGAATTCTATGGCCTGGGAAAGAGACAGCATTTCTGAGGAAGTTACTATGAAATAAAAGGCAGGCATACAAAGGTAAAGAAGAGAGGAAGGACATTCTAGGCAGAGGACTGTTTCCACAGAAGTGTAAAGGAAGGATGGGTGCCATGGGTTTGTGTTTTTTTTTTTTTTTTTAACAGATAAAAAGTGTTTATTTACTTAATTTACATATTTTATTTATTTCAAAATCAGCTTCATGGTGTGCAGAATTAGGGGTGAGAGGAAAATCTAATTTTCAGCAATTATTATGAAAATCATCTTAAGTTCACAATTCATACGAAAGTATCATAAGTTCCAGTTCTATAGATATGACAGAGAAATGTGTCTAAAATGTTCAAAACTAAAGAATTGTAATATAAGGAAAACTGCTTGAAGGAAGTCATTTTAGATTCAAGAAAGTAGAAAATAGATGCCCATGCAGAACAATTGCAGCACTTTGGGTTGTAGTCTGGAGGAACAGGAGTCCAAGTTCTTCCTTGACTACATAGTACGTTCGAGGCCAGTTTGAAGGACAGGAATCCCTGTTTCAACAAAAGAAAAAAGATAGGAGAGAGGGGGGAGGAGCAGAAAATGTGTAATAATTTTTAGTGTTCAGACTATGAATTAAAAGGAAATTTACTCAGTAAGGAAAATCCCTTAAAATCATTGTATTTAAGTAGACTTGATCTATTTATTACGTTTCAAGTATTTCCCATTTAGCTTGTTACAGTTTGGATGGTATCACAAATATCTATGAAAAACAGTGTTCTAATTCAATTCATTTATGTATTTCATAAATACTGTTCTAGTAAATATATTAAGATTTTTAAATACCATCTGATGCTGTAGGTGCCAGTGTTATGGGCAATTTTTCTTACATGTTGAGCAAAATGGGATTTCATGGCTTTACTGTAAATCTTTGCATGGAAGAATATAACCTCTATTATATATGTGCACAAGTTTGTAGGTGTAATGTGGGCTCTCAGGCTGTAAAATTGTTCTGAGTAGTTGGTTGATAATAAAATACGTGCCTCAAGAAATGTTATCAACAATTCCAATGTTTTCTTATAGTTCAATATTAGCATTATTTCCAAATAAATTCCCAGTAGAAATGGCATGTCTTTTAAAAACCATCTTGGCCCTGACTAAAGAGTGAACTGGAGATGGTAAACCTCATTTTACTTTTTATAT
>NW_008345884.1:3127479-3145197 GCF_000622305.1 Nannospalax galili
GCTTAGCGAGTCCCGGCGCAGAGAGCTGCGCTATAGACTTACCCCAAGAGGCCTGAGGATAGTAGTGCAGGCTAGGAGGGGTTTGTGTTTTTTTAAAAAGCCTTCATCGATAGCCAGAGGTATTTAGGGAACAACTGAAAACCAGCTGGTGTTCGCAAACTCCCTGTTTCAGCTCCTGTCCCCTCCTACCTATGGATGCCATGCTGGCCATAAGCCTGCCATCCAGGACTTCAGGAACTCAGGGAAGGAATGTCTTTCCTCTCTCTCTCAAGGTCTTACTCCAGCAATTGACATTTCCATAATCTCCTTATACTTAAGTGGCCCCAGAGGGAACGCCTCCTCTGCCCCCTCCACACACACACCCCCTGCCCCCGCCCCGCGCTTCTTCCCCGTCTTCAGGTAAAATCATTCCATGTCTTATCTTCTCGGTCTCCAGAGTGAACCCATTCTTTTCTCTTTCTGTCTCTCTGCTTCCTCAGAATCTTTAATCTTTGTTCCTGCTACTGTCACCCTGTTTGGTCCTTTTTCACCTCCCCATAGGACTTTTTTCCCCTCTCCCTCCCTGACCCTCATCAGGGACTTTGCCACCTGTGTCCCATAGACCACTGCTGCTCTCAAGGAATTCCTAGGAATTCGTGACCTTCTTCCACTCCCTCCTCTTAAAAAACTTACAGTGCAGAAGATTTGGAAGGTACTTCCATGCACACGTGTCCCAAAGAACTCATGGACTTTACTTTTCCTGAGAGTCGGACTCGATTAGAGCTGGTATCTCTGGACACTGAGTGCTGGGGGCCATGTTCTCAGAGCCGTGGCTGATAGGGGACCACTTCTACTTGAACTGGTGGCTACTGACTGGGATTCTCAGAGACCCACCCACCAGGGTGGTTTACCAGCTGGTCTTCTTGCTCCCTGTGAACACTGAGCACTCAGCCCTATTCACCCCCTCCACAGAGTCTTTATGGACAGGTACTGGTCAGGAAAATATGAAACTGACCCTACTAGGGTGACACAGTCAGGCCAAGGAGGGTGGTTCATCTCTGGAGGTTGACTGTCAACTCAGGCAGGTGTGGCATGTCATTGGGGGAGAGTGCAAACAGACTCTTCATATCTCAGGCCTATGTCATTACACTCCTCCTTTACCGTTATCCCTGGAAAAAGTGTTTTGTGCTCACCGAGTAGTTTGGGTCAGACTATGACCAGAGAAGCCAATTAAAGGCAGTCTAGAACAAGTCAGTTCTATATTACATCATCTGATGATCTTGAAAAATGACAAAATTGGTTTTCCAGGGGTGGTTTGATTTGGTTGATAAAAAGACACACACACACACACACACACACACACACACACACACACTATGTGACATGAAGTTGAATCTGTTAGCTCTTTACACTGTGAAGCACCTTCCTGTTTCTCCTAAGACTAACTGCAAATTAAAAATGGCTTTTGGAGAGTGTGCAAAGACACAATAGCACTTCCCCTCTCCTTGTCTCAGTGAATGAGCTACAGGTCTGGAGAATTAAGGAGCTTAGGGACTGCTCCAATCTTTTTACGCTTGCCTGAGCTTTGAACCAATGAAGCATCCACACTTAAGTGGATTGGGGTCACACATACTAGAATGCTTTTAGCATAAACACTGTTCATAGAGGAGGGGTTGACATTCCCTCTTTCAGGAACAATAGAGAGATGGTTTAAACAGGAACAGTTCCATCATTCCCATCAGTGTTCAGAAAATTGCTTAACAGTTTGTCCTTTGATTTATTGTGTCCATCATGTTTGAAAAAGTCTCTGGCTCTTCCTAAGAATGAGCCAACATGAGCTGAAAGTAAAGTCCAGGATCCTTTCTCCTGAAAGCTGGCTTGCCGTCATGCAAGGGTAGACCAACAGGAATGAGAGCCCTGATTGTGGGGTCAGCTTCATGCTTCTGAGTGGGTACCTGGTGACTTGGCTTTGTTATCTCCACTCTGTTCAGGGGAGTGCAGCAGTGGGATCTGTGATGAGGCTTCCTGCGTCAATGGTGGCAGCTGTGCAGCCATCAAAGCAGACTCCTACATTTGCCTCTGTCCCCTTGGGTTCAAAGGTCGACACTGTGAAGAAGGTAAGAAAGAAGGAAGTTGGCAGTGGGCCCTGGATATGTGTTCATTCAGGTGGACCTATTTGTTCTTAAGGGATCCCAAGTTGCTTTGCTGGATGGGACTATCTCAGAGTACCAAAGTTTTTTTGTTTTATTCTGTTTTGTTTTTCTGGATTTTTTTTTTTTTTTTTGAGACAGGGTCTCCCTGTAGCTCCAGATGGCCTGGAAGTCACTGTGTAGACCAGGCTGACCTTGAACTCATAGAGATCCACCTGTCTATACCTCCTGAGTGCTGGAATTAAAGGCATGTACCACCATGTCTGGCCCTAGAGTACCAAAGTTTTAAATGAGCCACTGATACATTCCTTTTAAGAAACCAAGCATAGGTCAGCTCCTCTGGCCCCCAGGAGCCTTGGAAAGCGTGTATTGGAGTGGTTTATACCAGTCTGACTTCAGAGTATTAGAATCTTATGCTCTTTATAATATTTGACAGTTTCCAAGAAAATATTGGAAAAATATACACACAAATTACCAGTGTTATATGATTAAAAAAAAGTATTCTTTTTTTTACTTCTTTGTACTGTTCTGATTATCTCACCCATTGATATTATTTATATTATATAAATATGCATGCATATATGCACATATATTTGTGCACACATTTGTATATACATGTAACACACATGTATACATAAACATCAATATGTACATACCAACATTCACAAATAGTTGTGGTTGTCGGCTGTGGCTGCTCTCCACCGGCTATGGCCACTCTCCTGCTCTCTTAGTTCCCCTGATCAGTCGTCTGGTCTGGACCCCAGAGCTCATGAGGAGACTGTGTCAGCAGAGCTGCATTCAGACACAGGAGACCAGGTTCAGTGACGCAGATCTGGTTTATTGCAGGAAGGCACAAGCTTATGTAGGGGTAGTGGCCCAATCACAGCACAGCAAGTAGTTTAAAGGTGAGGTATCCAAGGGTGGTGCACAGCACAGCAAGTAGTTTAAAGGTGTGGTATCCAAGGGTGGTGATTAGGGAGTGGCGAGCTCTAGGCATCAGTCTCATGATCTGCCAATGGGAACAAAATGTCACAAGGCATTCCTTGTGGGTCCAGCAGTCGGGCCCGTTGCCTCAGGCCTGCTGTATGGCTGTCAATAAGACTTTCACCCTAGGTTCAAGCCTGTCTCCCACAAATAGTAACTGAAAATTTTGAAGATTTTGGAAAAAAAAAATAGTCTTGAATGTGCTTTAATTTTTCCAAAATTAAAAAATTAAAAACAAATAAAATTAGCTCTAAGATTACAAAAGTAGTCAAATTAATTCAT
Source organism: Nannospalax galili (assembly GCF_000622305.1). Lineage (NCBI taxonomy): Eukaryota > Metazoa > Chordata > Mammalia > Rodentia > Spalacidae > Nannospalax > Nannospalax galili. The sequence continues at coordinate 3,130,875 of NW_008345884.1, forward strand.
GAATGGTTAGGTTTGAACTTAAGATACCAGGCAGGGGAAAACATTTTTCAATATAATCTCAAATCCCATATCCCTGGATGAGTACAAGTGAGCCAAGACTGGCTAGGGCCATTTTGGGTTTTGGTAGCCTTACATCATTGGGGTTAATTCTTGCTCACATGACAAATCACTGCAGGTTTGTTCCACATAGTCACTCAGGAAGCAAAGTCTCTACCACCTTAGAATCCTCCTCTGAGTCTTGTATCCCACCAGTATTTCAGGAAGAAAAAGCAGTGGAAAGGGGAGGGAAGTTTTAGGGGCCAGACCTGGGGTACCATATAATACCCCACCCACACTCCACTGGCAGAAGTCAGCCATTCTTTTCTATTACCCACAGGGAAGCTGGGACATGTAATTGGGTCTCTACTCTGGAGGACAAGAGCACGGTACCATGCAGGCCACTGGCTGGTCCCAGCCACACAGGACTCTCTAACATTCTGCTTGTCTCTTCAGCATTCATCTTGACCATCCCTCAGTTCAGAGAGTCACTGTGGTCCTACGCTACCACACCCTGGCCCCTGGAACCCCAGCATTACCTTTCCTTCACTGAGTTTGAGATCACATTCCGGCCAGACTCAGGGGATGGTGTCCTCCTGTACAGCTTTGACACAGGCAGCAAGGACTTCCTATCCATCAACATGGCAGGGGGCCACGTGGAGTTCCGCTTTGACTGTGGCTCTGGGACTGGAGTTCTCAGGTGAGAGCTAAGACCTTCTGCAACTTTCTCCCCTTCAAAGCCACACTGTGAAAAAATACCAAATTGCTACCACGCATCTTTCTGTGGAAGCCTATCCTGCAGATAGCAGGCCACCTGTAGATAGTCAATATTCATATTCTCTGTCTCTGTCTCTGTCTCTTTCTCCCTTGCCCCTTCCCCCCCATAGCAATTCCCATTCCTAGTTTCAGATTATGTACTTACTGTAAAGTGAACTTGCTTCCAGGGGGAAACCTGTCTCCATTTGCCCCATTGCTGATGCAATGACATCAGCAGCCACTGGGGGAAGTGTAACCAACCCTTACTTTACATAGACCATCACAAGTAAATGTTGACTATAAAAAAGAATTACCAGGGGCTGGAGAGATAGCTTGGTCAGCAAAATGCTTACAGTGTAAGCATGAGGATCAGAGTTCAGATCCCAAGCACCCATGTAAAAGTCCAGGTGCAGCAGCATGCATTTGAAACACCAGCACTGGGGGGTAGAAAGAGGTGAATCCCCAGAGTTCACTGGTTAGCCAGTTCAGCCAAATCAGTGAGCTCCAGGTTCAATGAGACCTTGTCTCAAATAAGATACAGCAAGGTGTGGTGTTGCACACCATTAGTCCCAACAGAGGTAGTTGCAGATCTCTGTGAGATCAAGGCCAGCCTGGTCTACATAGCAGGTTCCAGGCCAGGTTGAGCTACAGGGAGACCCTCAAAAAGACATAAAATAAAGTGAAATAATAAAATAAAATAAGGTGAAGAAAACCTGATGTCAACCCCTGGCCTCCATGTACACATGTATAAGTGTCCACATGCACATGTACACACACCTGAATATGTGCACACACACCTCACACAAGCACACAAAAATATGAACAAATATTTAGTGAACAGAAATGCCCTTGGTGACCTCTCTTCAAATTTTAACTTTCCTCTTTATTTCTTTGATGGTAACTCATGCTTTGGCAAATATCTATGCACTCTTCTCCTATAAGGGAACCTGGCAGTGACTGCCCCACAGACGCCAACATGATGTGGGATGAGTGCTTTTGGTAGCATGGCTATGGAGGCATGTAGCTCATCCCTGCACAACTGGTTTGAGTGCCCAAAACTTTCCTCTTGTTATCTAGTCTGCACTGTTAAATGTCTTGCTTCACAGCTCAATTGTTCCTATACAGCAACCCAGTGTCATTTTGGGGCCCTTGGAGCCTTGCTTGGTAGGTGTAAAATTTTTGTTTTTTTATGTCTCCCTCTTTAAAGAAACCATTGCTATTTCTATCATATGTATATAAATTATATCTAAAATTTTCTTATTCTTAAGAAAATTTCATACAGGTATGCAATGAAATATGACATATCAGTTCACCAGTTCTCGCCTTCAGCTCCTCCGATGTCCTTCTCCCCAACATGTCCTCCTCCTAAACAAACCTCGTGGGTTTGTTTGTTTTTTTTTTTGATAACCCACTAAGTCCAGTTAGTCCTGCCCATATGTGCGTGGGTATGGGGCCATCCACTGGAGCATAGAAGTCCTACCAGTGGCCACACTCTCCAAAAAGAATATTCTCCCTGCCCCAGCAGCTATTGACTGTTAGTAGCTCCTTAGTAAGGGGTGGGACCTGGAGGTCATCTACCTCAGCTATGTCAGAATTTTGGCTTGCTTAATCTAGTGCAGATAACCACAGCTGCTGCTGGTTCATGATAGTGACAGCCATGTCATGCCCCGAAGACAGTATTTCACAGCACTCCTCCCCATTGCTCTTACGTTCTTTCCACCTTTTCTTCTTCCATGTTCTCTGAGCCTTTGTGAGTGTGTGTGTGTGTGTGTGTGTGTGTGTGTGTGTGTGTGATATAGGTATCCCATTTAGGGCTGAGCACTCAGTCTCTTATTCTTGGAGCTTTGACTAGTTATGCATCTCTCCATCATTTGCTACCCACTGAAGAAAGAAGTTTCTCTGACCAAGGTTGAGAGCCACCTAGGTCTATGAGTATAAATATAAGTATTTAGATGGCAAATTTGACAGCATTATCTCGTATTGTGCTTCTCTTAAGATAGTTTTAACCCTCATACCTGAGGGCCTCTAATCTAATACAGAATTCACCTTGCTATGTTTGTCTAATTCTTCTTTTGAAACTCACTGGGATACTTTGCTTAATAGTGCCCTGTGACAGACTTCCAATCTATTGTTGTTTTAAAGGAAACTGCAGCTGTACTAGATCACCTCATATTGTTAGCCTATCATTTTCAGAAGGCATGTGTGGGTGAGATGCTACCACCATGCATTGCCCTAAACTGCTGACCATTTTTCATGGCTGATGGGAAATGCTGTCTTCATTTAAATTTCAACTGTCCCTAAATAAGATAGTTTGTTTTTGTCCTTGTGGCTGAGTTCATAGACATCAGTGACACCGCCTACCCTGGGGAATGGACAAACATTTTTGTCCCTTTGATTATGCAAAATATCCTATATCTCAAGACAACTTAGGTAAGTATTTAATTGATTCAATTTACATATGATTATGCAAAACAGCCTAAGTAATTCACTTAGCACTATACATCAAGTTTAGAAAGGAAGACACCTTGAGGATCACCTTGCACTTAGAATCCCTTCTTTTGGGTAAGGGTGACCAGCAAGAGCATCTCCCACTCCTTCCAGATGCTCGCTTTCCCTACCTGCCTCTCTGCAGTGGCAGCTCCCACCATGGGAACACTGACAGACAGACTTTGAGACATCTAACGTTTCTTTTTCATAAGTCTAGGCCTATTTTCAGTGAGAGGCATTCTAATTTTTTATAGTGTAAGTTATTTTCCTACCTGTTAGGGAAGATTATTAGAAAAAAAAAATTCTGAATTCTTGAATCTTGAGTGGAAATAAGACGACGGTTTCCAAGGAGCATCGACCCACCGTCTGCACCCATCCCACCTAGGGCCCATGAACCTGACAGCAGGAATCACTGTTGGTGTTTTGAATAAGCCTCTTTGGAAGTTGCTTAGTTTGAAAACTATTTCAAAAACTTCCCACCTAATTAAGAAAATTCAGTGAAAGCTTCAACTGTGAGAAGTTGTAGAATTGGCCAAATCATTTTAATTTTAAGAAAAAGGTAATGTGGTCAAAATAATTATGAACTTGATTCAAAAATCAAGACAATTTCATTGACCTCTTGATGGCTGTGATCAATATAACTGTGCAGAAGGTATTGGATTGACAGCCAGTGACCTCTGCAGGACAGAAACATGACAAGTGTGCTGTTAATCATTATGGAAATAGACCACTTAAAAGGGCTGCTTGTTTCTTTATTGCATATTGATTTAGCTGAGGTGATTAAATTCTAATTGCTAAGGACAAATCACAAAAGCATTTTCCTGAGCAAAGGAATCAAATGAAGGGGTAGTGACCCTTTAATAATTGTGTCATTGGTATTCCTCATGGTTTTTTAAGATAATATAGGACCAAAAAGTAATTGGGAGATTCAGTGAAGGCCAGGAACTAGACATTGTTATAAATAGCAATGCAATAACTAAATTCGCTCCACACACCTTACTATAAAAAGTAACATGTAAAACTCCAGCAAATATCATTTAAGCTTCAAGTGTTTCCACCTTGACTTCATCACTGACCTTGTAAGATCATTTTAATTCTTTTCAAACTGTTGGAGAACAGGGAATCTGTTTGCCCTTGTCTCGGTCCTTTCTGTGCTAACCTGGCAATTTATGAAGAGCAGAAATGCATTTTTCACATTCCTGGAGTCTGTGAGAAGTCCGAGGTTAAGTGGCCCATATCCTGGCAGTGGCCTTCTTGTTGTGTCAACCCATGGAGAAGGTAGAAGAATAAGAGACCAAGTCTGCATGAGCGTGTGGGAAGGAAGGGAATGAAATCTAGCCCTTTATTAAAAACCCACTCCCGTGTGATTGCACTAATCCACTCTTGAAGCACAGACCACATGTCCTAATTAATCACCTCTCAAAGGTCCCATTTCTTTCCTGGATTAAGCTTTTTGTGCTTTTGTTTCTTAAACAGGGTCTCCCTATAGCCCCCACTGGCCTCGAAGTAACTATGTAGACCAGGCTGTCCTTGATCTCACAGAGATCCTCCTGCATCTGTTCCCAGAGTCCTGGGATTAAAGGCATGTGCCACCATACCCGGCTCTACCTTTATTTTTAATGCAAGGATGTTGCAGGTACCAGTGTACCAAGGAATCTGCTATTGGCCCCATAACCCATACCAGTTTTGTTTCTTTTCTTCAAAGCTTGTGCCCAATTATCATCCTGTTTTAGCCTCATGTCACTCCTCAGCTAGAAAACCAGTATCACTAAGTCTTCATTTTTATAAGGAATGACTAAAATGACAAATGGAATACTCTACCACGAAAGGTGAAGGGATGTCAGTTAGCACTGCTATTGCTACTAAGCAGGAATTGTTAAGGAGCTACTGTGGTTTAATGTGAAATGTCTCCCATAGGCTCATGTTTTCACAAGATTTTGGAACCTTTCAGAGGTGGAGCTTTGCTAAAGGAAGTGGGTCATTAGGGTGAGCTCTGGGGATGTACAGCCCAGTCCCACTTCCTGTCCTCTCTCTGCTTCCTAACTGTGGGCACAATGTGAACAGTTGTCTCCTGTTGTTATGTTGTCCCTCCCATGATAAATTATATCCCTTCTTTTAAAATTTTTTTCTTTATTTTTGAGAATTACATATATAATGAAATATGATGCTATCTGCCTCCCATTTCCCCCTCCAACTTTCCCATATCCCCCAATATTCCCCCCTCCAACCTCATGTTCTTTTTTTTTTCTCACTAAGTCCAGTGAGTGCTGTCCAAAAGTGCATGGGTATGGGGCTATCCACTGGAGCATGGGAACATACCAGTGGCCATACTTCCAAAAAAAAATGATTCCTCCTTCCCCAGCAACTATCCACTGCCAGTAGCTCCTCAGTAAGGGGTGGAGCCTGGAGATCATCTTTCCCATTTATACCAGGATTTTATATCCCCTCTTAAACAGTAAGCCCAAATAAACCTTTCTTCTCTTAACATTGCTTCTTGTCAAGTGTATGGTCATAGCAACCTGTAAAGTAACAAATACAGGTGGTACTTAAGGTTGGTATCAACTTCATCATAGCTACACTGATGAAAATTATCTGTAACATCCTGATGAATGTTCATTTCCCATCTATATTAGTTAAGATTCCCCAGAGAAACAGAATCAATAAGGTAGAGACAGGTATGCAGAAAGACATTGTCTGATGAGAGTGTCTCATGTGATCGTGAGACTGAGGCATCACACAGTTTCCCATCTACAAACTGGAAGCCTTGCAAAATCTGTGGTATAGTTCTGTCCAAACACACAGGATAGTATCTATAGCATAAGTCCCTGTGTGAATCCAAAGGGTTAAGAACCAAGAGACTCGTGGAGTAAGTTCTGACCCATCTCTGAAGACCCAGGAGCACAGTTTCTAAGGGCAGGAGAAGATGGATGTCCCAGCTCCAGAGAAAGACAAAATCTACACTTTTATCCTTTTTGTTTAGTTTGGGCCCGCAGCAGACTAAATGATACCTATCCACATTGGTGAGGGCTGTCTTCTTTAGTCAGTACCCCAATTCAAAGGCTAATCTCCCAGAAACTCCCTCACAGACATACCCAGAAATAATGCCTTACCAATTAACTATACACCCCTTAGCCCAGTCAAGTGGACATAGAATGCTAATTTCACATCTTTCATTGACAGGAGTGAAGAGCCTCTCAGGCTAGGCCAATGGCATGAGCTTCATGTGTCTCGCACGGCCAGGAATGGAATCTTACAGGTAGACAAGCAGAAGGTAGTAGGGGGAATGGCAGAGGTAAGGACATGTTTTTTTCTCTTAATGGTTAATATGTCCCAGGTCACTGTGTTCTGCTGATGTTGGTAGAAAAGCAGTATGAAGGGCCTGGCAATATAGGTAAAGACACTTGCTGCCAAGCCTGATGACCTGAGTTCAATCCCCAGAACCCACATGGTAGGAGAAAACTGACTTCCGTAGGCTGTCGTCTGACCTTCACACATGCTCTGCAACACATGTGCATACACACACCCCCACACACAATTAATTAATGATTTTTTTAAAGCAGCATGATGTAGCGTCTGAGTGCATGGTTTCTAGTGTGGGTTGAAATTCTAGCTTCCCACTGGGCAATTACTTTTCTATTTTGCAACTATAAATGGAAAAGGTAGCAGTATACTGACATCACCAAGTTGTTGTGAAGAATGAGTAAGTGAATACTTAGTAACCACAGCACTTTTAAGAACTTGCTTTCTGCTGGGTATGACAGCCCATACTTTAAATCTCAGCACTTAGGAGGCAGAGGCAGGTGGATTTCTATGAGATCAAGGCCAGCCTGGTCTACACAGTGAGTTCCAGGCTAGCTGGAGCTACTAGGAGAGCCTGTCTCAAAAAACAAAAACAAAGAACTTGCCTTCTTTCTGTTCCCTTCATCCTGCCTCATCCTACACCCCTGTCCTTACCATCTATAAAATGCAATAGCTAAGCTGAATTGGAGCCAGCAGTGTAGAAGTAACATGTTTGACAAGAATCTGCTACAAAATCAGACTCTTGAGGTTCCAGGTCCAACTTCATCACAACCAGCAGTGTGGCTCAGGCTGGTTTTCCTCATCTCACTGCTATCCTCATATCAACGGAGCCTACTTCAAAGTGCTATCTGTGAGAATTATGAGAATTGCATATGCAAATCACAGCAGTACCCGACACGTGGTCCTTCACTTATTCTTATTAGTTAGTAGTGTGCTATTATGAACTCAAGGGCACAGAATTTCCACTGTATTTTATTTTTATGATTTTATTTCCAAGGTCATGTCCAAAGAAAAATAACATTTTTAAGAGGAGGTGAGGGAGATTTGCATGAAACTATAGCCTAGAATTTGCCACATGCAAAAATGAGTCTCCTAAAAACACCGAGACCTTGGGCTTGTTAGTATTTTGTTCATAGGAACCTGGACAGTCCTCACCTGTAGTGATCCCACCTATCTGTGAACTTTTCTGTGTTTTCCATCATTATAAATCCTCAGGGGGACAAGGACTGGCTCTTTCTCATTTGTTATTGCTTGTCCAGCACTTAATACAATGTTGGGGTGTAATAAATAGGTGCCTAATAATGTTTGTTAAATGGTTGGTGATAAGATTTGAATTTTTTGTCATAAATCAAATACAGTAATATCTTTTAAAATAATTATTTTATGTATTTGTGTGTGTGTGTGAGTGAGTATATGTGCTCTTATGTATGCCAGTGCACATACCTGTGCATGTGTACAGGTTAGAAGAAGCTCCAAATCTCTTGGAGCTGGAGTTACAGGCATTTGTGGGATACCTGGCTTATTATATAGGTGCTAGGATCTAAACTCTGGTCCTCATGACTATGCAGCAAGCACTGTTAGCCACAGAACCATCTCTCCAGCCCTAAGAATAACATCTTATGTTACCTAAAGCGTGTTCATTCCCAGTGATCTCAGATTTGGCATATCTCCGGGTTCTATCTTATGATAGCCTCACGTTTTGCTTATGGCTCATGCTGGGTGAACTTAGACATTAACTGTTCCACACATCTTGCGCCTACTTCACCCATCGGAGCTTAGGCTTCAACATAAGAGGCCAGGAAGGGCACCAGAAAGTTCCCCAAGAATTAGGAGAATAAAAGACTTTTTCTGCCCTTTACATTTAGTTGATCACAAGGACCCCCACCCCCATGCCTTCCTTTTCTCAGAGCAAAAGCCACACTGGAATGCTCATAGTGCATCTAACTCTAGGCAAAGTGCTTAGTAGGGGGCACCAGGATAGGTTAGACCATACCAAAGTTGTTCACTCATGGCTCCAAAATAGCAGCTGTTTATAATAAGGGTTTAGTTCCCTCTCATGCCACATGGCCATCAATAGCTAGTGTCAGCCTTACTAAGATCCATACTTCCCAGCTCTGAAAGCTTCTTCCCAGAGGGATTCATTGCTCTTTCACTCCATGGTCCTGTTGGAGACAGTCTTCCTGAAGGTGGGGCATGGTTGAAGTAGCATGGCACGCCGGTGGACAATACCGCAGTCTGCACACAGTGTAACAACATAGGATGTGGATATAGGAGGTGGATATTATGATCCTATTTATAGATGATGAAACTGAGCCTTCAGGAGGCTGTAAACTTCCTGGTATATGTGTTCAGTTACCAGGTAAAACGATGTGAAGGTCCAGCAAAGTGCAGCCAGGTGGCTATGAGTTAGCCTGTGATTTGCTGTTTTTATCTCCTGGCAGGGAGGCTTCACCCAAATTAAGTGCAATACGGACATTTTTATTGGCGGAGTCCCCAATTATGATGATGTCAAGAAGAATTCGGGTGTCCTCCATCCGTTCAGTGGGAGCATCCAGAAGGTACAGCTTTGCTTCCTTGTGTTTCTTATCATTCTGAATGTTAGGGGCTGTAATCATCTAAAAAAGAAGTTTGGGGGACATTCTAAAATTGTTTATTTTATTTTATTTTATTTTATTTTTTAATGCTTACAGTATAGTTTTCCAAATGCCTATTCCTGGGCATTCAGCAGAGAATCCATGAAGTAAAAGTGATTTTTTTTTTCCCCCTTAAAAATTCCTCAACTATTCTGGGGCTATTGGGAGAGGTAACTGACATCAGGATACCACAGATGCTTGTATAATGGGAAAAGGGGTGGAAGCAGGGAGCAAGCCTCAGCTTACTGTGTGCTCTCTAGTACTTTGTAGGTTGCTCCATATAGCAGCCAGCCCTCCGCCCCCCCCCATACATATGAGCAGTTGTTCTTTCTCAATCATGTAGCCAAACTCCTAAGACTGTAGACTGAACAGCCTTCTCTGGATGGCAAAAGGTTAAAGAATAACTCGGGTAGTGAAAGACGCTGACCCCGTCTCTTGTGTGTCTCTTGTTCTTTCTCTTGGGAATATCCAAGATCCCTCTGGTTAAAAAGACATGTTCTGTTGGCCACAGATAGGCAGATTGACTCAGCCAGGATTTGCCAGCACTAAAAATGATCAAGTTTGACTCCTTGGTTAGCTTCATCCTGTGTCCTTCAGTGACAAAACATGGTGTATGGACCATGGTTGGACCTGTGACAAGCTGTGAGAGTGAAAGATGAAAGAGGCACGCTGAAGGAAGATGCTCTCATTATTTTCACATTATGGTCCTGGGAAGGGTCCTTGGGCTGTGTCCTTACCTTGTATCTCAGCTCCGGTACAGAAATAGTCCAGCCATATTTACTTGCTCTGACATACTCTTTGTTGCTGACCCATATTGTTAGTGGTACCTCAGTTCATACCTTGGGACTGGCCACATTACACTGTATCAGACATTTTCATGTATGAGGTAGGATGAGGTGGGATAAAAGCTTTGTCCCTGATTCATGGGCACACAGCCCTTTCCTTCTGCCCTCTAGAGGGGTTGCCCTTCCCCCCTGCCCTCTAGAAGTGTTGCCCTCACCCCCCTGCCCTCTAGAGGGGTTGCCCTTCCCTCCTGCCCTCTACAGGTATTGCCCTTCCTCCCTGTTACCAAGGCACTGGCTGTGCCACTTCCAGCAGAAGACAAACGCTGTGCTTGTCTTGTCTCTAGCATGCACTGTTCAGTTTTGTAGTTTCGTTTGCAACATGAAAAGGGGAGATCAGAGAATTCAGGTTCTTCCCCAGCAGCTTCATGGATTCAGGACCAGGAGACGTTCTTTTCCTCCCAGTGCTCCCCAAACTCCCCAAGGCTGAAGCACGCCTTTGGAAATGGAAGTGGATTCACAGTAGGAAGTGTCATTGCTAACCTCTTATAACACCACTGGCCAGGGGAGGTTTTCCTAGGGGTTGGGTGGAGATGTTTCTGTATCTCTGAGTTCTGTACAGCCAGCAGAAGCTCAAAGTAATGCACATCCTGAGGCAAGGGTTAAAAACATAGGGTTCGTTTTGGGGTGGGGTAGGGCACCCAGTACCCCATTCCTGTAATGCATTACTTTGCCTAGAGCCACCTTTCAGCCCCAGGAAGTACTAGTATTGTGGTGCTGAAAGGGAAGTGAGCTTTGCTTACCTTTCTTCAGTGGTGCTGGAGAGGATGTGGAGAGAGGAAATTCAGAAATATTGAGGAAGGAGGAGAACTACAGGAGTGAGTGGGAGAATCGTGAGGTCCAGCTGGTGATTTAGTGGACATCACATGGGTATAAGCCTGAAAGATATGGAGAAAGCACACCCCTGGATTCCACAGCTGTGCTCCCAACAGTGGGTCCCCCCCTTGCTTTCCGTTTCCATGGGCTTGGCCTTGTCCTCACCTTGCTCTGCTTTACAGCACCACCTCTCAGTCATTCCTGCAAACTCCCAAGTGATTTTTAAAAATCAGTTTTTATTTTGTGTGTGAGAGAGGGGTATATGTGCATGTCACAGCATGTATGTGAGGTCAGAAGACAACTTCCAGGAGTTGGTTCTCTATTTCTACTATGTGGGCCCCAGGGATCCATCTTGGATCTTTAGGCTTTGTGGCATGTGCCTTTACCGGCTGAGCCATCTCACCAACACAAAGTGATTCTTAAGACTATTTTAAAGTCACTAGTGACTGGGTCCCTTTGTGGTTCTCATGGTCTGGGTGGGCATGGACAGTGGTATTTATTTATTTATTTATTTATTTATTTATTTATTTATTTCATGTGTATAAATATACTGCCTGCATGTATACAAGTGCACCTGTGTCATGCAGTGTCCACAGAGGTCAGAAGAAAGTGTCAGATCCCCTGGACCTGTAGTTATGGATGGTTGTTAGCCACCATGTGGGAGCTGGGAATCGAACCCAGGCCCTCAGCAAGAGCAACCAGTGCTTTTAACCTCTGAGCCATCTCTTCAGCCCTGATAGAGGTCTTTCTTTCTTTTTTTTAGCTCCAGCTGATCTGGAACTCACTATGTAGACCAGGCTGGCCTTGAATTCACAAAGATTCACCTGCTTTTGCCTCCTAAGTGCTGGGATTAAAGGTGTATGCCACCATACCTGGCAAATGGTGGTATTTCTTAAAAGCCCCCAGTACAGCTAGTCTGTAGAACTGAACTTTGTAGTTCCCAGACCGCCTTCTCAACCAGGCCAAATGTTCAGGCTTCTAGAATTAGAGGAGGGCCCTTCTCTACCACGCCTTCCAGGTGCCATGGTAATCCTGTCAGCTCACCTTCACTTGCAGGGCTATCAAAGCAGGTTCCAGACTTTTTCAACTTCCTTCATTATATATAGCTCAAGTTGGTGTGTTAAAATGCTGGGAGACTACAAGTTGGTTTTCCCAAGTCTTCAATTTCTTTGTGTTTCTCTCCCCCAAGATCATCCTGAATGACTGGACCATCCACGTGAAGCATGATTTCACATCTGGCGTGAATGTGGAGAATGCAGCCCACCCTTGTGTGGGGGCCCCCTGTGCCCATGGGGGCAGCTGCCGGCCCAGAAAGGAGGGTTATGAGTGTGACTGTCCCCTGGGCTTCGAGGGTCTGCACTGCCAGAAAGGTACACATGGGGTTCTCAGCAATGGCGTCCTTGAGGGCATGGGTGCCACAGACAGAATGATGGGGGACCACTCTTTTTTTCTTTCTTTTCCACAGTATCGGGACTTGAACCCATCACCTCACATATACTAGGCAAGTGCTCTATTACCAAATTACATCCCTAGCCCTTGCTGTATTTTTTATTTTGAAAGATGTTCTTGCTAAGTTGCCTAAACTAGCCTTGAGCTCACTCTACAGCCCAGGCAATCCTTCACAATCCTACTGCCTCAGCCTCCCCAAAAGCTGGGATTACAGACCTGCATCACCAGGCCTGGTGAGACCAGTACTTGAAAAGGGAAAATTGGTTATAATGTTATGGCTATGCTGGTATTTTGATCAATGACTTTAGTAACGTATCAAGTGGCTGTTATATATAAATGACTACGATTGCTTAATAAGAATTCAGCGCTGAAATAATTCTGTAAGACTAAATAAACAGCCTCCACACCCCATGCCCTGGCTCTTCCCTAAGAATTCTCTTGTAGGCTGTCTCCCAAAAGGTTAACCTGGACACAACAGGAATCTACAGGAGTTATATATTTGAACCACTTGAAGAACATCCAGGCAGGATGATGCCTGTATATATGGACTGATGAATATTGAACTACAGCAGTAAAGAGAAATGTTTCCCAAATACAGAAAATTATGAATGATGCACTAGTTATTCTAAAGTTTTCATAACCAGTGCTATTTTCCATGCTACCAAACAGGTCTGAGTTATAAACTGGAAATGACCAGAGCAAGAGTATCTACCACCAGGGATTCTAGTATAGACTAATGAGGCAATGCACAGAGAGCATTTAGAAGAGTGCCTGCTAATTCCTCCACCAGTGCTAGCCATTATTATTACTGGTGAGAGAAATGAACTCCTTTAGCAGATGCTCGGAGCTCCCATCACGAGCCCTGTCTGAAAGCTCAGGAGGGCCTCAAACCACAGACCTTGACTGGCCCTCGCTGCACCTACTTAAGGGAAGCAGAGAGCTTGGTCTTGGTATCTAGAAGAAGCCTGTCTGCACATGTCCACATACGTCCATATACTAGACCACGCAGACCATCTTATTTTTAATGTCAGAATGGCTCACCTGCCCAAGAGCTAGTTTTCTGCTAAAGCAAACAGGCCCGAAAGAGATAAGGGTGCAAAGCCGTGAACGAACATGCCTTTGCTTTATCATTTTTCTGCTTGTTTAGTCACCCAATTTTTACCAAAAGAAAATTAAAAATTACAGGTATACACTTTGTACATGGGATGGTAAGAGGAATTATGTGCAGCAATCTTGGAAAATGTGAAAGATGACAATTTGATAGTTAAAAGACTTAGTAGTGTTTGTTTGTTTGTTTGTTTTTTGAGACCCACAGCTGGCCTGAAAGTTGCTATGTAGACCAGGCTGGCCTCGATCTCACAGAGATCTGCCTGCCTCTGCCTCCCAAGTCCTGGGATTAAAAGCATGTGCTACCACATTTACCTCAGTATTTCCCATATTTAAGTGAATTCTGAAAACTGCCTGGCAAAGTATAAAATACTAAAAAAAAAAAGAAAAGTAATTGTGAATCTTCCACTTATAATTCCAACAAGCACATTATTATGGAGCTAATAGGTGATATTTGCAGGAGTGTCTAGTTCAGGAGTGACCTGTTCATTCAGAAACTTGAGTTTGGAGTCTGGGGGTATGGGAGATGGCTTAGTTGGTAAAGTGCTTGCCATGTAAGTAAGCCTCAGGACTGGAGTTAGACTTTCCAAGACCCATGTAAAAATCTGGGTGTGGCGGCCTCTGCCTATAATTTCAGTGAAGCTGTGAAGTTGGAGACAGGAAGATCCCTAGGGCTTATTGGCTAGCTAGTCTTGATGAATCTGTGAGTTCTAGGTTCAGTGAGAGTCTCTGTTTCTGTTTCAAAAAAAGTAAGGTGGAGGATGACTGAGGAAGACACCCAGTGTCAACCTGTGTCTTCTATACACAAGTTCAGAGATATTTGCATGCACTAGCACAAACATATGTGTGCATGCACGTGTGTGTGTGTGTGTGGAGGAGCGGGACAGTGGGAGTGTG
>NW_008345884.1:3145264-3162079 GCF_000622305.1 Nannospalax galili
AGTGTTGTAGTCTCCTAAGCCTGCAGTACACAATAGATATGTCTAGCTTGCTTCTGGCACCAATAGTCCATATCCAAGCTCTGGATTTATGTGAACACTTAACTTTGAGGATAAAAGGAGGAAGGAAATTTGATAAGTTTTCATCTTGTTAGCCCTGTGTCCTGATATAGAAGTTTGGCTGGATCAGTTAAAAAGTGTTCACACAATATCTCTGGAATTCTAGATGCATGTCCAGTGAGAAACAGATGTCACTAGAATGATAGGACAGAGCTCAGCAAGGACCCGAACCTCTAGAGAGATCTGAGAGAGTGGCCGGTGGCCGTTTTCCTGCAAAGCAGGCTAGAAGCAAGTTGTAAACCCAGATGAACCACCATAAGCTGCCTTGCCTGTTGCCTCAGTATCCCCTCCAGCTCTGAAATGAAGATACTGCTATCAGTGAAAGGAAGCTTTGCAAATGTCACATATGGGAAGTATTGCCTACACCCATAATATACTCTTGTGACAATGATCTGGGAATTAAAGGGGCTGTGTGACCACTTCTTCAGGTCCCAGCTGTGGGTGCTGACTGTAAGAGGCTGCTGTAGTACTGGGCATCTTCTCCCCTAGAAGAATTGGAAAGAAAAGGAAGAGAGATGGGTGGGGACCTTGTTCCCTAGATATGAAAGAGAACACACTGATAGCTTGGGCAAATTCATAGCTTGAAAGACTAAGTGGTTGGAAGCCACCTTCAGTTGTCAGGGAGAATCATATCTCATTCAGCAAGGTGATTCTTCTGTAGTTAGCAATTGGAATTCTTTTCTTTTTGATAAACTATATTGTAAAAGCAAGAACCTGTTCTGTGGAGTTTTCTCCACAGAAGATAAACTAGTCCTGAGTTTTATTTTTGTTTGTTTTGAGATAAGGTATTGCCCTGTAGGCCTGGCTGATCTAGTACTCACTGTGTAGCCCATGCTGGCCTTGAACTCTCGACATTTTTACTGCTTCAGCCTCTCATGTGCTAGGATTAAAGGTGTGCCTTACCACACCCTGATTGGTGTTTGTTTTGTGTCATGTTGGTTTTTTTGACCTAATCCATACCAAAAGCACTTCCTCCAGGAGGAAGGAGACTTTCTAGATCTTTACTCTGGTTTTCTCTGTACTCCACAGGACTGTAGACTTCTGACACTTGTCTTCTGGGTATCACAGGAGGGCAGGACCAGAAAAAGACAAATCCCAGACCTCTGCAGACCCACAGACCAGCATGGATGACTTACACACACACACACACACACACACACACACACACACTCACACACTCACACCTTGTCTGCTTTGTGAGGTGGGAGGCAGGAATAGGAGCTCAGAAAGGATGGCATCAGCACCTACCCAGCCTACAAGAGGGTCCAATGGCCAGTTTCTCTATAACATCTGCAGCGTTACAGAATCAAGTCTCCCAATCTCACCCTTAGACTCCAGGAGGATGGGGGAGCTAGAGGTCCTTCTGGCTCCCAACCATAACTTCAGGCATCAACAAAACCATAAGGTTTGACTTCAGTGGTCTCCTTACCTCTGATTTGAGGTTTCTCAGTTTCAGACATTTTCTTCCACAAAACTGCAGCACCTCATGCAATACCCCAATAGTGAGGTCCCTTCTCATCTCAAGATAGGTGTCAGCAAGGCCACACCACAGAGCACTATTCCCATCACTAGACATTTATTCCTTTCTCCTCTCTCATCACATTTATCTTCCAGTCCCTCTAAGCTCTTGTGCCTAAGTAAGTTGCTAATAACTTCACAAAGCACACAGGAGAAAGTGAGTTCTGAGGTCTATTCATGGCTACTTTTTGCATGCAAACCCCCTTCCCAGCCTCCCAACACAAACACATGCTATCACATGCACAAGATGGGAGCTGGGGTCTATGGTCAGATAAATTTGCGTAAACCTGGATTGAACAGTTAATAGCCATCAATATAAAATATAGCTCGCACTTCACAGGGAATAAGAGATAGTTTATTTTGGAGCCGTATGTGAGTAGCAAGGCCTGGGAACATGGATTCAGCTTGCCCCCAGTACCAAGTTTTTATAATTCAGAGAAGAAGAAAGTCAGAAGTCAAGGTACTTTTCAAATGCATTGGTGAGAGCATCAGACAGGCAGGTCGTGAGGAAACATTGTGCAGGGTAACATTCAGATGCTGTCTGGCGGCACCCTTGGCTTTTGGCCTGTAGAGGTTAGTGATTTGTTATTGCATCCCCAAAACTACATTTCACATGTAGTCACAATGCTGTTAGGTCAGATACAGAGGTGGGAAGTGGGTAACTATTAGGAGAGCTAAAGACATCCCAAGATAATTTGACTCTGGATCTGCAACATTCCAGTTCTCTACAATCACATAATGATAATCAACCTTATAGAATCTTTAACATAGGTTTGGGTTTTTTCATGGGAATTTCATTTCATTCAGCTCTCTCTTTCTGCAGGACTTCTCAGGGCCTTTGTATATTCTGAGTCTCCCAGAGGCCTGTGCAGGAGGTAGCTGTTTTTCCTGAGGTTCTCCCAGGCCACAGGAACAGATCATTCAGGAAAGAATATCTGTGATCTCTTTCCTTCATTCCCTAGAAGAGTTTGGACTCTGGCAGTGCAGAATCAGGCAGGCCAGTAGGTGGGGGTGTTTCTCTGTAGCAGGTGGACTGCTCTGCATGCCACAGAGCCAGTAGCCGCAGAAACAAAGCCTAGGCTTAGGACATGTGCTCCTCAGCAAGGCACAGTCCAGAGGATATAGTCTTGCTTGGTCCCTGCATTCAGGACATTTTATGCAGTGCATAGCAGATTCACATATTGCTGGATCTGATCTGGGTGATTTAAAACAAATTTTTTTTGGTCCCAATGTATAAGAAAATATCTTCAGTAGATATAGGTCCTACTTTTAAAAAGCTATACATAAAAGCTCAAATTAATAAAACTTGTGTACTATGCATACTAAAAGGAATTTATTTTATGTTGGTACATCATCAGATTCTAGAAAAGGGCTTGTTTGGCTAGATGCTGGTCTCTAGTTAGTTGAAGGGCTAGTTACATGGAAAGCAACTTTTTGCATTATTTTTAGTGTTCCTGCCTTTGGTGTGACCTGTGCCATGGTCTCAGGTATTGAATTTTCTAAATGTAAGCATTCAAAAAGCTTCCAGTTTTAGACTTAGGGGTTAGAGAGCTTGTGTATAATGAAGAATTATACACCAAGTAAATGATGCCCAGAGGGTCAGCCAACTGACCAGCCTCATTGGCCCTGAGGTATACCCAAGAGCAATGCCCTTTACAGCCTCCTGGTTGTTAAGCACAACTAGTTGGTGACACCCTTAGCCCCACCCCCACCCCCAAGATCCCACGAATGTCTGCAAGAGGCAGCTGTCCCTTAAACATTGTATTGGGTATTTGAAGTCCCTCAAGAGGGAGGTTTTCTTTGTGGAGCTGTGGAACTTGTGGCCCAGATGCTGCTTCTCATTTGTTGTTTTGGAACCATTCAGTGGCACACGCCTTGACGTATAGATGTGAAGAAACGGCAAAGACATTTTGAATAATACATCAATCAGGCCATTGCCACAGAGGAAAGAATGCAGAAAAATCCAGATCTAAATGTTAAGTTCAAATATAAACATGTTTTCAATAATACTTAAACTGTGAAGGATAGAAAAGGATCTCAATCTGCTGTTTCTAGATAGAAGTCTATTTACCTACACACACTGACTGAACTGAGGGCATTATCACCGTATTCAGTGGTGTGGCTTCTGAAGAATGCCTTGAGCTTAGTTAACAACAAGATAGCCCAGTCTCCAGAATCATGCAAAGGGCAGTAGGTATGTGTGTTGGGGGATGGGGGTCAGTTGAAAAAGAGGTAGATGACCAGCTTATCATTCCTTTATCACATGCAGCCTAGAGCTAAAAAGAATAAATAAATAAAAATAACAAGCAGCAACAGGGTGAGTAACTCTTTAAAAAGGAGCCATTTCTCCAGATTTAGTAGAACTGTGGATTGTTAGTTGAAGATAGAGCCTGGGAGTATATGATAAATATATTCTCAGTCCTCTGCCTCCTTCTACCCCAATAAACCCTAATGGGGAAGCATACCAGCCTTACTCTGAAGAGATTTCTAGGGCTCCTGCTGCAGTTTACCCTTACATTCTATTCTGAATCCTCACAAGGCTTTGTTTATTATTATTAGTGTTATTATTATATTTATTTTATGTGTTTAAGTGTATTACCTGCATGCATATAAGTGTACCTGTGTTGTGCAATGCCCACGGAGGTCAGAAGAGGGTATGGGAGGATCCCCTGGAGCTGGAGTTACAGCCGGTTGTTAGCTGCCATGTGGGTGCTGGGAACTGAATTCAGGTACTCTGCAAGAGCAGCCAGTGCTCTTAACCACTGAGCCATCTCTCCAGCCTGCCTCACAAGGTTTTGTGAGGAAGGCAAAGCTGGTTCCCAGTGATCCATGTGCAGAACAGTGTCTGTTAGTGCTGACTCTCCTTTTTTCTTTCACGCTGGCACCTGACAGAGTGTGGGAACTACTGCCTCAATAGTAAGTACAGTAAGTCCTGAGAGAGACGGAACCGCCTGGGCCCCTGCCAGAGCTTCCCAGGGCAGCTCTAGCCACACCAGGGGCACAGTGCAGCCAAGCACAAGGAGAGGGAATCTGGAATGATTTGGGGTGGGCATCAGATACATCAGTCAGGGTGGGGTCCTAGAGTGTAGGCCCCCAAGTTGCTTATCTCCTAACTGGGTCTCAGAGAGTGCTGAGCTGGGAGTCTAGCCAGCAGCTGGACTTGGCTCCCACAGACAGATGCCTCCTGAGGCTCTGTTTGCAGAGCTGATGTGTGACAAACACATCCTGACTGTTTCAAGGAGTCCAGGAGAATGATGGCTGCTGGCCACAAGCCCACAGGCAGGGCCAACAACAGCAGGGGTGGGCCCTGGCTGTACCTCTCTCACCCTAGAGTCAACAGAGTCCACTGGGACCTCCCTAGTTATATCTAGTCCCTGGTTGGACTCCTATGTCAGTCAGCTTGGGCATTTTCCTCCCGCTCCTTTTTCAGCACAATTCCTGAGATGAGGGGCCAAAGTTTCCCAAAGTTTCCCCTCTACCCAAAGTTTCCCCTGCCTCCTCCTCCTCCTGTTCTTCCTCCTCCTGCTCTTCTTCTTCTTGCTCCTCCTCCTCTTCCTCCTCCTTCTCTTCCTCCTCACTACCACCTTGCACTGTCCCTTTTCCCTTCTCACTGCTGCTCCTAGCCCTGGGGCTTATTCCTCCCTCTCTGTTTCCCCTTCTTTGCTTTCCCAGTTTACCTGCCTTTCCTTTCCTTGACCAGTGACTGTCTGTCCACTAACCTGCTAACCACTAACCTACAGGAACTTAAACTTGGGGTTTCAATGTGATGAGGTTCTCTGTCTCTCTCTATTCCTGTCTCTGGTTCTCTTTTGATATTTAAAAGTTAAATTTAGATGCTCCCCATTGTTCATGGCATCAAATAGTCATATATTTCATATATTTTCTCCCCCCCGCCCCAGCCTGGGTATGGAGACTCTTGTGCAATGTCTTCTTTGTGTCAACCATGTGTTTCCTAGAAGCTATAATCATTTCATAAGCTGGTTTATTCTCTCATTTTGCACATGTGTTTGAATATGAGATTGATCCTACTTTAATTTCTTTAAACTTTTATTTCTATATCTTTCCAAAGAGGAAGGAGATAGTTCTGGTATCCCCCTAGCAGAAATCCCCTCACCACATCCCAGTTTATGGCACACACATGCCTGCTTAACCTGTTCTTTTGAGTATATGAAAGGGTGATTCCTCAGGAAAGCCTGATGATAAGAAGGTAGGGGGAAGGAAATCCATATCTAAAATACTGGAAAGTAAATGGGGTGTGGGCAGGAGCTAGAATGAAGGAGAGCCATTCTGGTTCATGGTCTGTGGCTCTCTTAGCTGAAGATCTTGAGCAAATCCTTGACATTTTCTGGGTCTTGTTTCTCTCTTCCTTGAAATGCGAATAGCCAGGCCTGCTCCACACTTGGGGTAAAGGCCTTGTGAAATTTCACACAGGAGGAGATATCTAAAAGACTCAAAAGCTCATCCACTACACTTCCCAACCTCTCCACATCAGAGCTGGAGGGGTTCAGATCAATGATCCTTAAATAGAGACACTCTACTGGGCCCTTGTTTAGAGATTCCTTTCTCTGCCTCCTTTGGCAAATGTCTGGGGTTATCCCTAGTTGCTCTCCACATGGCTCAGGCTCTACTCTGGCTTCCAAGAATCACTGGGAACAATTCAAATTTCAGCACATTGCAAGGCCTTCTCAGCAGTGCCAAGGCCAGTGACAGTGACCGCCAGCCCCCGGGGAGGGAAAAGAGGGGACAAGTCACTACCAGGCCACTGGGCCAGGCTGCCCTGAGCCTGGCCAAGCACTCACACAGACAAGTTGTCAAATGTCACATTTTCACAGATGGCTTTCTTGGTATGTCCATGCCACGTGTGTGAGAGCAGAGGTCAAGAGGGCCACATGCCACATAACCTCCATTTTCTGTTCTATCTCAGCCATCACAGAAGCCATCGAGATCCCACAATTTATTGGCCGCAGTTACCTGATGTATGACAATCCAGAGATCCTCAAGAGGTAATGGGCCAGCTCATCAGCTTGCTGATTAACCTGGATGTCAGTTTCTCAATATCATTCCCAGAGTTTTTCCTTATCTTTCATGCCAGAAGATAATTTTCTCATGGTGGCGGGGGGGCATGAAATAAACATAGAAACAAGAACAAAATTAAACAAATAAACTAAACTTGAAGACATCAGTCTTTCAAACAGCCCCATTATAAGCACTTCCAACCCTTTCTGGTCATAGGGCTTGAAGAATAATGTGACCTGGCCCTGAGGTTTCCAGTGTTCCAGTTTGAGAGGGAGAAGGAATTGGATGGTCCTGAACCTGGTGTTCTGGATGTTATTCCCCTGAGCAAGGCCCCTTAGCTGTGTGCTGTTCTATGCTACAGCCTGTTGCTCTGCTCAGGGCCAGCTGCAGAAAGACTCAGCTGCTCCCAATCAGATAGTTCTAACTCCTGCCGGGCTACTCAGTACTTACAGTGCATCTTCATCAACAAAGGTCCACCGTTTTGAGGTCCTGGCCAGTGCAGTGAAGACTGCTCATCTCTCTTCATGAGCACACATGAGCATTGCACAGAAGATGCCCAAGTTACAGCCACAGCTTTCTCTCCCTGGAGGCAGGACTGAACTAAAGTTTTGAGCAGCTGAATGTGTGGCAAGGAGCGAGGTTGACCCTTGGGGAACTCCTCCATTCAGCCAAGCATTTAGTCATGGCACCTTCAATTTGTCCCTTTTGCCTTGATCCTTTGCCATTTATAATGTGCATCACCTTTCAATCCCAGCATAGCTGTCCCTTTTAGATGAGGCCCATGCTAACAAATGAAGGCAAATCTTCAAGCTAAAGGCATCCAGTTGTTTGGACAGAACTTGGGGTTTTGAGAAGAAAAATGATTGAGATAATTTTCAGAGGCATTTGGATGTCTGTGGTAACTGAAGGCACACCAAACAGACCCTGCCTCACTTCTCTAATCCCAGCTTGTGTTTGTTGTCTTGGCATGAGGACATAGGTGAAATGCATTCCCAGCCAAGAGACAGCTCCCTTCTTTGGCCCTTTTCCTTCCAAAGACAGAAGGTCATTCAGACCCCAAGAAGCAGAGAATTATAGAAGGGGTCTTCAGCCTCTAGCACATAGCCAGAAGCCACCAGTAGTTAAGGGGAGCTACAGCTGTGGTGGCAGTAGGAGATGGAGAGGCTACCCCAAACAGAGAAACTCTGCTGGGGTCCATGTGTCTGCATGAATTTGTAGGCCCATGTACATATCTGTGATGCTGTACACATGGAAGTGAAGTTCATGATCACTTTCCATTTGATGCCTTCAGAGGGGAGATCAAATAATACAACTCTTAGCTTAAAATATCCTGAACAGAAAGAGTATTTAGTATTTCATATAAAAAGTTCAGACTTCAGTTGGGATTATTAATCCAGAGAATCGGCTGTCTCATCAAGGACCCAAATCTCATCTTTATGCCTGCAGTGTTATCTCCTAGCTGCCCATATGATGCTCGTGGGATAGTTATCAAATTGGACAATGTCCAGTGGGTTAAAAAAAAAAAAAAGACTTTTCCTAGAATCCTCCTGGTGAACTAGACAATGAGTCGTATGTCCACTTTTAAACCCGTCACTGATAAGAGAAACAGAAACAGGTAGAGTGGTTCATGGCAATCAATATTGCCAAGAGATAGAAGGAGCATGGAATCAAAGTTAGGATCGAGAAGGCTCCTTAGAAATGGGCCAGGGTTGGATTGCCTATACCTACCTAGTCTGATGAGCCTCACTTCCCCTCACCACTCTTGTATGAGGAAGGTAAGCTTGGTGCCTTCCTGTCTAAATCAAGCTGTGGCAAGTCTAGACAGAAGTCCTTCAGCATCTGCTACTGAATACACGGTACAGCTCCAGACCTAATAATGAGGGAGACAGAGGGATGGTACCAGTGACAGGAGAATGGAAAGAGAGAGACTTTTCTAATAGTGTCATGATAATGGAAATGGTAAATTATGTTTCCTCCTGTCTTACCTTTCATTTGAGGCTCTCAGGCTACACCAGATGAAATACTGATCACTCTAGTCAGATGAAATTCTGAACCAGTCTGTTCATAGGAACTGATAGGAGCATAGACGCCTGAGAGCCCTTTCCCAGACATGCACACAATGTGGAGCCATCCTGCCTGACTCCTGCTGTCCTCATAGCTTCCTATGCTCTCTATTGGGACTCTGTCACAGTACCCCTCCAGACCAATAGCCATCCCATCAAGTCACCTTCCTTAAGACCCCAGGCTTTGTTCAGTCACCCTGTCCAGATTTGCCCCAAGGTCAGTCACTGCTTCCTGTGCTGGTGTTCTACTGCCAGGATCACAGCCCAGAGAAGCTGCCAATGGGAGCTTGTGGCAATTAGGAAGCCCGTTTTCTTCTGCGGAGTGAGAAGCACCTTCCCTAGAGCCACTGAGTAATAGGATAGGAACAGAGAAAGATGGGTGCATAAACCCCCACCCTAGAACTGTGACATTGGCCACAATCTTGCTCTGTAAGTGTTCCCTTGTAGAGTCACCATACCAGGGCGGAAACACTGCTGTCTAGTGAGCACCTAGAACTTTTGACGGGCACTGCAACTTGTAGGGGTGATGGTCCTTGTAGTCCCCTGGCATGTATAGGTGCAGAGAGGCCAGATTATCTCTACACCTGGTTGCTCAGGGCTGGCAAGAAAGGATGACACAGAAACAGATGATAGTGATTGATTTAATGGACTTGTTTGTGTGCTTCCTCTAGGGTGTCAGGATCGAGATCAAATGCATTCATGAGGTTTAGGACTACTGCCAAGGACGGCTTGTTGCTGTGGAGGGGAGATAGCCCCATGAGACCCAACAGTGACTTCATTTCTCTAGGCCTTCGGGATGGAGCCCTGGTGTTCAGGTAACTCCCTCCCTAGATGTAACAGCATCTTGAAGTTTTTCTCAAATAGTGTGGATTGTGCTGAATAGAAATGCAAAAATCAGCACAAGCACACTGCTGGAGTTGGCTGGAGCCTGAAGCTCCATTTGAGGCTCCTAGTCTTATCTAGCATCAATGCTATTGAACAACAGTGATATCTATGCCTGCAGGGCAAATCTGGCCCACTTCTCATTTCTATCAATAAAGTTTTATTGAAATATAGCCATACTCATTCATCTGAATGTTGCTTCTGACAATGTCGAGGCAACTGTGGCACACTGGAGCAGTTTTAAAGAGAATTGTACTAAAGTATAGTAAAGCCTCAGTGTTTACCATCTGGCCCTTTGCAGAACAATTCTATTTCCCCTGGTCTAGTGTGTTACTGTTGTTATGAAACCCCACTTGCAGACCAGAAGCCATGGAAACCATACTTGCCAGCTCAGGAAGAGCTGAAGATCTGAACTCCAGGAGCCTTGACTTTAAGTTCCATCTGCTTTCCCTTAGCTCTATGGCCTTGGGGAACATGCCGCTCTGTTACAAGGAGAGTGAAGCACAGATCCCTGTTTGCACAGAACAAACCACCACTGGGATCTTTGCAAATCTTGGGTGGAACTAATGAGGCAGTCCCAGAAGTTGGGGTTTTTTGTTTTTTGTTTTTAGATAGGATCTCATCATGTAGCTCTAGTTGGTCTAGAATTCACTGTGTAGACCAGGCTAACCTGGAACTCACAGAGATCCACCTGCCTCTGCACCCCAAGTGCTGGGAATAGAAGCATTCACCACCACATCTAGCAGCTCTTTTTAAAAGTGAGTTTAGATTGCTCTCTCAAATGGATGGCTATACGTTAAGAATTGCCTCAATACCTTCTCCCTACTCATCTTCTTCCCAAAATGAATGAGAGCTGAATTTCTATAGAGCAAGGATTTTCTTGTTAAATATGAAAAACTAGGCCAACAAGCTGGCTCAGAAGGTAGAAGGTAAAAAAAAAAAAAAAAAAAATTAGGTAGAAGGTACTTACCAACAGCCTAAAGACAGTTAAATCTCTAGAAGCCATGTGGTGGAAGGAAAGTCAACTCCGGAGGTTATCCTCTGATCTTCATGCACATGCCATGCAAATACACCCACACCCCATCCTTACCCCACACATATGTAAAATAGTAGGTTAGAAATGCTTGTCTAGACCTTTGAGTCTTAAAGTGTGGGCTCTGCACTACCACAGCAACAGCAGCTCTTGGGAACCTTTTAGAAATGTAAATTCTCAGACTCCACCCCTGACCTCCCGGCCTAGCAAGCTGTATTGTGACTGTTTCCCCATGTGATTGAATTGCTGGCAAAGGGTTGAGGACCCCCGCTCCGGCTCTGAGCCTTTGGCCCCAAGGGGTAGGTATTTGTTGAGCTTTTACTCTTTTATCCCCAGCCTCACACACACTCTGGTGACAACCCCAAGTATTCAATAAGTGATAAGAAATTAATCAGTATTGAATTAGAAAAGGAGAGACACAGTGGAAACTTAATTCTGAGGCTTGTGTCAATTATGTGCTGGGATTACTGGGATTACTGGCAGCTGGGAAAGGATAACATGAATCTATTCACTTTGAAGAAAAAGCATTTTGAGAGGAAATGTCACTCCTCTAACATCCCACCTGCTCCTAAATAGCAGAGCTTGCTCCATGATTCAGTCTTGTGATGGGAGACTTTAGAGTGGTATGTAACTTAAGAGCAGACTGACAGACAAGGGACAGCTCCTCACCAACTCTGACTTCTCCCCTGACTTCTGACTACACCATGACCCCCAACTTCCTGTTGGCCCCAAGGTCAGATGTGGATCTTTTCCCGGTTGCCCCAAAGCTATTTCTCTGTGGTTTTCCTGTGGTTAACCTCATGCAGGCCTCAAGTACTTGATTTTGCCCAGAAAAGGGAAGTGAAACAGTTGGTGGATGGGGTGGTCCAATTCCCCCTCAACTGTCAGCTGAATCCTATACAGAGGGACCTGAGAAGCCTGGCCACTGGCTCCCACCAACTCATCTCTCCAGGCCCTTGACGAACCCCCGCCAGCCTCCCCTCTCTCTTACTGTCCTCACAGCTTGCTCCAGCTGACTCTGTTTTAGGTTGCTGTTTCTTTATTGAGTTGCTGAAAGTTGTCCCTCTTTTAATGCTACAGTTTTGGTTGTGTTCCGTGTAAGACACACTGCCCAGTCCAGTCCGAGGTGGAATTGGTACCCACACCTAGAGTCACTCATTGCTGCTCTCTGGGTACTTCTATCTGGGAAGTTACCCCACCCCATTCATCCATCCAATACAGATGTATAAAAGGGTTAAGCTGGCTAGGGGCAGACGGGATTATGATGTAGGCAGATGGTATAAAAATCTCAGCATGCAATATCATCATACTGGGGAGCTTGTGTCAAAGGTAGATTCCTGGTCCTGTCCATCCTCAGGTTCTGATGAAGTAAGTGCAGCTAACTACTGGGATCTTATTGACAACAAGCAGCCCAAGTAGTTCCAGAAACCATACCCTGAGAAACAGGGTTTGAAGTGGCTTCAGGGTTCAACATGCTTGATCCCCAATGGCTGTGTGGTCTCATGGGAGTTGCCTAAATTCTCTCTGTTTCTGTTCCCTCATCTGTAAAAGGAAGCAGCTGGTTGTGAGGATTAAATGAATTCATTCATGTAGAAGACTGAGTGCAGGGTCAGGCATAGCCCATTATTAGTGATAATGAGAATATAAATCTTCATCAAGTGTTTTTTAAACTCCAGAATCCCCTACTTCAGTAAGATAACAGAAGCAAGAAAGTTAGCCACACATGACTTTGTAAAATTTAGTCATTGCTGTTACTGTTATTTTTCATAAGATCCTAACCCAGGCAGGAGAGGTGTGGTGATGGCACACACCTGTAATCTCAGCACTCTAGGTATGAAGACAAGAAGGTTTGGACAGGAATTCAGTGCCATTCTTGGCTATATAATGAGTTCCAGGTCAATGTGGGCTAATTAAGACCCTGGGTTTTTTTTTGTTTTTGTTTTTGTTTTTGTTTTGTTTTTTTGATAAAAAAATTTAAAAGCAGAACAAAACAAGATCCTGGCCTTGAGGAGTTTGCATCAGTGGAGCCTAGATAAACTGTTCTCCAAAGTGGACAACTCTTACAGTTGCAGAGTTTAAGCCAACACAAATAGAAGAGAAATCCTGAGATAACAAGATGTACTCTAACTTTCTAGACTCTCCTCCCTCACCAAAATGCAGGTCATTTTGGTAACCTGTCACTGAAAATCCTGTCAGAGAACAGGACAGAGCAATGGAGCTCTTGAACAGAAACATTCTTAGTTTTGGTACAAGGTTTGAATCAAAAGAAAACAATCAAAATGCTCATCTAAAATCAGTGGATTTTTAATTTGATTTTATTTTGTTTTGTCATATGTAGAGCATAAAACCAATAAGGCAGATGTGTGAATCTTGCTTAACTGACATTCTTTCCCACTAATTATTTATTTATTTATTTATTTTAGTAATTTATTGAGAATTTCATACAGGAATATAAGCATATAAGGAGTTCTGATCAAATCCATGCCAAGTCCCTCCCCTCCAACTTCTTCCATATCTCCCCATTATTTTTTCTGATAACTTCATATATTCTTTCTTTTTTTTTTTTGTCTTTTTGAAGCAGGGTCTTCCTGTAGCCCCAGCTGTCCTGGAATTCACTATGTAGACCAGGCTGGCCTTGAACTCACAGAGATCTGCCTGCCTCTGCCTCCAGAGTGCTGGGACTACAGGTGTGCGCCACCACACCCAGCTCTTCCTTTTTTTTTTAATGGGACTTTTTGCTACTCTAACATTCCCCCCTCTAAAGAGGTAACCCTAAAATCTTTTAAGGATTAGATAAGAGCTCCCAAATATTTTCAACATTTTTGGCCTTTGGAACAGAGTATGTTGCTAACAGGCCCAAGGACATTTTGACTTTTAGCCAAGAAACTGGCTCGTTTTCTTTGGGGTCTTTTTACCCTAACTGCCTAGCCAATTCTTACCTCCTATTCTTATCACATCATTCTCTGAAGAGGTTACCCAACTTTCGGATAGGGAATAGGGACGCAGACCGCTCTGGCTTCTTCCATGCTGAACAGGGATGCAGGGTGAGGCAATTTGGTTACCCCTTCAGTGGGTCTATGTAAAAGACTCCCAAATTGCATAGCTTTTATCTGTAGGGGGCTTTCCCACTAATTTTGACCTCGGAGTATTTCAGACCACTGACAAAAGGCAGAGATCTAACATTAGTAAAGTGCTCTGTACCAAGGTGTAGAGGGGATAGCACTAAGTATCACCCCTTGAAAACATGAAGGTGAGCAAGTAGTTTCCAAGGACCTCAACTCAGTGCCACTTTCTGGTAGCCCATGTTGGTGCCCAGCTTCTCATTCTTTGATGCACACCAAGCCAGATGGTTCAGGATAACCCATTCCTAGTACCAAGAGTTAGAGAGCATAGAAACTAGCAGGCATTCGTTCATTTGCTTTTGCATTTTGATGTTAAAGTTCAACCTATGTGAATTACATACTTTCTCAGTGGACAACTTGATAAACTTTAAAATATGTAGAGCCTGGTGTGGCATGCCTATAATCCTGATACTTGAGAGGTAGAAGCAGGAAGATCAGAAGTTCAAGGCCAGCCTCAGCTACACAGTAAGTTTGAGGCCAACCAGAGGACATGAGACCTTGTCTCATACAAACAGACAGACAGACAAAAAGTGTTATAGGTAAATGCTGTATCACTGTACTATAAAGCAAATATTCTGGGGGGAGTATGAGGGGGTAGTTATTTGCAGGGTCTGAAATTACAGAGCCAGGGCTGGAAAGTCAGGTCATGGAGAGACCAATTGAGTTTCTCCACCTACATGATGGCAGAATTTCTGTCTGCTGGACTCTGTACTGACTCCCTTGGTCATTTTCTGTCCCTTTGAGTAGTCAAGAGTGCTTCATAAGAGACTGAAGCCCACACTTGCTCTTTCTGGGTGTAATATCGTAGAAAAGGCTCTATTCACAGACATACTGGCACACTCAGGTCTGTCTGTCCTCCCTGAAGTTATAATCGGATTACCTTGATTCTGAGACCTGGGAGCTCCTGACATTTTAGTTATGTTTACCACTGTGGGTTCACTCCCACACATGGCTCCTCTCCAAGAAGAGGCCACACTGAAAGTAACTCATTGGGGGGCATTGTCAACCCTGCATTCAAATTGTACCAAGTACCACATGCATTTGCTATGGTGTCATTATTTTTCTTTGCTCTTACTATGTTCTGTGTTAGTTAACCTTGTCTATGGTCCTGCAGGGAAGGTATCTAACCTACATTTGACAGAAGAGGACACTGATTCAGGAGTATGAACGAAGCAGATCACCCAAGGTCACAGAGCTTATATATTAACAAAAGTGGGAGAACCGGGCAGGTCTGTGGAACCTGAGTGTCCACACCCTGTCACCCACGCCGCCTCTCAGAAAAGCCACAGAGAGTAGCTCAGCTAAGCTCCTAGCCCTACTTCATGTGCATTCTTTTTAAATAATTTTTTATTACATTTATTAATTGATTGATGGGGTCTGGGGGAGTGTGTATGCCACTGTACACGTGTGGAGGTCAGAGTGCATCTTGTGAAAGCCAGTGCTCTCCTTCTACCATGTGGGTTCCAGGAACTGACTCAGGTCATCAGACTTGGTGTCAAGTGCCTGTATCTTCCTGAGCCGTCTCACCAGCTAATGTTCATTCTTTTCTTTAATGAGCTTTGGGGCTATCACATGTAGATTCTGAAAAATCCCACCTTCTGCCTGTTTTACACAAGGAAACTCAATGTGGGAAAATGGGCTAGGAAGCAGTGGAGTTCTCAGGGTCAGAGTGGCAGTTTTGTCCCATGGTTTGTCAAGCCATTACAAGTTCTATTCTTGGTTCAGTGTCGTAGCTGTGTTGTTTCTTTGAGACTCCTTCATGAAAAGAACGAGCTATGCAGCTTTCTCTGGGGAAAGCCAAGTGCTTTCTATTCTCACTCTGTTCTCAGAACAAGGGCTGCAAGTGCTACAGAAGGAGCCAAGGTTTCCTCCCAGCATTCCTCTCTTCCCTACAGAGATTAGAAGAGCGTCACTGCCCCTTACACAATGAGGGGAGAGCTATCCCTCTGGAACCCACTCTTTGGAGGTCTGACACATAGGCTGATTGTGTTATCTGGAGAAGGTCTAGGCAGTTGGCCTCCTGCCAAGGCTAGCATAGCCACTCACTATATATTTGTTGGATTGAATTAAATTAGAATAATTGGATGAACTGTGGATTAAGAGGGCTATTTCTCCCTGGTAAACATGCCCCTGTCTTCTGACTCAAGGTATCTAGGGATTGATGTAGTAAATTGGATGCGAGGAAGGGGGTCTGATGTCAGAGTAAAGCAGAGCAGGGAACAGACAGTACACCGAGTTCAGGTTCTACACATTACTCTTGTGATTTTAGGAAGGTTCTCTTCACCTCTTTGAAGCTCAGCCTACTCTACAATGTTGTGTTGTTGTTTGAAGTGAACACACGTATATGAGTTTTCCTAGGACTTCTGTAATAGGTTGCCATGAATTTTACAACAATAAAAAACACCATTCTCTCATAGTTCTAGAGACTAGAAATCTAAAATGTGACATGCTGCCAGAGCTGGTTCCTTTTCAGTGACTGCGGGAGGTTCTGTTGTGTGTTTGTGTCTGAGGTTCTAATGCTGCTCGCAATCCTTGTTTCTAGCTCACAGATGCATAGTTCTAGGCTCTGACTTCATCATCACATGGCCTTCTACCCCGTGTGTCTGTGTCCATGTGTACAAATTTCTTCTTATAAGAATACAAGTCATGGGGCTGGAGAGATGGCTCAGCGGTTAAGACCACTGACTGTTCTTGCACCAGGGTTTGATTCCCAGCACCCACATGGCAGCTAACAACCATCTGTAACTGCAGTTCCAGGATCTGACACCCTCTTCTGACCTCCAAGAGCATTGCACGACACAGGTGCACTTACACACATGCAAGCAATATACTCATACATATAAAATAAAAATAATAAATAAGGGCTGGAGAGATGGCTCAGCAGTTGAGAGCACTGACTGCTCTTGCAGAAGACCCGGGTTCAATTCCCAGCGCCCACATGGCGGCTAAGAACCCTCCTTAACTCCAGTTCCAGGGAAATCTGAAGCCCTCTTCTGACCTCCGTGGCATTGCACAACACAGGTGCACTCACATGCATGCAGGCAATATGCTCGTACACATAAAA
>NW_008345884.1:3162297-3222894 GCF_000622305.1 Nannospalax galili
TAAATAAATAAAGTGTTTTCTATAAAAGAATACAAGTAACGTTGATTAATAGTCCCTCTAACCCAGTATGGCCTCATCTTAATTTATTGCATCAGACTTTGTTTCCAAACAAGGCCACATTCTTAGGTTCTGGGTGGACAGAGATTTCAGGGAACACTGTGCAACCCAGGATGAATGATAAAGCTTTTTTTGTTTTGCTAAGATTGTAACTTCTGACAGCTCCATACAGAGACCCAAAAGAATCAACTTGATAACCTTACAATGTGGGAAATAAGTCAGTCACAAAAAGACATATCTTATGATTCCACATAATTGAGTTACCTAGATTAGTCAAAGCTAGACCTAAAGTAGAAGGGTGGTGCTCGGGGGCTGGAGGGATGAGGAGCTGGGTTATACAGTGTTTCCATTTTGCATGATGAAAGAATTATGGAGTTTGGTTTTACTTGATTATACTTAACACTATTGACTGTACAGTTACAAATGGCTTAGATAAGTATGATGTTTATCCTACCACAACTGAACATTTGAAAAATAATTCTTTCATGGGCTAACCTAGAAAATGACCACTTTTTGTGTCACCCTTTGGTTTGAGTTAATGACATTATAGTCTAGGTGAATCTTTGCAGTAAGAATCCTTTGTGAATAGGCAGCTGCCTATACTTCTGTGTTTCACTGTTTTCTGCCTTGTTCTTTTCCAATGCCCTTAGCTACAACTTGGGCAGTGGTGTGGCTTCCATCATGATCAATGGCTCCTTCAGTGATGGCCGGTGGCACCGGGTCAAGGCCGTCAGGTAAGCAACCAACACCTTGGGAGGCAGAGCCAGGCTACATGAGGGTGGGGTATACATCCAGCTCCTTTCGGTCCAACTGTCCTCTTCCCCCGCTTCATCTGGCATCCTCCTGTTGCCACTCTGTCCCACCTATGCCCTCCAGAAACTGAACCTCTATATCTGCACTGATCTGGAGAAAACACATAAAAAGCTTCAGTGCACATACACATTTAACACCACACTGTACTGTGCCACATTAAGAACACTTTCGTGCAAGTATATAATGTATGCTGCCAGTTTCACCTCTGCTTTCATGTCACATGTACATATATGATTTTATGTATCTGGATTGGACCTGGATAGAATCTAGGAACCACAAATAACCAAAAAACATATGGTATTTGTCCTTTTGTGATTAGCTTCATTTGGTTGATATGATTATCTCTACTTGTATACATTTTCTTGTAAACAACATAACTTTGTTTTTCTTTATGGCTAAAAGAAAATCCATTATATATTACGTTTCAATCCGTTCTTCTGCTGTTAGACACTTAAGTTGGCTCCATAATTTAGCTAATGTGGATAGTGCTGCAATAAACATTAATGTGCAAGTATCTCTGTAACGTGTTGCCTTGCAGTCCTTTGGGTTTTACCAAGGAGTGGTACAGCTGCAACAGATCATATGTAGATCTGTTTTTTTTTTGAAACTTCATACTGATTTCCATAGTAGCTGGACTAGTTTACTTTTTTTTTTTCTTTTGGTCTTTTTGAGACAGGCTCTCCCTGTAGCACCAGCTGGCCCAGACTCACTATGTAAACCAGGCTGGCCTCAGACTCACAGAGATCCCCATACCTCTGCCTCCCAAGTGCTGGGATTAAAGGCATGTGCGACCATGCCTGGCTAGTTTACATTTTTACCAGCTGTCTATAAAGGTTGTTTTTGGTCCACATCCTCGCCAGCATTTGTTTTTATTTGCAGAAACCACCTTTTAATGCTAAGTGGGAATGAGGTCTTAAAGTATCATGAGATGAGATGGGGGGGCGCTATGAAAACTTAAAAGAATGCCCTAAATGTCCTTGCATAGGCAACTCCCATTTTTTAGAACATTATCTGAACGTTAGAAGCCATGTGTAGTCACCTAGCCCCCGTGATATATATCTGCCTCCCAATGGTAATTAGGATCCTGAATTCTAATTAACTTTGGACAGATAATTCCTATGCTCTTTATAGTTTTAATAGTTGTTTCCTTATTCCTAATAATGTATTTTCAAAGAGCAGATCCAAGTTAGCATGGCCAGTGCTGAATGTTCGATGAGTCTAAACTGAAGTGAAGCCGAATAGAGATTCTGGTTGCACTTCTCTGCACTCTTGGGGAAGTCAGTGGTGAGGGTCCAGACGAGGCCTGGGAGCTATGGGGGCTCAGCACTGCCAGTTCGCCCTTTTGCTTCCACATAGGCTGTGGTGAGGACATCCTTACTGGCCCCCTGCCCTGACTGTACTTCATGCCTTGGAACCTCACAGGGCATGTGAAGAAGGAGGCAGACTTGTGTCTGTCTTCTGCCAGGTAGCCCACAAAGCCCAGATATGTAGGGATTTTGATGAAGCCCCAACTCAATTTGTTGAGAAATGATTTCTCATAATGCATTTTTGCAAGCTTGGATTTCAAATTTGTTCTAGAAAACATGTCAAAAGGCAGAGTCCAACCTAACTTTGAAATACTCCAAAGTATTCTGCTTCTTAATTCCTCATTTCTTTCTCAGCCATTTATGAAAGAGCTTGCACAGGAATCTCCAAAGGAAAGTGAAATGCTTCAGTTCTCAATTTCAACCACATTTAATCCCATCAACCACCCGAGGACCATCAGGGAACACCCTGTGTTCCTTGGGTAGAAATGGTGGAAGGATTTCAACTTTCATAATTATTGTGGTTTGATTACGTGAATGAAGATAGACAATGGTTAGGGACACTAGGCCCTTCCTACACATCTAAGGAAACAGATGTTAAATGCATTTCCCAAGACTATGTAATTGCTGTGGGCAGAACCTAGATCAAAAGCATTTCTGTTCCACCCCAGGAGGCAGCCCACACATGGGGATTTCAGATGTTTAGGAGGGGTAATGCAATGGAATGCTCCCCAAAAAGAACTTCAGATACCAGAACATCACACTTGGCATGTGCAGATGACTCAGTAGACAGGACTCTTCCTATTCGCATCACTGATCTCCTTCCTATTGTGTCTTGGGTTACAGTGAGGACTGAACAGGAGCTGAGCCCAGGATTTAGGTGGGTGGATATTCTAAGTTGTGAGCAGCCAGAACTAGAGGGTAGTGGGTCAAGGCTATGGCTATCATCTATGGCAGGAAGGATTGACTAGATAACATAATTCTCTACAGAACACTCCAGGGCAGAGAGAGGAAAATAAATATAGAGGAAGTCCCAAAGGGGACTGCTTTGGTACTATCTTGTAGTATCAAGTGATTCTGGCCTTTCAGGCATAACTCCTAGCAGAACAGAGGAAATATCTCATTTATCAAACATCTCTTGCCAGGTATCTTATACACAGTACTTTATAACCGTTCATATTCCCAGAAATTTCAGATCTATAGTCTTCAGTTTGTGGATAAATCAATCATTTGATAACATGGAGAACAGTAGCATCATGCTCCTTTACCAGTCTCTGTAGCCAAGATTATATCATGTACCATGCTCTGTGTTTTACACGTATAGCAGATGATTTCCACAATAGCATAGGAAGATGGACATAGTTATTTCGGTTTCAGATAAGGATGATGAGCTTCGCAGATTCACTTGCTTATCTATTATTATGAGCCAACCATGCACTACTAAAGACACCTGAAATACACCATTGAGAAAAATCCAATTCCCTTGCCTTGGTGGCCTTGTATTCCACTGGGAGGCGACAATGAATAACAAGCATGATGAAGCACTATGTATTTTAGAAGGTGATGCCATATTTTTTAAATTTAAGATGTATTAATTAGAAGACATAGTTTCAGCTCACAAATATGAAAACTGAAAAATGCTTACAATTGATGAAACAGAGTAAGTGGGAAGATGCAGTCATTTAGAATAACAGGAGGAAAAGGGCAGGCTGACGAGCATTGCCTATTACAGCATCCAGTTAGGAGGTTCTAAAAATCATTTCCAAAATAAGGAACAGAGCAGGAAGAGGCTCTCTAAAACTCAGTGACAGAAGGTGTGAAGCAGTAAATGAGGCCCATCCGTCCCCTTCCCCAGTGCTACAGAAGCTGCTATTTGGATTTTTGTTGTTGTTGTTGCAGTTCTATCACTTGGCACATAGTAGGTACCATTATACCTTTGAACAGAAATTATTTAAGTAGCTTCAAAAATGGTAGTTTGTTTAGTTTGGCTTCATTTTGCTTTGCTTTGTAGGGATGGCCAATCTGGAAAGATCACTGTGGATGACTATGGAGCCAGAACAGGCAAATCGCCTGGCATGATGAGGCAGCTCAACATCCATGGAGCTCTGTATGTGGGTAAGTGACCTTGACCAAAGCTAAATTTGGTCAGGGTTTTTCCTTGTTGGGCCTTCGTTTGCTGTGCTGGGGCTGCTCATTCTTTGAGTCAAATACCTGGAAATCAGGAAGCTGTCATATAGTCCATTCTTCCATGTTCTGAACTTCTGACTCACAGCTGAGGCAGCAGGAAAGGACACACTCACATTGCCTTTGTGCTCTGGAGAGATCCACCAGGAAAACTGTGCTTTTCTTGTTTATACAACAGGAACCTTCTAAATATAACTTTATGAATTCTCTCTGAAGAAGGAGGATCTGTCTTTGTGTCCTCTCCCAGAATAGAATGAGTAGTATGTCTATACATGGTTTATAATCTACTAATGCAGACAAAAAAAAAATCATGAAAAGATACCCTTGTGTATTTCTAAGGGCACTGAATTGAAAGCAGCCAAAATCAACGTATTTGGTTGAAGACAATACATGTCGTTGACATTGCATAATATTTAAAAATTTGCTGGACAACTATTTGATTTTAAATTGCACCTAGGGTCAGCATTTGTAGGCTTTGAGTGTGTATTAGATGGTTCAAAATCAACTTATTCTTTCAACAATAATTATAAAGTACATGTGGTACACTGAGAGCAGTTTGTCCTTGGCCAAGGGACACTCAAATGATGACAGCTGTCCAACTGATGATACCTCTTCTTGACTCATCCACTTCTCCCTCTTTGCTTCCTTGCAGGTGGAATGAAAGAAATTGCTCTGCACACGAACAGACAATACATGCGAGGCCTCGTGGGCTGCATCTCTCATTTTACCCTATCCACCGATTATCACATTTCCCTAGTGGAAGATGCTGTGGATGGGAAAAACATCAACACTTGTGGAGCTAAGTAACACCAGCTGGCTTTGCCCAAGGGACAGAACATCTATCCTGAACATCCCAAGGGCCCAGAGACCCTGCCTGATGCTGCACACAGAGGCCCAGGGACCAGGTGTGTTTCCTCTCATCAAGGACAAAGTACACCCTGATGGGAACTGAGAATCAAGACTGGAGGCCCTAAGTGGCCTTTTCTGCCAAGACTCTGTGGGCCAAACCTAATGGAATACTGTGTGTTGTAGTCTTTGAGAAATCACACATCAGTGTGAATTCCAGAGACTGTCTGCTGTAGCTCAATGGCTATGTTCTGTTAGAGATCAAGAACAAGAGCGTAAGTGAGAGTGAGAGTAAGTGAGAGAGAGAAAGAGAGGCAGAGAGAGAGAGAGAGAGAGAGAGAGAGAGAGAGAGGCAGAGAGAGGAACCCTACAGAACAGTATTAAAATATTTCTGTCCGTCCCTGATTTATGACACTAGCAAGATGACTAATGACCTTGAACTTCAAATTCACCTTAGCCTATGGATTGTTCAGATTAACCCCTTCCATTCTTTACTGGCTGATTCAATGTGTTCTGACTAGCCCATGAAAATAAAGGTTTGGGGAGATTAAACATAAAATTTTAATCATGTGGCCCTCTTCCCCAAGTTTACCTTTAATACAAAATCCTTTTTTTATAAAGCAAATTGAAGAAAATGGGACCCTGATTTTGTAGCTGTACTTTTGTATGTGTATATTTTTATAGCCACAGACTGCCCACGTAGTGTGCTTTTGGACATTACTTAATTCTTGCACACCTTCCTAAAAAATTTCCCCCAAAGGAGATATGATTGGGCTGTTTATGGTGTCAGTGGAGAGTGACCAGAGTGAGCCACTGGGAAAGGTGACCTCCCAGTGTATCTTCACAGTTTGAGGGGATCAATCTGAAGCTTTGCAAAATAAGCATGTTAAAAGAGCATGTTGCTGAGGTGGGTCACTGCCATTTTGTTTTACGAGAGAGGGATTAATCTGTAATAAACCTGAATAAAGGGGATGAAGAAGGAAGAACTCATTCATTCATTCGTGAGATGCAACTGATATTGCAGAGGCCATAACACTAAGCAACCAGGACTTCCAAGGCTGTGCTAGGGAGCAGGGATATGCTTTCAGTAAGGCCTGTGGGTCTGGACCGAAACTAGAGACAAGGAGCTTCTTCCTTCTGTCCCCTTTGCTATGCATGCATGTGACTGCAGGCAGCTGGCTCCCTGGCGCATCCCCATGACAGGACTTACTAAGGGAAAGGTGAGATGGATGCTGCCCCCAAAGTGGAGGGAAATACGATCCAACTCCCGCAACAGCCTATAACTAGTCCGAGGCATGACTCTATTCTTGTTCGTGCAGCATCCATTCAGCAAAGACTTGAGCTGCATACAAAGCACGGTTTTAGGCATATTAAGACTTCTAAGAAATTAATAAATAAAACCATAGAGGTTTGCCTTGTGTCTCAACCCTCAGCCTCTCATCTTAAAGAGCTTTTGATGGCCAGGATCCTTCCTACCAGAGGAATAATGGTGATAGTAACAGTTACAATGATCCTCTCCTGTCCATATCACCTGGAGAGTAAAATTTGGAGAAGGCACAAGGTAGAGAGTGGGCCCTGCCTCCTCCGTCACCCTCACTCCAACAGCTTTTCCTTAGAGGCTACAGGGGCCACTGCTTCTCAAGATAAAGTGAAATTGCTTTTACAGCACATTTTAGATGGACTGCCTCCAAGGAAAAAATAGTCATAGTGATTTTAGCACACTATCCAGCTGAATGGAGGCCAGAGAGTTGTCCTGCAGATGAGTTGTTGTTCTATGCAAGGAAAATCTAGAGGAAAATGCAGTGACCCAGGGATGAGGGCCTGGGATTGTGTGTGCTGAAGCTGAAGACCTCTGTGGGTGGGAAGCAGATGGGGTTAAGAGGAGGACGTGAAATGGTGACAGGGTGATGAAATTCAGGCAGTAAGGTACCTACAGGTGCTAGGGTAGTGGCTTAGAATGACCCCAAGAGGACAAGGAGGTTCAAGGTCTGATATAAGACAGAAGATCGTGGCTCTTTCACTCTCTCTGTGAACAAAACCTAGACAATGTGGAATGAGTTTATAGCAGAGGTGATTATGAAGATGAAGCCTTTAGCCTCCAGCTGAGGAATGAAATAGTACTGATGGGCAGGAGAGCTGGGAAGGTCTCAGCCTGGTCTTGCCGCTATCCTAATTTTCCTTAAGTATATCCATTATCTTCTGCCACACTAAGGTTGCATAACAACTCCCCAGCGGTTCACAGCAGTATGCGTTCACTATTGCTGTCGTGCTTGAGTGGCCAGTCTTGAAGTTCTCCCTGTCTTGGTGGGCTTGACAAAGTCGTTCTTCTGGTCTCAACCGACTTGCTCACATGCAGAGGGGTTGCTAATTTAATATGGCACTAGATGGAATGGTAAGGTGACTTGGGCCTGTTCCATATGCCTCTCATCCTCCTGGGACCAGTAGGCTAGTCTGAGCATGCCTATCTCATGACAGTGAAGGAGGGCAGGAGCACTAGGCCCCTCACAGCCTGGGTTCAGACCTGCGATATGGTACTTCCCCTGCTCCTATTACTCAAAGTTGACAGATTCAAGAAATGAAGAGATAGATTCCTCTCCACAGTGACAAGCAGACTCCTTCATAGTGAGAGGAGCTACTAAGTAAGTCACTTGTCATGGAAACAAGGGGTGGGGGTGAAAAATCAAGACCATTAATGAATCAGTCCACTCCAGCAGGTCATGTTGAAAGACATGCGACAGGGATGAGGGAGCCTCTGACTTCTGCTCTTCTGCAGAAGCCCTTGGGGCTGAGGACAGAATAGCTCTGTGATGCTCAGTGACTGGGATCAGTGCAAGTAGCATTGACCCCCCTCCTCTGGCCCCCCAGCTTCTATGCCTCTGTTTCCCCTCATCTACCTGTCCTTCCTGTTGCTTGACACATGGTTGCTGTGTTCTGAGGAGGGACCAACAGGGAGACATGATCTGAACCCTGGCTCTGTGAAGCTGTTGCGGTGAGAGGCGGGTTAGAGAAGGCTGTCTGGGTTCTGGGGAATGCCCAGAGAGGGATCATTGCACTCTCATCTGTGGAGAAGAGTATAGTATTGTGAAGTATAATATAAGTTCCTGAAAAGCTTCCCTAATCAGAATCTAAGGAAATTCCCTAGAATTTCCCACAGGTTCTAAGCAAGGATGATGGGGGTAGAGTACAGGAAGGTAATAGCCTTGCTTTTTCCATTTAATCAGACTTTAACAGCCGTATATAGTTCCTGTAGTTCCATCACTAAGATCTCCCTCAGGCAGGTCTATGGGGTCTTTGTCCCCACACTGCCCCTCAGAAGCTTGTCAGCCTGTCTGCCACTGCCCTGAATGGCTGCCCACGCTCTGCCCTGTTATTTGCCTTTCATTTCCTGACCAGTCCCGTTCGGCTCTCGAACTGCTCCAACACAAACAAGCCTGCTGGTTTCCGCACACCAACTGCCCCAGGTCCACAGTAACTGGCCTTTCCTTCCGACTTCCCTCCTCTCCTTTCCTCCATCTCTGCCTCCTCCCTTCCCCGCCTCTGCAAGTGGGAGGAAGGATCTCGGAAATGCGCCCGGAGCTGGCAGGGGAGTGCTTTCCACTTGGAGGAAATGCTGCATTTTTCACCTTTAACCCAGAAAAATATGGTTCTCAGAAAGCTTGTTTTTAGCACTGTGAGTTCCCAAAGGAAGAAAATCGAGGAGGAGGGGCCACAGCCCCTCACAGCAGCCTGACCACCAGCCTGTCACCCAGCAGGCTGTTCTTCCTGAAAGCAAACTGCCCAAGGCAGCATGCAGAGGCCCAGCTGCCACTAGATACAGGCAGACAATTCACTTGCAGAGGATAGTGAAGACAGAGGTCTGGACACAGCATTAGCTGCATCCATTCCCTCTTTCCTTCCTGCCATCTCCAGCTTTGCCCAGCCCAGGAATGCACAGTAGCTGCCCATGAAGATGGAGGTCTGTGAAGGGCGAGCCTGCCCGTGCCAGGGCACATTCTCTGCTGAGAGGAGGGACGTAAGCAATTCTCTGGAACTTTCTCCCTGAGGGAACCCAGAGGCAGGGAGAGACACCAGCAAGAATCAAAATAACAGTCCCAAATTAAGGATGTGTGTGGCTTTTGCCAGATCCCACAATGGTTTCGCAACCTGAAGAAGGTGTCTTTCGAGCAGTAACTGGATGCACTCAGTACACTCTAAACCAAAAAGATGGCTACTGAGACCCTGTCTCATGCACTGCGAGGCCATGCCTCACTCATTGGGAGGCCATAAAATTCCAAGTCTGGAGGCACTGAAGCTGACCCGCCTTGGTGGAGGTGACAGATTGTCCTCAGGGAGTTCTAGGTTAAAGGTGTCTTCACGGAGACTAGCATATGACTAATCTATTTGACAGCATGGACTGGCTTCTGGGCTAGGCCTTCTGAGTAATCAACTTCAACCTCATGTCCAAAGAATGTTCATGTATTTGATCTTAATAACAGTTGTGCTCCTAAGAAGGCCAGAGCAGGTGGGCAGGGCTTGTTTGGCTTGGGAACAGGGAAGCTATGCAGAAATAGAGGTGACTTCCTGCGGTCTCACTGGGAGAGCACAACCTTGATACTGCATTGGGGAGCAGGACACCAGGAGTTTTGGGTGGCAGTCTGAGGCTTTCTGGGGTTCACTATCCTGGCAGTGTAGTCATGTATATGAGTGGGTTCTGGGCAGAGGTTGGTTCCTAAGGGTTGGCTTGCCAATCTGTTGTCATAGCTGATGAGAGAGACTTCTTTCGGGGCCCTTCCAGTGCTGGTGGGAAGGTGGAAGCCAGAGCTCTTCCAGCAGAGTGGCAGACAGGCCCCTTTACAGCGCTTAGGGCTGGAGTCAACACTTTTTCCTTCTTTCTTCTGCCTTCCTCTCCATAAATAACCTCAGGGGAGTTGTTTATTTCTGGCCAAGCAGCGTGATCCCTGGGCCCCTGCCTTGCCTTAGCCAAACCATGAGCTGAAAGTAAGGGGCAGATAGCAGATAAAATCTCTGCCTCGCCTCCTTTCGCTGCTTTCTCTTGCTTACATGTCTTTGTCCTCGAAAGTATGTGGCTCCTATGAGCACTTGCCCTTTCCTGGAAAGATGAGAGAGGAACATCACAGCTTAGCATTTGGAAGAAGCATCTTCTATCCATCTATCTTGTTCTGCTTTAAGATCCAAAGAGTGTCCAAAAGTGCAGAAGTTTCCCAACATGTACTGTGGCCTCCGCCTGACGTCCCAGCTGCCTACTTCTAGGTGGGGGGCCCAGCCTGGGGCTATGGCTTCCTTGGACAGTCTGGTACTAAGGGACCGCAGCTCTGACTTGGCTAGTAAAGGAGGACGTGGATTGGAATGTCTTGAGAAGGAAGGCCAGGGAGGCTCAAGGAATTTGTCTTGCCGTTTATACTCGTTTAATAGCAAAAGTCAGGGGCACTAGGCCAAGGGATTAGCTGAGGAAAGCCCTGTTAGGAAGCTGGAGGAAGGAAAGCAGAGGCAGAGAAAAGTATCAGACCAGGGAACTGTGGGAGGAGAGGCAAGCCGGGTCACAGGGCCACAGCATGGTGACCTCAGCGCCTGTACCAGGCATTCCAACTCACTTGAACTTGGGGGTCAAAAGGCAACTATGGGAGGGAGGTGTAAACGGGGGCACTGCTGAATAGAGTGCCCCGCAGAAAATGTGTCCGCTCCTTGTCCAGGCCACATTCACAAGACCTCAGACATGAAAAAAGCCTGTCTGATGATTGGCTGCTGCCCACAGACCAGGCTGGTAGGGTCAAAACCACTTGCCCAGGACTGAGGTCTCACCTGGTGATCTTACTCTGTCTGGTTTGGAAGTCAAAAGCCCTTGGGAGTTTGTTCAGTGGCCTTGGGTTGTTGAGGGTCAGTGGTCCATAGGGTCCTCGGGAACCTTGTTATAGCCCACTCCTCCAAAACCCTCCTTCACCAAACCATGCTTGTTTCACAAACATTTGCTGAGGGCTTACTATTGCTAAGAAGCTGGTGGGAATATAAAACAGAAATCAAGGCATCAGAGCAGTGGTCTTCTGAGGCTCAGCACCTGCTTCAAGCTCACAGCCCATCCCATCCTTTGAAGGTCAAGGGAGACTGTCTTTTAGAGAAGGTTGAATCCGGGAGCTCTTACAGAGGAGACAAGACCTGCTGTTTCTTAGCTTCAAAGGCCACTCATTAGCAACTTAACATTGGGAATAATGTTCTATCTTCTTCAGTTGGGGGCAAGAACCCTTCACTCCAGGGGGCAAGAGTCTTGGGGACTTCTTGGGGCTGGAGAGAGGACTCAGTGGTTAAGAGCATTGGCTGCTCTTGCAGAGTACCTGGGTTCGATCCCCAGAACCCACACAGAGGCTAACAACTGTCTGTAACTCCAGTTCCAGGTGAATTGGACGCCCTCTTCTGACCTCCAAGAGCATTGCACGACATGGGTACACTTATATACGTGCAGGCAATATACTCATACACATAAAATAAAAATTTAAAAAGTCTTGGCGACTTCTGAAGTCCTGCCTGCAGATAACCATTTTCAACTGTACCTTCCAATTTCTGCTACCTACAGATAACACTTCACCCTCAACTATATTCATTTACTTAAAATGCTGTTTATGTTTATATATGAAGAATATCCCGGCTACTTCCCTAATAATGAATCAAAGACTCAGAGGATAGGGGAAGTCTATATCCAGAGAGCAAAATCTATTTTGGAACTCCTATTTATAGTTCCCCCAAATCCCATTTTCCTTGAATATAAGGACTCATTGCCAGTGACTGCCTTTGGAGCACAGTTGCTGGCACTGGTGCCCTGGGGACTGAAGAAACTGAGTCATGCAACTGCCCTTTTCCATTGTCCCTCGGCATGAGCCCTGGGCAGCCCAGACTCCAGCACTCTTGGCCACATCTTAGAGGAAATGGCATGTAAGCAGAACTCTGAATTAGATCCAAATCTTCATTAGTCAGTTAGTTGTAAAAGACCACATTTTATGGCAAAGTTGCTTTGAGACTTCTCACGTATGATGTGTGAATAGCTCCCAGTGTGAAATTCAAGTGTCATTCCTTAGTTCTGACCAAACTCAGGCCAAAGTCATTTTTTTCCTTTTCTTTTTGAGATAGGGTCTCCTTTTAGCCTCAGCTGGCCTGCAATCCATTATGAAGACCAGGCTAGTCCCAATATCACAGAGATCCATCTGCCTCTGCCTCCCAAGTGGTGCTGGGATTAAAGATATGTGCCACCACAGTAAAAGTTTTTGACTTTTTAA
Organism: Nannospalax galili; assembly: GCF_000622305.1. Lineage (NCBI taxonomy): Eukaryota > Metazoa > Chordata > Mammalia > Rodentia > Spalacidae > Nannospalax > Nannospalax galili. The sequence goes on from NW_008345884.1 coordinate 3,174,764, forward strand.
AAAATTATTTTTATTTATTATTTTCATTTTATGTGTATGAGTATATTGCCTGCATGTATGTGAGTGCACCTGTGTTGTGCAGTGCCGCGACAGTCAGAAGAAAACTTTGGATTCCCCTAGAACTGGAGTTAAGGACCATTCGTAGCTGCCATGTGGGGGCTGGGAATCAAACCTGGGTCCTCTGCAAGAGCAGTCAGTGCTCTTAACCACTGAACCATCTCTCCAGTTCCAGGTTTTTGACTTTCAAAGTCACCCACTATTCAGTGAAAAAAACTTGGGCAATATAAAAAGTCTAGAATTTGCTGGACCTGGTGGCACACACCTTTAATCCCAGCACTCAGGAGGCAGAGGCAGGTGGATCTCTGAGTTCAAGGCCAGCCTGGTCTACATAGCGAGTTCAAAGCCAGCTGGGTTTACAGGGAGACCCTGTCTCAAAAAGACCAAAAGGGGGGGGGAGTATGGAATATGCAATTAAATAATTCATCTGTCCATTGGCACTTTATACATCTGTGAAAACCTTAAAAATATTCCATTAGTAAGATTTTTTAAAATATATTAAATCAACCAACAATGGTCCCAACTAGAAAATATACCATCACTCTTTTATCTATATGCAAATATGTGCCTGCATATGAACACACATTCACACAGGAAAAATGTCTAAAAGGATAAAGTGAATTGTTAAAGAGCCAGTATTATCCAAGACTATGTAATTTTCTTTTTCCTTTTATCTATTTGCTAATTTTTCTATAGTATTATTTGTTTTGTCCAATCCAGATTTGCCTATAGCTAGCACAGGGTGAATCTAGCCCTATTCCAAGGACAGCAGTTTAATGAGGACTCCTTATTTTTCCATCACTGGAGAATATTCCACAAGAGGTTCACCCTGCATAAAATAACTGGGGAACACATTAACCCTTTCACTTTTCTTAGGACACTTTTAAAGAACATTTATCAAGCTCCTGAGATGTTGTGGCAGATACTGCACCACGCTCTGTGAATATAACAATGCTCCTAGACACTATGATTTCCAGATGAAGCCTCAAGAAGGTCCATGGTACCATGGGAAAGTACAGGGATCATGCAGGAAAGGACTAGGGATCTGAGGACACGAGTGTCTAAAATCACCTCTGAAAGACCTGGGGATGGAAGAAGTTACCTAGGAAATGGGAGTTCCAGCTGAGCTCTAGGGGAACAGATCACAGGGTGTACTTTTGCTGAGCACTGTCAACCACATAGCTGAGCAAGGCAAGGGAGGGTGTGATATGCAAACATTTATACCTTTATGGTGTGGGTCAGAAAGTCTGTCACATCATAAACATCTATCTTGTGCGTAGTGTTATTTGCTCTGCCCATCCTAATCCCAAGTCTTGAAATAGGTATTGAGATCCTCCAGTGATCCAGGTGGTCAGTGGTGAGCTCAGGATCCCAAACAGCTCCACTTTAATTCCCAATCAGTTCAAGTCATCTCATTACCCCAACTTCCCTGGATTGTAAAGACCAAATGTCTGCTGGTCATTCAAGGGAAAGAGGAATTCTTTAGTTCTTTTGTAAAGAAGTGGAGTTTGCAAACTAACATTTTAGTGTGATGTTGGATGTCATGCATTAAAAGCTTATTCATCCATCTCTTTTCTTTTTTTTTTTGTCTTTTTGAGACAGGGTCTCCCTGTAGCCCCTACTGGCCTGAAACTATGTAGACCAGGCTGGCCTTGAACTCACAGAGATCTGCCTGCCTCTGCCTCCAAAGTGCTGGGACTAAAGGTGTGCACCACCACACCCAGCCTTATTTTTCTTTCTAATAAGCACATCATTCTTTTCTCTTTGACCTTTCCAAGGTTCCTGGGGTTGATGGTGGTATACATTTTGGCTCCAGAATTCACCTTCTGGGAAACAAGTTATGCATTGAGAACTCCCCAAAGTATAGACCATATGTATGAGCATTTCTAGCACTTAAGTACTAACATGTGTTTCACAACTAATTTACAGCTACTCTGCACTTTCTGCAGGCTAAAGCCAGGTTCACTCATGCTTTAGCTGTTACTCTTGCTAATTCTGAGCTACAGAGAACAAAGAACTTCATTTCTTCCTCTATGAGCCTCTACTATTTAAGAGCACTTTATACTTTAAAATGACTAGTTTTGCTAAATCAATTACTATACTTCAGAATTCAGTGAATTGAGATTTTGATGTATTCCCAGAAACTCCAGGAATATTTAGGCTGACTTGGGATGTAATAAATTAAAAACCTGGCATTAAGGGCCAGTCAGTGCTTACTTGCGAATGCGGGGTTTGCGTTTTTTGATCATTGTTACGCCAATTTCTCTGGTAAATAGAATACTAATTTAATGGAATAGATAGAAGGTTAACCAAATTTGTCTTCAAATACTAAAAATATAGCTATAGCTTTCTTTGTTTTAGAACTACTGTAATTCTTATGGGATAGAATTTTTTTAAAGTAAAGCAAGAGCCACTTTTCCTACATATTTGAGACATGAGAAAAAGCCCTAAAATCAATAATGTCCAAATTCATCAGGATAAGATGTAAGAAAATATATTTATTTTTTCCATGACAATACAATGATAAAATTGTTAAATACATGCATGTTTTAAAAACAGACATAAGTAACATCTTTATAGAGTTAACAGCCAAGCATACTAGTTTTATATTTAAGATGTCATGGTAATAGGTTACTTATATTCTATGTTTTTGTGATAACCATGTAAATTCATCAGGATAAGATGTAAGAAAATATATTTATTTTTTCCATGACAATACAATGATAAAATTGTTAAATACATGCATGTTTTAAAAACAGACATAAGTAACATCTTTATAGAGTTAACAGCCAAGCATACTAGTTTTATATTTAAGATGTCATGGTAATAGGTTACTTATATTCTATGTTTTTGTGATAACCATGTGTTCGAAAGGATATGGAAACCAAATTCTGAAATTATGACACAAAATGTTTAAATTTCCCATACTATCCAATTTTTCACAAGGCAGGAAATATTAGAGTTGTCATCTCTGTAAGTGGAGTTGTTTTATTCCATACTAAACACAGAATTCTGTAAGTCAGTGAATCACACAAACGTACATCAATCTAGTGTTTCCTACATATGCATACTTAAAAGGTTCCTTGTATGATGAAACATGGTTTTAGGTATAGCACATCACAACTGATCATTTGTGTTAACACAAAACTGTCTGTAGTGGTAACTTTATAAGAAATGGACGAGGGAACAATTTTGGAGCTGCACTTTCTCTCTTCTTTCAGCTACATTTACACACACCTGACCAAACAAAAGTTAGTAAGCAGTTGCTAGTATTTATAAAAACCTAAAAATATTTAACATAATACCACCTTTAAAAAAAACATTCATCCTACAAACTTTACAAAAGACAAAAACAGATCTGTTCACAGTATGTGTATTTTGTAAACAGTAATGCACTGTAATGCAAATTTGAAAGTAAAAACTGGTAATATTTTAGTGTTATAAGAATGCTGACTTATGGCCAGCTAATGAAGGAAATGGTCAAAGTGAAAATTTCATTAGAAAACACTGAATATTTTTAAAAGGTTTATTTTACCTTTGGGGACATGCCAGTAAAGTGGTACCATCTCAAATTTAGGATGTCTATTTTTCTATTCCAGAGCAATCTTTTAAATCAACAATCTTTTAATACATGGAAATGTATTGGAGAATAAGTCATGCCCCAGGGTATCAGGTCTGCCTACCCCTCCTCTGCAATGAACTGACCATGTCCAATCTTCAGCTTTTCACTATGCTAGTCAGCTTTTTCCTAAATATTATACTGGAAGGAAAATTCAGCAGAAGGAGCTAGATGCTTATGGCTGATCTATTAGAAAGTAAATGGGTAGAAAGCATTTGGACCAAACTGGGGAATATCATTTGAAACCAAATTCATGGAAACCATTATTCAGTATTTTTTTTCTAATGATCTCTTGAAAAAAAAAAATGCTAGCTTGGTCATGACTTAGTGAAAATTGTACTATCACCTAGAAATCTTTTGATTTTTGATAGTATATTAATGGAATATCTGGAAAATCACCCATTTACAAAGGAATTTAAAAATGAGAGTACATTTTAAATGTAAACACAATAAACTTAAATGAGCCAGTCAATCAGTCATATGAAATATTTCAGGCTTTACAGCAAGTCTATTTGTAGTTTGTTTCTTAAGTGCTGACTGGACACTACATAGGTGACCTTTAAGATGTATTTGAGTACAACAACAATCAATTTCCTTATTTCTCATTAGTAGTTAAAAAAAAATTTAGGTTATTCAGTTCCAACAATCAAAAAATAATATACTATCATGGATTTGTATTTGGTTAATGTGAAATCCATTATAGTTTACCTATGTAAAAGTGTAGCGCAGCTAGAATTTGGCCTAAGTAATTTCTATTTATACTTTAGACACATAATTCCAAAAATTATCATTCATGACAAAGGGAGAAACAAGCACTATTCTGGTTTAAAATAATGGAATTCCATCATAATTCTAGACCAATGACAACCTCTGAAATTCTGTAAGATGCAACATACCTAACACTAATCAGCTGAATGAGTGCTGTTCTCAGTCTTTCATGCTGGCATTTAGAAATAATCCATCTGCATTATAATTAGCATGAACATGATCATGCAAGGGTTAAGACACAAGCACTAATTGAAAAGATAAAAGCACTAACAACCCTGTAGAATAAGAGGCTTAAATATTATTAATAGCCCTGGTACATAATCCATGAAAACAGATAAGCCAAATTCAAGCCAAGTGATTTCCAATGATATTCTAGGGTTCTACCTAAAAGAGCAATGTCCTGTAAGTCTGGCCACAAGTTTTATGTTCTCTAATTTTTTTTTTTTTTACTTCTGAATACAATAGATAAGGCGGATATGATATTACAAAACTGTTTTGGCAGAAAACAGCAGTTTAAAAGAAATGTCTTGAAAAAATATCTTATACAGAGAATGAGTTCTTAATTAAATTCACACATTGTTTGTCATAACATCTACTGGACTGATACAAACATGTTTCAAAATTGAGTACCCATCCATTAGCTAAAAGCAAACTCCACTTAGCTAAAACTACAAAGGGTATCTATGTAAGAGTTCTTCAAACTGTGGGGCAGCTTCTACAGCAGATTCAGATCTTTGAACCAATCATTTCTATGCGAGCTGATCTGGATCTTTACCACCTTCAAGACAGTTCCACTGAATTTGCAACACTCTGGGACTCCAACAATACAGTCGGCCACAGAACTTCCATCTGTGCCTGGCATTAGCAGCTAATCATTCCCCCCATATTTCACTTGAGATGCCTGATATGACACTTTCAAAATGAGAAAAAAATAAAAGGCATTTCACAAATTTTAACACAGTTTGAGACAGAAAACACCAGAAATTACCTTAGTGCAAACAAACAAAAGTTTCATCATATTAAGTGCCCAAGCAGTAGAAAACTTTAAGATAATAATACTTTCTGCATATTGACATATTCAGGGGTACTTTCATTTCAAAATACCATGAAGCTGATTTCAAATTCCCTTTGGAAGAAAACATTCTTAAGCTTCTTTCCCTAAATTACACTTACTTATCCAAACAGAAAGGATTGTAATATTTGTTAAATACAGACAGTATGAAAGCAATGAAGAAACGACAGGCGTAATTTCACTAAGAATTCAGTGTGCATGAAGCCTTGAGAACGCAAATTTCTATTATCACTGCTCGGTGCCTCGGTACTACATGTTCTAAATGCAATCCTTCAGATCCATAGCTGTGAAAGCAAGGCTGGTACGGAAAATGAGGCCAATGCTTCCTCCCTTGAGCTTGTGGATGAATGGCTGCTTCTGTTGCCAGCTGCAGGAACAAAGCACCTCTATCACACAGCACAGAACCACACAACTTGATTATCCAGATATGCAGGGCCACCGTCTTGTCTCAAAGCCAGGAGACTGCAGGTTCAACAAATGGGATGACTCAGAGTGTACATGTGTACTAATTCATATTCAAAGGTACAAAAAGTACAAAACTCACAGCTTTAATGTCAAAAGCCTAATTAAGCATTTAAGAATATTTTAAAATGAAGTATTATTTAAAATAGCCACAAATGTTATATTGATTCCCCCAGCCCCCCAGAATCTCCATTGCTCACAAGGAACGTGTGAGTGAGTGAAACGGGCTTATAATTATGTCCTGTCTACAGTTCTGTTGGATAGAATGGAACCTAATTCTAATTGAGACCTCTGTAACTTTCTGGCCAATGACTGGGTTTTCCTTAAGAAAAATTTCCCTTCTTTTCACCAGTCAAGAAGGGCTGGGAACATATTGAGCCTCCTCTCCCTGGTCCTTAACCCTCCCTGACTCCAGTGCATGTCCACTCTCAGACCACCTTGCACACATGACCACAGTACCTGCACTGATGCAACAGTATACATTCAGCAGTGTCCCAAAGAATGGGACAGTTGGCAAAGGTACTCTCTTCCGCCCCATGCCTGTCCTCTCTGCTGAGGCTTTCCCTGCACACACAAACTAAGGAGGGCTGGAGAGGTAAAAACACTGCACAGGGGTGTGGTGCTGCTAAACTAATCCAGGGATACTCTGCCTCTTACTAAGCCAGTGGTCTTTGGGCATGGAACTCCAGAGGCAAGGACAGATGAACTCTTCAGACAGCGAAGTCCTGCACTCCAGAGACCCAGGTGAAAGGGACATATTTTGATGACAGAACCAACCCATTTCTTCTAACCTTTACTTGTGTTACCAGGTTAATGAACTTCAGAATGATGTTATCACTTTAGTCGACACTCGGTCTAAAGAGATGGAATTTGGGACTGATAAACTTCAATGGGGAACAAGGCATTAGCTGAGGGCAAGCAGAGCACAGCAAAGGCAAGCTATGCAGAGAGGGGAGGCAGCTCATGGACAGAGTGGCCAGGTCTTTTAAAGAAGCAGTCAAAGAGGGAACAAAGAAAAATGAGAGAAAACTCTGGACATTGCTCTGGTTTGGAGTACTTTTCATTACTGAAATTTTCTAATAGCTACTCTATGACTTTAAGATACTATACATGTGCATAATTAATTTTAATTCATTCTACATATCCATATGCAATATCATGAAGCTCTGAAATGTAGTTGAATAGTGGCAGTTAAAATCAGGATCATACACTGAGTGCTTATCAGATATTTTTGTCCCTTGTCACTCTGTGATTTTCTTCCACAACATACATTTTTTAAGTACTTTATGTGGATGAGTGTTTTGCCTACAGTATGTAAGTGTATCATGTGTATGCAATGTCCAGAGGCCAGAGGAGGGTGTCGGATCTCCCGGAACTGGTGTTAAGGATGGTTGTTAGCCACCATGTGGGTGCTGGAAACCAAACTTGGGCCCTCTTCAAGAGTAGCCACTGCTCTTAACTGCTGGGCCATCTCTCCAGCTTCCACAACATAATTCTCTTTAAAGATAAAATATGAACTAAAAAGACTGAACCACCATTATTTTAAACCTATCTCAGAGCTTCGGATGATACAAGCAAGCCTCTCTTACTTAGAGGTCTCAAATTTCCAAGTACTTTGACAATTCAAGGGCAGGAATGAGACATGACATACTTTTTAGTTTTTCACTCTGCTTTTCTAAGAACCACAGATTCACTGCACACATGACTAACGAGAAACCAAGGCAGATAGAGGGTGCTGTGCTCGGGACTCAGCTCTACGTGGCTCATACAGCAACTGACACCCAGCACCCACCATGTTCATGGGTTTTATAACCTCTACTTATGAAATTGCCCTTCAGTATCTGCTCCTGGAAGAAGCAATCTCACTTCAGTCATCTGTTTCTGGATTGAGGGCTGCATCTGATAGTCTGGACCACTGATCACCTGAGGGAAGAAAGGCTATGACCCATGAGCAGGAGAAAAGCTGTTGGAGGCCCCAGAGATCATCAGCAGCTGGTGGCCAGGCTTAATGGCATGCCTCCTCAGGGAAAACTGAACTAATCAGAGCTGCCAGTGAATGTCATCGATACTACAAGTAGACATCTTACATGGTAGCTCATTACAATTATGTTTGTGAATAATGTTGAATTTGCTTGATAAAGCTGACCCTGTAACACAAAGTGAATTTCAAGAGAAAATTTGGATGTATTGGTCCTGGAAACTTCAACTATCAGGGTAACGAGCTGCACTAATAGGAGAAAGCTGATGGGTGGAGAGGCTGGAAACCCACCAAAGCAAGAAAACATGATTCTGATCTGGGCTGCTCAGTGTCACACATTTTTTTTTCCAAGTTTGCACCCCTGAGACAACTGTTTGATAACCATTACAGTAGGCACTGAAATCAGCACACTTTATCAAACAGAACACTAAACAGCTGTTGCTACATTAATAATTACATTAACACTTGTAAATGCTGTGGATAGAGACATCTTTAAAGTTTTAAAATCTGTGTTTGGTTTTCCTCTAGACTGCAGTAAATGTCAGGCAAATAAACATTATTTTGACTTTGACATTTCTCTCCCTTGCCTGTAAATCCACTTCCAATTCCATAACATATACAGAGGAGAAAACCATTAACAACAGACAACAGTTGCAGGATTTGTTTTACATGTATGTACTAGACAGAGTTAGTCTTGAAATGCTTCTGGAAGAATTCTTTGGCTCAATCACCAACAGCTCCAAACCTTGAGTCTTTGTGGTGAGGGTTCTGGGTCGCCGTGCTTTGGTTTTAGGCTACATTGAAAGCGCATCAGCACTTGCCCGGAGTGAAGGTCCCTGGCTCTCAACACTTCCAAGGTCCCTCCAGGAATGCGGCAACTGCTGTACCACCAGCAGTGAGAGCTTATTGAGATGCAGACTGAAGTGGCAGAGAGGGTGACCTGGCTAATCATTAGGTTTGTTCTGGAAAAAGTTTGTAAAGGACCATCCTCCTCCACTAGATTTAGGAGAGTCCTCATCTTTAGGAGGAATCAAAAATTGTCGGGAATTGATGGAGCACGGACTTCCAAAAGAGACTACTTCACTGTTGCTGTCTGTGGACCTTGGGGAGTCTGGAGAGACCAAATTCCAAGTATTTACATTGACCTGAGGCCTGTAACCTGCAGTCTTATCTGTGTCATCTTCTGCAGCTGTCTCTTCTACAGCAGAGTTAATGGGGAGGCGCATTTGGGGCTTATAGCCTGCCACCGCCGCCACCACCACGGGTTCAATATCTGCCTCCTCCTCTGGTTTGGCCTGAGGTTGGTACATGGACTGAATGTCAATGTACACAACCTGGGACGTCCCTCCTGCTTCATCTGCTGCAGGATTTGCTAGTTCTTCCTCGATGATTGGTGGGCAGTAAGACACAACCACATGGTTTTCAGGGTCTGCCTCACTTTCCTCAGGACACTCAGCTACTGGAGAAATTATTTCTGTATCTTCTATTTTAGGAACTATCGATCGACTTTCCAAAACTTCAACATTATTTGGGGTACAAGGATTCATTTCCAATGTTTTAAGAGCATTGCTTCCCTAGAAGTAAATTTGGAAGAGTGGTTAACACAGCACCAAATGCTACTACAATGCCCCATCGACATAAGAAGTCATATTTTACTTATTTTTTCATATCTGCTTATAAATATTTGCCTCTGCTACTATAAAGTACACATCAGAGCAAAGCTACTTTTTTTCTCCACATTATTTTCCTTGCTATTAGCAGTTTAAAAAAAAAAAAGCATGGTACAAACAATTTAAGATGAGCAACCCTGGAAACTCAACAATTTGTTAAAGCATGCTATTTTTTTCCATCCTTTTTTCTGAGGGTGACATCTACACCTTACAAACTTTTCACAAAAGAGGCAGTACTTCGAAGACAAATTCAGGAAAAGAAAGGATTACCTCACAGATACTTTTCTGAAACTGCAGCGCTTTACAATTCTCTGGATTTGGAATATCAGGGTAGAAAGTTTCTTTAATCCTTTAAATAAAGAGTGAACAAGTAGACTTAATAGCTATTCTATTTACTTATGTAACAATATTGAGATGTTAGTTAGAAGCTTAGAGTCTTCATATGAAATGTCAGTGAACGTCTGAGATAAAATGGAAATTCTTTAGTATGGGAGCAGTCACTCGAGCTTTCTATACCAGCCTCCAATTTGAAAACTAGAAACAGTCATTCTAATCCTCCAGTTGAAATACCTTATTGGTCTTATGGAAATGGAAAGCAAATAATTACAATGGAGGCTGCTCTCACATCTCATAAAATATGGTCATTGTTCAGACAGCCAAATTTTTCACCGCAGACTAGATTAAGCAGGATTAGCAACCCAGGGAGCTTGTTTGCCTGTGCAGTTCTCTCTTGGTCTGGAGTGTGCTGTGGACACACTTGACCAAGGTGGGGAAAACAGTATTTTAAATTGTTTTAAGTAAATTTATTATTTTTCTTTTTTTTTTTTTTGGATATAGGGCCTCACCATGTAGTCCAGACTGGCCTTGAGGCATTTCTCTTGTCTTAACCTCCCAAGTATAGGGATGACAGCCACAAGCCATCATTCTAGGAAGTTAAAGGTGACAGCCACATGTGAAGGACATTGCTTGGGGAGCTAAGTGGGGAAAGGCTACCAATCTTGACCAGAAATTCAACACAAGCAAAAATGAGATTTGCTCAATAGCGTATATTTTTACACTTAAAACTAGAACTTTATTGTGTGTAATTCCTGCAGGAAAGTAACTTTGTCAACATGAGTCTGAAATGTTACAGCTTCTAAATGTCCATTTTACTTTGTGAATTTTTTGTTTTTGTTTTGCTTTGGTATTGAAATAGTTTTTTTTTTTTTTTAAAGCAGGAATAGGGGGAAGGGAGGATAAAGATATAGTTACCGAAATAGGTAATTTTATATGCAACTATTACTGTTTTGATTTAGAAGCCAGGATTGCTAGAGCACATTCTCTTCTGTCATAGTGAGGGCGTGTTTTAAAAAGTGAGGCCCTTTCCCTGCTGAAGGCAGCCTTTTGTCCCATCTCAGCTCAGGACAGTGCTTTCTTCCTACCACCTGTCCATCTTACCCCAACTCCCACCTCTCTCTCGCACTTCAGCCAATCACATATTACCGCCCCCCCACCCTTATAGAAGCTCTACCTCCCATGTGAGACTCTGAGGACAGGCTTGTTTTATGCATAGCTGTAACCCCATTCTCATGGAAAGGAGCTTATGTGATGAGTTCTAAGAGGTCACCAGGACACTTGTGATCTTAATCATTAAGTTACATTTTATCCTGCAGACAGCGACTATCAATTTATACATGGAAATTTTTTAAGCGAAATTGCCATTTATAAATTATTAGTAAAGACAGCAGGGGAAATGAACACTTTTACTCTATGAGCTCTAACACATTTCAATAAAATGTCAAATTCTTATGTGATATCAAAGTCAACATTCTAAGTAAAAAAGTGTATTTGACTAGCTTGTACATGGTAACTGAATAATGAAGCCATGAACCAAAGAGAGGGCAAACAGGTCCCATTACCATTCTCGCTTCCGATAGCAAAGGACACTTGTCACCACTCCAACCATGACAGCCACAGCCACAGGGATGAGGATGGCAATAATTAATCCTACAGCTGGAAAGACAGTAACAAATATTGAAAACCACTACTGTTAGTACTGGGTACAGAATAGACTTAAATCAGAAGACATTTAAATTATTATCTGAAGAGAGAGGAAAAACAAAAACCTGACCCAGGAACACTAAAAAAAACTTCTACAGAGTCGCTTAATCTTGCCACTAGTGACATAGAGGTCCAATGTTTCTGGCATGAGGTAGTGATGGAAGGGCTGTCCTGTGTGCTGCAGGAAGTCTAGCATAGCATCCCTGGTCTCTAACCATGAGATGCCAGTAGCACTCCAGTTACAAGAGTCAAAAATACCACCAGACACTGCCAAGCTGTCTGTCTCCTAGGGGGCAAAATCACCTCCAGCTTTTAAAATACTGCTGTGGTGAACCACAACCTCACGTCACGGTTCTCTTACTTCAGAGCTCAATGTGAACTCCCCTCAGGGTTAGAGGGGAAGCTAAAGAAAATCCAAGCTCTCCAATGGTGAAAGACGGCAAAGGCTGCCATCCGTTTTTATTGCTATCTCAAACTAAAGTACTGTGATTCACAAAAATTTAAACAACATTCCATGGGGCTGGAGAGATGTCAGTTAAAAGCACTGGTTGCTCTTGCAGAGGACCCAGATTCAGTTCCCAACACCCACATTTAATTAATTTCTTAGGTACTCACCAGGAAATAGCTTAAAATGACTGACAAGGAGAAAAGCAGAAAGCCATCATTTCACAGCTTTTTAACACTGCTCTCTATCTGACATAAAAATGCAACAAGACATGGAACTTTAGAAGAGGAAAGAAAGAGGCCTCTGTGCAGTCCCCGAATGCTAGAAACACTCTCACTTCAGCGGTGATGGCAACTGGAGGGCAGTGTTGAACTTACAGTTTTCCTTTGTCACCACAAACATGCTCTTCTCTGGGCCCAGTCCACCGTCTGTATAGGCTCGCAGTACCAGATGGTAACTTGTTTTACCTTGAAGATCAGCGATTCTCAGGGTCTTCTGGGATATGTCAGTAATATTCTTTATCTTGATGTCAGAATGACCTAAAGTGAAGAATATTCTAACTCATCCTGACAACATCTTAAACATACTGTTATGCATCCTTGTTAAACTAGCCACCCTTTTAAAAACAAGTCTGACTCCCCAGCTAAGGATCTGGAGCCAGCCAGAGCCCCATTCAAGTTCTATCCCTGCCAGTCACACTGTCTAAACTACTCTCAATTTGATTCTCTGACTCCGCAGGAGACTATCCGTGGCTGGGTTCCTGGTGTTGTGTAAAGTTTTCACGCACACTCTCTAGAACGATGGCTGGCACACACCAGACAATCCATAAAAGCACTTTCTTGTCTGTGACTAAGAGCAAGAAAACCCTTGCAACCCAAAGGCACTCAGGCAGACCCTGGCCAGGTCAGATGCAGAGGTTAGATGGGGCAAAGTGCAAAGCAGCAGACATGACCTCAGTACTTAGAGAAAGAACCCTTGTGATGGGACTTCTCAGAAAGATACTATGAGGAAGCCTTCGGGTCTCTTTAAGAGGAAGTGTGAAGACTGTTTAAGTATTTTATTCAGGAAAGTCTCAACCAAAATAATTCAAGATGATAGTTTAAAGAATTAAACAGTAAATGGTAAATAATAAAATGCGGCAAAATCCCTACTAGGCCCTCCTCTCACCCCCTACCACAACTTCAAAGTAATGCCACTGTTTCTTTAGGTGTTTACCTTCATATTTTGAAATAGCAAACACAGATGGTCAGTTCTTAGATTTAATATTAGACATTGTCTACTCATGTCTAACAAGGACAGATGAGGATTTAGCTCTTTTACACCTACCCCCAAGTCGCTCCCAACCACATCAATCATAAAGAAACATCACAGCATTTGGGGAGTCTAGTGTTCATGTAGTTATGAGGACACAGACATAGGTTACTGCTAAGAAAAATTGCTTGGTATGTTTCCATTTTTGTTTTCCTATTATAATTGCTTTCCCCTCCTCCTTTACGTATTTCCCTTAAATTTTCTGTGTTAATTTCCCAATTCTTCCCACATGCTTTAATAAATATACAATACAATTTTCCAAGTAACGAAGTGCAACAAAATCCCAGTTCCACACTCTTCCCACCACCTCTCCATGGGGCTTCTTTCCTAGATACCTTGGCCGATACTGCCTCTCAACCCACTCTACCCCCCCCCCAATCCCCAGCTGCTTTCTAGGTCTTCCTCACTTCTTTTCTGAATTGTGAGGCAGTTTTCCTTTCAAGAGCTTACAGAGAAAGGCAGTAGAGGGGAAGGAAATACTTGCAGCCTGTATCTTTATTCTAGTCTGCTGCTGACTGGTAGAGTGGCAGAGTGCCGCCCTCTTCGGTTGCAGAGAACAGCTGCTCAGTATTTTTTGTTTTTTCTTTTTGCTGCTCAGTATTTTAAAACACTGCTGTCCTATCTTCTTAGTGTCTATATGACAGGGAAGCCTGTCACCATCCCTAGTCACCATCCCTGCACATGACCTGTTTTTGATGTTTGTTTATATACCAGAGCCTGAACATTCATGATGACATACCTGACAGATTTTTTTTTAAAAATTTATTTTCTGTATATTTTATGGATCCTTCCCTACCCCCATACTCATCAGGTTATCAGTCTAGGACATTTTCTTCAGTCAAGTCCGCACATCCAGCCCAGAATCATTGTAACCACTGGCATCAATGTCTGGTCCTTCAGGAGCAATCAGGGTGCTTCTCAATGGTTACCATCTCCCCTAAAGTCATCTACCGAGTCTACTCCCAAATGTCTAAACTCTCTTTTTGGCTGTTGTCTTGTCTCTCACATTCTCTGTTTCCTCCTGCTTTTGAGACGCCCCACCTCACCCCCCAACCTAATCTTTACTCTCACTTGAGTGACCAATCTACCATGTTTAACTACAAATCCAGATGCTAGAATTTTAACTGTTCTTAATCATCAACTTTTAAGCACATGAGGAAACTTACATTCAGTAGTTTACACAGGCAGCCCTGCAGGCTTGGGAACTGCAGAAGTCAGCTATGTGGGAAGGCCCAAAGTTAGTGTAGCATGCCCAGAAGTGACTCAGACAGTGCCCAGTTAGCATCCCAGAAAGGCTCTGTGCTCTGCTCATCTCAGACAGGCACTAAATAATTAAAATGGTTTCTTTCCAAGGAGAGGCCATTAATGGAAATGAGAGCTCTCAAACTGATGAAGATGATCCAGTGTCAAAAAATATTTAAAAAGATGATCCAGTGTCAAGTTTCTATGAATAAGAAACATCTGACTCCCTACAGAAACTGTTTTTAAAAAGCCAGAAAGAAATCTATGTAAACAAATTCTGCATCTATGTACACTTGGGAATTTTCTTTAAAACATTTATTATTGCTATTATTATTATTGGAGGCGATGTGAGTGTGGATGCACATCCCACTGTGCATGTATAGAGATCAGAAGAGAACTTGTGAAGTTGGTTCTCTTTCCACTTTTACCAGCTGAGCCACCTTGCTGGCTCCATATCTAGGAATTTTCTAAGGTCTCTGGACAAACACTTACCAACTGACAAGGGTTGACTCTACTTCTAAACATTGTATAGATGCATACATCCTCACTCATACCAATGTAAGCGTCCTAATTTGTCTTGACCACGGCAAAGGAAGGTACTAAGCATGCTGATGGCTCTTTGCCAGATTACAACAGAGGTTCTGAAGCCACTCTTTGGGTTCCTGGGCCTTTCCTCTTTCATCATTAGGTATAGGAAGACTTTCTGAAAGAATATTCATGCTATTTTTTCCATACTATTTTTCAGACAGTTTTGGAAACTATTATTTAGCTATTTTCAGCAGCATTTTATTTTGTGGCTAATGACCCTTTTCTTATTTTTTGGAACTCTAATCAAACTTGGAATTTGCTCACCTGATTCCAAGCTCCTCATCTTAGGCATATCTCTCTCTCCTTTCTGAAAGTAAAATAAATATCCTCTTAAAAAGCCTCGAAGCTCTTCCACAGGGATATCTTCCCATTTCACTAATATCGAATCTGCGGATGTATCTTCAACAGTGAAATTTGGGGCAACAATAGGAGCTGTAAAAAGAAGAAACAATTGTTGAAGGGAAGTTACTGATACAGAGAAGGATGGTAACAGCTTATGAGATTTCTGGCTTCGGAAACACCTAAACTTGGAGTTAAACTGTATTCTCTATTCACTCAGAAACTTCCAATGACCTCTCATCTAATAACCACAGACACAGAGCTAAGGAAGGACTTACAACTTATATGCCAAACACACTTCATGCTTATTCCCCTCTTTGTTATCAGTCCTGGATAGTTTATAGGTTTCTCAGTAGCTAAATAAAACCTTTTAAAATTTTCTATATAAATTATTTTATCCTCCTTGAAGTAAACAATGCAATTAAATATATTTTGAGAACTAAATCTTGCTGCATGCCTATTTAACATTTTTCATTTTATTCACACTCTAAAAAATGCACCAATTTAACTTACCTAATTCTTCAATATATCCAATAATAGAACGTAATAATTGATATCCTTGATTTCTACATCCATACAGGAAAAAATTGTATCTTACTCCTGGCTGAAATTGATCTATGGGATGAATAAATAAGTAAACATAAGTATATGTAGATAACTAAGAAATTTTTTTTAGAAACAAAAAGCTTGCAACATGCTAAAATTTCCAAAGCTAATTGTAAACAGATTTCTCATTACAAAAACACGGTGGTATTTTCAAAATTGGTAAAATACTTCAAGTATTGAACAAAAATTGAGCATATTCTCTTCTATTATAATGAAAAGTCTCATGTTGTAAGATGACATTTCCTTGACGAAAACAAAGGTGAGTAAGGCTTCCATCTTCTTCTGCACCTCTTGAGGCATGTTAATAAATGTCTTCTCTCCTACACAGTATCATCTGTAGATTAAAAAGAAACCATACCACCTCCATCACCTTTACTCCCCTACTCCCCAGGTCCTGGGAAAACTAAGGCAAAGGGGCACTGTTACTTTCATTTAACAGGAACATTTCCTCATGTTGTCTAATCGCTGATATTAACGATCACTGCCACTGAGGTCCAGTTTATAGATGTATCATTAATTATACAGTGCCATATTTGCTATTTGCAATTTTTTTCAGATTATAAATAAGGTTGTCAAGAACATTCTCAGACACCTTTAATCCTGGTAGTAGACACACCTTTAATCCTGGCACTCAGAGGAAAAGGCAGGCAGATCTCTGTGAGTTCAAAGCCAGTTTGGCCTACATAGTTGAGAACAGAACATCCTCAGATGCAAATCCATGTTATTCTCTGACAATCTATCAGAATAAATTCCTGGACAAGGAATTCACAGGCCTAAGGGTTAAATCCGTCACATACATACTGTCTGTCACAAGGCACATCCAGAAAAGCTAAAGCAAGGCACATTGGCCCAGTGGCAAAAGAGAATGAGCATCCTGTTGCTATACCTAGTCACATCATTACTGCTTTTGAAAAATCCTTCTGAAGGACTCTGAGAGTTATTAATTCATCTTACCAGATTCTATTACAGTCTCAGTGCTGTTTGAAGGAACTTTTTTCCAGTCCATGAGGCAGGGTTCAGACCGAGATGAGTTACACCATTTAATTACATAGTCACAAGTCATGTTGGGGTCGTGATGCCAGGTGAGGAGAATTCTCTTCCCTGTTCCAACAGCTTGCTCCACTTTGAGGTCATCTTCAACAAGAAAAGAACGGTATTTTACTGGCAATCAAAACAATACCATAAGGTAAGCCTCAAGAAAATGAACAGGAATTATAAAAATTATCTCACTGTACATAAATTAAAAATAGTACTCAAACTAGGTATCAATGTTCAGCAAAGATTAGAAGTGTTGCTAAGTCACTTTTATTGGAAGGCTTATAGCACTTATCTTTAGCACAGCATCTGAAGAAATAAAAAAGCACCTAGTATCAGCTCAACACACACTGGGACTAGCAGAGGATGACCAAGGGTCAACAGGAATAGGACTGGATGAAGACCTAGTGTAGCATGGCCATGTGGGGTGAGTGGAGGAGGCAGGAGGCTGGGGAAGGACCACAGGACAGTTGACTCTTGCTCTTGCCACCACAGTGACCAGAGCTCTACTAGAAGACTGGCCCAGAGCATGCAGACTGAGCACCCCAGAATAGAGGAGCGGGCTATCTCCTCTCCAGGAGGCCTGCAATCCAATCCAAACACTGGGATGAGGGGGCTGTCTAGGAGCAGGGCAGAGGGTGGAGAATGGGAAGATGAAGCAAAGGTGTGAGGTGGGATGGCCAGTATGGGTGGGGGCAGCTTTCAGAGACCATGATACATCCAGGGGCAAGGCATGCAGGCTAGGGAGTGAGGGCAAAGTCATGGCTGTGGGAGACCAATTCTGCCAGACCTAAGTCTAAGTGAGAAGTAAGGATGGAAGCTGGAGGTGAGGAACCAGGACCGGGGGCAGCGCAGCATGTAGGGGGTTTCCCACAGGGACAGGAGAAAGAATGACTCCTACAACACATTTATACTTAAGAGTTTGGCACAAAGCCATACAGAAGATTCCTAACAAATCTGCATTCATAAGGCAGCTACTCCTGATTACAAGATGAGAGCACTTGGTTTAGGATCCAGGAGGCTTTGGACATAAAACAGCTTTCTGGCTCAATGTGATTACAAACCCACAATGTAAACTTGAGCTGAGGCTGCAGAGCCTCCAACTCTGGAACTCTTCCAGAAGTCCTGAGTGTTCTGGTGCTGCAGTCATGTGGCAGCAGTGACCATAGTCAGCTCTGCAACTTACCTTCCAAGGACGTGCAGAACAGGTAGATCAGAACGTTCCAGTTAAAGACAACACAGCTGCTGCCTACCCTTGTGAGGGCAACGAAATAACTGAAAGAGCAGCTTATTTGTTTCAGGCCTCACATGTCGCTCCCTCTGGTCAGGTCCAAATGAGGGGCTTTAGCCACCTTGCTCTGACCCCGTTTCCTACATCTGCCACATGGGTCCAGGGCCTGGGCTATGTTGCAGTCTTGGCTTTAGGCTAGTGTTCATCCTGAAACTGCATTTTCTACATTCCTGATTCCTAACTTTTTTTCTTTTTTCCTTCTGGTCTTTTTAAGACAGGGTCTCCCTGTAGCCTCAGCTGACCTGGAACTCGCTATGTAGACGGGGCTGGCCTCAATCTCACAGATCTCTGCCTGCCTCTGCCTCCCAGTGCTGGGATCAAAGATGTCACCACACCTGGCTGCTTCCTACTTCTTTGTAGCCACTACCTTGAGCAAATCTAGGAACTAGATCAGTTCCAAGAAATAAGAAATGGCTTCAAGCAAGAGATGAAAAGACACTCAGGACCTAACTGGAATGCTTTTCTTTCAGCCAGAGTGGACTCATAAAAAGTTGCTCTCACACTGGGATGGGACAGCACAGGGACAACAAGAAAAGACCTGGAAGAGCAGCTAACTGGAAGAGGAGGTGGAAGTGGCCATTTAAAACTCATGACTCAGAAGGCTATCCAGCTACTAGGAAAGAAGACTAGCAGGAGATGGGGTAGGAGGGATAAGTGAAGGTCGTACAAGGGCAAATATGATCTAAGTACGGTATATGTGCATGTATGAAATGTCAAGTTGAAACCCATTACTTTGTGCAATTAATATATGCTAATAAAAAAAGGTCCACATAGAAGCTGAGAAGGAATGCTGATAATCTGTGTAGTTTAGAGGGAAACACTAATAATTTAAAAATTATATCACATCACGTGGACTTTTTTTTTTCCAAAAGCATATATTTAAAAACTAATTTAGTCTTTAGAAAGACTTTGTTAGCATAAAGAACTTCTATGCTCAAAGTGGTACTTGTAATCCCAGCTCTTGGGAAGACCAGAAGTTCAAGGTCATCCTCAGCTACATAATGAGTTTCAGGCTGGCCTGGGCTACAAGAGACCCCTATCTGTTTAAAAACAATCAAACAAAATCCAAAACAACAAGACCCTCAAGAACTTACCAATTTATCCACAAAGCTGCCAATTAAAACAAGTATCTTTCTTTCCTGCCTGACAATTGGCAGAAACAGACTAGTTAACAACATTGTCTTGGAAAAGTATTTTAAAATGATCTTTGAATACAGTTAAAGTATCTCTTCCTAAGAGTGCAGTCCATAACCATAATTTCTACTATTTAATGACAAAGTCATTGAATACAGTAATTATCTATCAGACTACATGCTTCATATTAATACTAATGACTGCTATGGTGGTACCCTCCTGCTCCCAACACCCGGGAGGCTGAGGCAGAAGACTGCCGGTTCAAGTCCGATCTGGCTATGTAGTGCATTCAGTGCTAGTCTGAGCTACACATCAAAACTTTTTCTTAAAATGAAACAAAAAATATCACTGACTGCTATCTCTCAATGAACAGTAGTGCGATCTGCCTGTTCCTTATGTATGTAATACATACGTAGCAGAGGAGCAGAGTACAGGAGCAGAGTACATAGGGCATGATTATTTGCTGACATCATGTGAGTTTCCACTTTAATTTCCCATTCTAAGTTCTCTTCAGTACTCACCATTTGGGATTTCCATACTAGCTATTTTAGAAGGTGGTGATGAGCCAACAGAATTTTTTGCCACCACGCTGATGATGTAGTCATTTTTATCAAGTTGTATTTCTGCTTTGTGTTGTGGATCAAGGATCTCAGAAAGGGACTGTGTTTCCTCATGTGATGAACATGATACATTATAGGAAAGGATTTTTCCATTAGCTTCACTAATGGGTAAAGGCTATAAAACACAGAAAAAAAGTTCTCACTAAAACTTGCAAATATAACTATGGCTAGCCAGCCAAGGTCAAGTATAAACTGGAGCTAAGTTCACAACAACAAAGTTACAATAAAACAAATGACCCTGTCAACAGTGAGAAAGTCAAATTTAAAATCTGAGACCCAGGTAAAAAAGAATGAGATGTTGGAAAACAGCCACACTTGTTAATTACTAAAGGTTCACAGAAACTTAAAAATTAAGCAATATAAAACAATGTTTATCTTAATTTCCAGAAACAAAAATTTAACATGACCAGAAGAACTGATCTACTGATCAAAACATTATTATACTGTTTTTAGACAGGTATCCCTTTCTAATTTAAAGTAGTACATGACCATTACAACAGATTAGAAAATGTACAAAAACAGAAAGAAGGGCTGGCAAGGTGGCTTAGCAGAGAAGGGTGCTTGCTGCCAAGCTTGAAGGTCTGAGTTCATTCCCCAGAATCCATATGGTAGAAAGAGAGAACCGATCCCCATATGCTTCCCCCTGACCTTTATGTGCATGCTGGTGTATGCATATGTGTACACATGCACAATAAATGAGTACATGTAAAAAAATTTTTAAAAAGAGAAACAAAGTAAAATCATGCAGAAATCTCCACTATTTTCACCTTTACACATTCCTATTTTGATACACCTTTCCACTTGTTTTCCCGAGTGCAGGCTTTTGCTTTGTTTTGTAAATTTCTGACCTTTATGTGCATGCTGGTATATGCATATGTGTACACATGCACAATAAATGAGTACATGTAAAAAAACTTTTAAAAAGAGAAACAAAGTAAAATCATGCAGAAATCTCCACTATTTTCACCTTTACACATTCCTATTTTGATACACCTTTCCACTTGTTTTCCCGAGTGCAGGCTTTTGCTTTGTTTTGTAAATTAAGACAAGATTTACAGCTATGTAAGTTAAGTAGACGTGGCTCTGCCTTATAGACTGGAGAAGCCCTGTTCTAATCATACCACACAATAGTATCCTCTCTTCCTTGTCCCACAAAAGACCTTGAAGCTCTGTTAACTTGACAGCATGCATTTTAGGAGCTTTGTGCTCCATGTACTTACTATTTTATCAGTATAGCTGAATACTCCATAAGCAAACAAAATTTAAGTTAGTCACAATAAAATATTAAGTTTTCCACAATAAAATATTATTTGGTGATTGTTATGTGCCACATAACTTTCTAGTTAAGATTTTTAAAATGTGGATGTAACACATTGAAAGAAATGCAGCTGCAGATGTCTTTATTTACATAGTTACACTGATTTTTAAAAGAACTGCCCCGGTTTCTATGACACTGGGACTCAGTCATTCATGGAAAAAAAATGTGACCCACACATGGGATTCTAACTTCGTAGTTTCTGAAGAAAATGAGAGACAGAGAATTAATTCGTGGCACCTCAGGTACCTGACAGGCCTCATAAAATCAAAGGAGAGTGCTGAGAACTGAGACAAGACCCTCACTCCAAGACCCCATCAGGAGTGATGAGGAATATGAACCTTGGGAGGCTGCAAACTTAGCCAGCTGAGGAAGGATAATCAAATTACCATTTGTACATTAAAGTACTTGAGCATAATAATGTCCAAGGAAACAACAGATATTTACCTTCCAAAAGATTATTAAATTTTTTCCATCAGAACTCCACTCTCTCCAAGTGTCTGGGGCCTTTGAAGGAACTAGGAAGGAGATTTAAAAGTTAGCATCTGAAGAGGTACACTGTACACAGTGGACAGTATCAGCAGCTGAAATGGGGTACTGGAAACATTTCTCTAAGACTGGAATTCTCAGTAAGATGTGAAGTGGTTCAGTGGCTTCCATTCAGAAAGCCTAGCAATAGAAGGTTGCTAAAGAGAAGCTAAGCTCTCAACATCTACAGAACACAAGGGCCTAGAAAATGAGTTAAAATCACCCTCAAGGCCATGTGATTGTTTGGGGGTGCCTCTCTCTTGTATCCTCCCATCTCTCCATTAATAATCATTAGCCACAAAGCATTTAACTTACTGGCTTCAACAGTTAAATGTTGTTTTTCATTGCTCCACTTGCTCCATTTCCAGAAAGTTTCAGTAGAACAACGAATCCGAAAAGTATATATAGTGTATGGATTTAATTTGTCCACAGCAACAATGTAACTTGAATCTTCAACTCCTTTGATTGCCACATTCCGCTATTTGAAAACAAATAATATATATGGGCATATAAAAAAATATATGCATGTATGTGTATATGGCATGTGTGTATGAATTCATAATGTAACTCCCAAACATTTTTTGGTATAAAATCAGCCTACACTTGCAACATAAACTGACGAAGTGTCCACACCAGCTATAGTTAGAACACCAGAATTCATAGTGTTTTAATTAAAGTTCTTATGAAATGGCAAAACGGAATTGTGTTCCATAATAACAATAAAACACCAGAATGCTCTTTTAACCTAATTATTAGCGCTAAATAATAATGGTTAAATTATGCAGAAGATGGTATAGTTTTGATGATCAGTGAATAGCTAGTGACCATTAAACTTTAGCACAATTTAGTAATCTGAGATGAGCTTAAGGGTTAAATACAAGATTCAGATGATTATCTGGAGGCTACTTGGCAGCAGGTGATATAGTTTAGACATGCTTCTGTGTCATTTAGGGAGCCCAGTCTACTTAACATGTAGTAGACAGACCACACATATTAAAGCTAAGTAAATAGCATTAAAACAAAGCAATTTTACACAAATTTGAGGGTCTGAATGTACCAGGAAAGCCTCTGAGTTCTCAATGCTTGTTACAAAGAAGCATTTCAGGAGACACTGTGCACCTTTGAATGCTTTTGCGGAAATCAGTACATTTCAAAGACAATATTTAAGTACAGTACCATTGATTTCAGAGCTTCTACAAGTTCCAACAGGGTATAGTATGTCAAACTAATTATTTTAAATGTATTAAAAAGTCATGTTTTGACTTATAATTACCAATTACAACTTGCTTCCACTGATGCACTTCATAATTAAAAATCTCTTCTACTCTCTAGTGCAATTAGTCGATTAGCCAATGTTAAAGGCTACAGAAAAACTATTACTTCATTCACAAACCTACTAAGCACCAGCTATGTGCCAGGTACCACACTGGACCTGAGAGCATGCTGAGTAGCAAAAGCTGAACTATCCAGTGTTACAACTGTTCCAAAATGCAAAATATAATGCTGCTAATGCATTGATATGAAATGGCCTTCTAGGTTTAGGAAATCTCTGTAGTAAGTATTTTGAGAACTTACCCAAGTCAATTTATCTAATTATTTTTGCAACTGGGTGTTTTACTCATAATAACCAAAAGGAAAGTTTATAGACAATTTATACTTACCAATTCTTGTTTTGAATTATCTTTATAAATTTCAATTTGACATAAAAGATTGATCTTTGCAAAGTTTCCTGGTAAATGCCAAGAAAGTGTAACAACTGTTGAGTTAATGTCCTTTACTTTCAATGAAGTTGGAGTACGAGGAGAAACTGCCAATAGAATTACAAAGATTAATTCTTGTAAACATTTGTTTAAGGGAGAAAAGCTGAGGCTGGAGAGTTGGGTTAGTGGTTAAGAGCACTGGCTGCTCTTGCAGAAGACCCAGGTTCAATTCCCAGGTTCAATGTGGCAGCTAACAACTGTCTGTAACTCCAGTTCCAGGGGAATCTGACGCCCTCTTCTGTCCTCCACAGGCACTGCACAACACAGGTGCACTTACACACATGCAAGCAATACACACACACATAAAATAAATAAAGAAAGAAAGAAAAAAGAAAGAAAGAAAGAAAGAAAGAAAGAAAAGAGAAAGAGAAAGAGAGAGAAAGAAAGAAAAGAAAGAAAGAGAAAGAAAGGTGAAAAGTACTCTCCTAATAAGACAAACTAGAACCAAAGGGAGAGAGAGGTAGAACCAAGACTGTCTCCTTAGTGCTAAAAGAATACAATCTTGTCTGGAATCGATAAACCTCATTTTTGTTGCTGCCATCAATGTTCTTCATGTGGTACTGGGAATAGTAAAAGGTAGTAAGTTATCTTTAAGGGATTTACAATATACGTGAGGAATGACAATAAAAGTAATTGAGAGGAGCCATTTATAGTAGTGAGTGGTTCTGATGCTAGCTGCTACAAAAATTCCACATAGCATGGGAGGAGTCTTACAACAGAGTTGGACTCTGAGAGGAGCTCCACAGAAGAACCATGTACATCAGAAAAAGAAATGAAAAGGCTAAGGGCAGACAAAGGCAAGCACTACCATTCCCCTACAAAATGGAGCCTTCTGACTCTAGGATGAATCAGGACTAAATACGACAGGATGGAAGTGGCCGATATGACAAATAAATCAACATAACCCTCTATTGTTCACTTGCCAGGTTGTATGATAATGCACTTGGTTTTCCTTTTAATTGAATCTTTGTGAATTTCATATTACATTTAGTCCTTTCTTCCATGAGTCTCTATGAAGTCTCAGGATGCTATTGAGCCTGGCATGCAGTTAGTGCACATAGACTGACAATTGGAAAAACACCAAAAAGATTAGCTCTATCTTACTTTTATCTTCAATTATCTATTACTAGGGCTGGTAGAAATTCAGAAATAATTGGTATAAAAAGGAAAAAACAACTAATAAGATACAATTTGGATGGGTCTCAAGGAAATTACCATAAGAAACGCCAATTTCTAATGGTTACACATTGTGTGATTTCATTTATAACATGCTCAAATGACAAAATGGAAATGAAGAAAAGATAGCTGTACTATGGGGGGGTGGAGGAGAGACAGAGACACAGACACATGCACAGAAGTTCTACAGAATGTATCTGTGTAAAGATACAGGAAATCACCATCCCAATTAAGATACAGAACTTCACTGACAACACAAAGGAACTTGCACACACTCTACAGTGAATGTACACAAAAACTGAGCAAGATCAGTAGTCTAGTTCAGTAGCCTAGGTATCGGTACTATACTAGTGACAACTTCTTGTTTTTGACATGTCATCATTGGTGAATGCCAGAAGGATTTACAAAGTTATAATTCATTATTTTTGGAACAACTTGTGAGTCAAAATGTATTTTAAAATAAAAGTTTTTAAAAACTGGGTAAAAAAAAAAAATTCAGCTTGGCATGGTAGTGTACACCTCTAATCCCAGCAGTCAGGAGGCAGAGACAGGAGGATCTCTATGAGTTCGAGGGCAGCCTGATCTATATACTGAGCTCCAGGCCAGGCAGTGCTGTATAGTGAGACCCTGTCTCAAAGAGGAAAAAAGAGGCTTCCTGACTGCCCCCCTAAAAAAATGTTTTCAGAAATCAAGAACTAAAAGACAAAGACATTTATAGTTCCTATCTATATGACTCAAAATTTTATTTCAATTCAACACAGTGGTCAAATTTGAAGTTATTTATTTTAAGGCTTTAAGAACAAAATTTGTGTGCTGTGTATGGTAACACATGCCATTAATCCTAGCACTTGGGAGGCAGAGGCAGGCAGATCTCTATGAGTTTGAGGCCAGCCTGGTCTACACAGTGAGTTCCAGGCCAGCTGGGGCTACTGGGAGACCCTGTCTCAAAAAAAAAAAAAAAAATACAATTTATAAAATAAATATGAAATTAATTCTAAAGAAAATAACCAGAAAAAACTAATTCCTATAATCACTTTTCATTAATCCCAAGGCATGTCACATTAATTTTTATAATTATTTACAGATACCGGCTGACGCAGTGACTCACCTCTTTCAGTTATGTTGACTAATATTGTTGACTCTGCTTGTCCGAGTGGATTGCGACCAGTCAGAGTGAAGTTGTGGATTTCTTGATTTGGAAGCATTTGGAAGAGTAACTGATAGCTCTCATTTGTAAGTGTTTCAAATCTTTCAAATATAACATATTTTCCTGAAAAACTGTTAATTCAAAAGAAAATTATTTCAAGATGGTGAGAAATAGATATTGCAGGAAAATCACGAGCAAATCTCTAATAATTAAGCTTCGTAGAAAGTTTATGTTTCTAATTACAGAATTATCACATACTCAAAAACTGTGTGTGACACAGAAAATAACCAGGCATAAGCTACCACCCAGAACAAACCTTACATCTTAGGCTCTTTGCATTGGGCTTCTGAAAGAGGAGGCATGGAACTGAATCTACATGCGGGTTAACTGCAGTTTTTACATACACTATTAACATAGCGTGTTCAGTTTTGTAAAAATAATACACTAGAACATTTCCCTGTGTCAAGTAAACAGGTCTTTCTAGGTTCTCGGCCCTTGATACCCTTCTTGGTTACTATTACCTTTCAAACAAAGTGTAATTTGTATTTCGTGGGCCCACCAATCCTGTTGGCTTTCCTGGATTCCAACTACATATAATCTCTTTTAAATCATGTGTCTCACAATTCAGTTTCTGAGGAACATCAGGTGGATCTAACAGGAAAAAGAAAAACAAAGTAGATACACATATTTTTTTTCTGAAACTACAGTTTTATAACATGTAAATAAGACCTTGTATAATTTCCTTTAAAAAATAATTTACTATTTACATTTCACTTTTAATAACATAAGAATTATCACTCTTTCTGTAAGATGTTTTATAAGAGCTTATATAACATGAGAAATAATAGATTAAAAGAGCAACTGGAGCATCTATAGGCTGAAGCTGTTTCCGATCATCTCTTAACACATCTCGTGATGTGGAAAGAAAACACTAAACATACTAAAAGTCAGCACCAGTCACGTTACCAGTCTTTGGCTATGCTTTTGGGCAGGTCCAGTGTGTGGTACCTGGCACATAGCTGGTGCTTAGTAGGTTTGTGAATGAAGTAGCAGTTTTTCTATAGCCTTTAACATTGGCTAATCAACTAACTGCCCTAGAGAGTAGAAGAGATTTTTAAATTACGAAGCGCATCAGTGGAAGCAAACTGCAATTGGTAATTATAAGTCAAAACATAACTTTTTAAGAAAGAAAAAGGTTGATTTTGTCATAGGAGGATGAAATGGGATAACTGAAAATGCTACAGCCTGACACTTTTATTACAGAAACCACTATTTTTGTAATCACATATAACTAAACATACATAGAAACGGGTATTTGTTGTATTTATCCCAATATTTTTCATTTTTGTATAAAAGTTATAACAATTTACCCACTTGTTGAAATATTCTGTAAAAATAAATTTATTTTTATTATAATTTTTTTTGGTCTTTTTTTTTTTTGAGACAGGGTCTCCCTGTAGCCACAGCTGGCCTGGATTCGCTATGGAGACCAGGCTGGCCTCAAACTCACAGAGATCCACCTGCCTCTGCCTCCCGAGTGCTGGGACTAAAGGCGTGTGCCACCATGCGCAGCAAAAATTCAATTTATTTTTTAAGAAACTGAGTATTTTAAAAGTACTTATCAACCAAAACACAAAATATTACATATCCTCCCTAGAGATTCTCCAAATAACATTTATTAACTTATTTACTAATATTAATATTATTGGTTTTTAAGACAGGGTCTCCTTATAACCCCAGCTTCCTGGAACTCGGTATGTAGACCAAGCTGTCTTGTTGTCACAGAGATCTGGCTGCTTCTGCTTCCTGAGTGCTGGGATTAAAGGCATGCACCACCACACCTGGCTTACTTCTTTAAAAAAAAAAAAAAAAAAAAAACCTTTTATTATTGTATGTGTGCACATGATATGTGTGAGTGTGCAGTCCATGGAGCACATGTAGAGGTCAGAGGGAGACTTTGTGGAGTTGGTTCTCCCCTTCCATGTTTATAGGATTGAACTCAAGTCACAGGAATGTATGGCAAATGCCTTTACCTGCTGAGTCATTTGCTGGCCCCTCCAATGACATTTTGGAAAATACTGAGGATAACTAATGAGTGTTTTACTGACAATTTAACAATGAAATAATTAAATGAACACTGACATACTCATTTTGGAAAGTTATTTTAAATATAAAGCCAAATTTCCAACCATTTTATTAAAATTATAATCTGAAATCTTGGAATATATTTACAGTGATGATTATTGTAGGATGTGAGGCATATACATTGAGGTAATATACTACAAATCTAAATAGGAATAAATTTATAAAGAAAAAGAATTGACAGGAGAAAAGATGAGATGTCAGTAGGCCTTGGAATATTCTTTCTTTTCAAAGAAAATAACCTGTAAAAGAATCAAAGGGGCTGGAGAGATGGCTCAGCAGTTAAGAGCAATTATTGCTCTTGCAGAGGACCCGGGTTCGATTCCCAGCACCCACATGGTGGCTACGAACCATCCTTAACTCCAGTTCCAGGGGAATCTGAAGCCCTCTTCTGACCTCCACAGCACTGTAAGACACAGATGCACTCACATACATGCAGGCAATACACTCATATACATAAAATAAAACTAACAAATAAAATATTAAAAAAAAGAATCAAGGGAAGTTAATGAAATCTAGGCATAATCTCTTTTTATACAACCAGCAAACAGAAATACAGTTTAAAAAACAAAGTGATGAATAGCACCAGAAAACATCAATGGTGCTGTTTGGATGGTGTTGAATGGATTCAACCAACGACATGCGAGGCCTCACATCACTAAAGTAATTCACTGAGTGAAGGTGTACCATGTTCATGGATGGAAGACACAAAGCTGTGAGAACTGAAATCCTCTAAACTGATCTACAAATTAATCACAATAAAATTTCCAGCAGATTTTAATTGTGAATGTGTTTAGGGGGAACTGGTAAGATGATTCTAAAAGTCTTTTTAATAAATAGAGGGCTAAGAGGACAGTTTTAAGAGAAAAACAAAACAAATCAAAAAAGACCCAAACCAAATGATCCCTACTTTACACCAAAATCCTGCCCTGGGAGTTTCTGAAGCTCTGCTCAATGGGAAATGCTACCACTGCCCTAGACTGACAAACACTGAGCAGTATTTAAACCTTGCAATATTATAAATAGAAGTTAAAATACAAGTTTAAGATATCTGTTCCAGTGCTGTGATGAAATAATTTGAATACTGCCTAAAATAACGGAAATGAAATCAACACATACAATACATATTCTCATTTTTAAACTTTTCTTCTATTGTTCTGAGATAGGGTATAATGTAGCCTAGGTGGACTTGGAATTGGCTGAGGCCAACGAAGAACCCAAAGTCTTGATCCTTCAGAATGCATCTGTGGAGTGACTGGGATTACATTAGAGGCCTGTATACCTCCACTATGCCATTCCAGAAGGCACTGGGAACCAAAGCCAGGGCGCTGGCATGCTGGCTGGGACTCTACCCACTGAGCTACATCTACAACTCCATAATCTCGTCTTTTAAAGTTTTTATGTTTCCTTTTCTATTTTTATGTAGATGGCTCACTTCAGTGTCACCCTGGGAGCAGCTTCACTATATGGCCATCGGCTCTCATTTTAGACCTAGGATCATCTGTGACAAATGCTGCGGACAATCTCCTAAAATTCCATTAGGAAAGAAAATGGAATTTTAATGGTTGTTTTTTGAGACAGGGTCTCTCTGTAGCCCCAGTTGGCTTGGAACTCACTATGTAGTCCAGGCTGACCTCAATCTCACAGAACTCCACCTGCCTCTGCCTCCCAAATATCAGGATTAAAGGCGTGTACCACCACACCTGACCAAAATAAAATTAAATCTAATCTCTCACTTCAATTCCAAAAGACAAGAATGGGAAACCGGTAAGAACAAGGCATCAAGCTGGGATCCATCTGACAGTCACTCCCTAGGGATATACCAAGATCTAAATGCAATTCACCATAAGATTCATATAAAAGAATGAAAGAGCCAGGCGTGGTGGCACATGCCTTTAATCCCAGCACTCACAAGGCCAAGGCAGGCAGATCTCTATGAAATTAGGGCCATCCATTCTACATAGTGAGTTCCAGGCCAGCTATGGCTTTAGGGAGACCCCAAACTATTTGGAAATAGTTTAAGTGGGAAATTAAATTAATTTATATTAAATTATTCTTAGGCAATGCACGATTAAGAAATACCACATACTAAACACTTTGAATGGACAAAGCCGTTTTCAAAGAATTTAAATTAAACCCTAGAAGCTAGATGTCTCAGAACTTATTATAAAACTCACAATTTATATAGATACAGGTATATGGGAAACAAGATTAGGACTCCTATATTAGAATTCTAGAGTCCTTGGATATTATTTATATAACAGAACAAAGAAATAAGGAACAGAATCATTTCGCAGAAAAGAAATTGAGCTTTTCAAGGAGGCAGAGAACATAACAGTAACTCTCTTCAATATGATATACTTACATCCTGCAAAGACAACTGTTCCATACACATTATCTTCTGTTGTGAAAACCACATTTGTTCCACTATTTTCAGAAACCGAAATATTTTGGATGTGGATCGCAACACTTTCCCCATGAAGATGGATAAGAGGACAAAATGTTTTGCCAATCTGTCCCGACAGCACTTTGGTTTGACTCACACAACAAAATGTTATGTTTGAGCCTACAAGTATTACTTTATCTTGAGGAAAAGCCTTGGTCTCAGAATTTGGAGTCCCTAGAAAGAAACAAGAGAATTCCAAATATTGCAGACATTTTTACCTTCGTATGATATAAGTACATGTTCACACGTTTGGAGACTGAAGGCTGATGCAGGTGTCTTCCTCAATGGCTCTCCCCTTTATTTTAATTTTATGAGTATGAGTATTATGCCTACAGATATGTAAGTGCACCCGTCATGTAATGCCCACAGATGCCAGAGAGAACCCCTGAAACTGGAGTTACAAATGGTTGTTAGCCACCAAGTGGGTGCTAGCATCTGAACCTAGGTCCTCTGGAAGAGCAGTAAGTGCTCTTAACCACCAAGCCATCTCTCCAGCCCCTCCACCATGCCCAGTTTTTATATGGTATTGGGGGTCTGTAGTCAGTTTCTTAGAACTGCCTGTATGGCAGACACTTTACCAACTGAGTCATCTCCCAAGTCCCTTATTATTATTATTATTATTTGAAATGAGGTTTTATTCTATAGCCCAGGCTAGCCTGGAATTTACTACACAACCCAGGTTGGCCTAAAACTTGCAGCAATCCTCCTGCCTCAGCTGAAAGCTAGGATTACAGGCATAATGAGCTAGCACACCTGATTCCTCAGATGATTTTAAAATAGCCCAATATATACAAAACATATTATTAGGCATTTTGAAGTAAGCTAGCCCAAATATAAAGCATACCTCTGAGGTTTCAAAGGAGCACAACACAAACAAGAAACGAAATTGTAGCTTTATTTACTCATGAGGGGGATGGAACTAGATCACAGGCCAATATCTAAATCATAGGAGTCTAACAGTGGGTTTATGCATTCATGCAGAATATACACCCCAAGAAAATAATTCACTAAATAAATTCATTCCTTTAAAACTATTCTAGGGGCTGGAGAAATGCTTATGAGTTAAGAGCACTGTCTGCTCTTACAGAGTACCAGGGTTTGATTGCCAGCACCCACATGGCAACTAACAACTATCCATAACTCCAGTTCCTGTTTCTAGGATACAACACCCTCTTCTGGCCTCCATGGGCACTGTACAACATGGGGAGCACTTACATACATGTAGGCAATACACTCATACACATCAAATAAAAAATAATAAAGTATTTTTTAAAACTATTCTATGTATTTAGAACAGATTCTTACTTTCCATCAGCCTAAACATATGTGGAAGCACTCCACATCCAAAAGGCAGTTGTTTCCTTAATCATAACTTTTCAGGTTAAGGCCACACACCCCTGCTCCTCCCCAGATGCCAATCTTTATGTAAGGATCTGTAGACTCCTCTCTACTCCTCATTCTACTGCTGCCGGCTTTTACCTATGTCATTCTTCTACAGTGGCTGCTGATCCGGTGCTTAATCCATGGGCCCATTCTGCATGTTGCCTAAAGTCCTCCTCCAAACTCTCTCTTGTCTTGGGTTCCACAACACTGAACTTTCCTTGGCCACTCCTAGTTCTCAGGCTACTGGGCTTCCTCCAGTTCTATCCTTAGACAAGAGACCTTCTGAGGGGTGTCCATGGTCCCTATTCCCTTTCCCAAAGTTATGCTGACCTTTTATCACACATGTATTTGTGGTTCTCAAAGGGCCATCTTCAGCACCTCTGTATCTGTATCTGTATGCCAGACTGACATCTCCAACCTCCTTGTCTCTTGCTTGGCATATTAAAAATGAAACTGTGGCTGGGAGTGGTGGTGCATGCCTTTAATCCAGGCACTTGAGAGGCAGAGGCAGGCGGATCTCCGTGAGTTCGAGGCCAGCCTGGTCTCCATAGCAAATCCAGGCCAGCTCGGGCTACAGGGAGACCCTGTCTCAAAAAGACCAAAAAAAGAAAAGAAACTGTATTTCCCACCCAACTTGTTCATATATTTTCTGCTTCCATGAACAGTCTCCCCAGCTACCCAAAGGAACAAATAGTTTTGGCTTTCCTTCTCTCCCACCAAAAGTCCCTGGATTCCGATTCTGGTTCTGCCTCCCCAGTGTTTCACATCTCCGTCCTCCTTTCGGTTCTAAACGTGGCTGTCCTATTGTGCTTCCGCTGCTCTGCTCTACTGCCACATATTCTCCTCCTTCACCTACCTGGCCTTTCCTTGCTCTGCTAGTCCACTGTACTGTCACTAGAGTATCCTCTGGCAATGAATGCCAGCTACTTTCAGGGCCTTATTTTATTGTCACTGATGATCCTGAACTCTCTACCTGCATAAGACTCTTATTTAATGGATAGATGACTTTATATTCTCATGCTCAGTGAAGTAAACATGCAGCCTCTGGGAGTCTACTCTGAGAGCCAGAAATTGAGAACCACTTAAAATCAATCTCTCTCTCTCTCTCTCTCTCTCTCTCTCTCTCTCTCTTTCTCTCTCTCTCTCTCTCCACTAACATACAATTTTGGGGAACTTTTTGTTTGTTTTGTCTTAAGACAGGGTCTCCCTGTAACCCCGGCTGGCCTAGAACTCTCTATGTAGACCAGGCTGGCCCTGAACTCACAGAGATCCACCTGCAAGTGTCTCCTGAGTGCTGGGATTAAAGGAGTACACCATCACACACAGCTAACATACAATTTAAAAATTACATTTATTTTTATTACATGTGAATGAGTGCTTGACTGCATGTATAAATGTGCACCACACACTCAAATGTGCACCACACACTCATGGCTAGCGTTCCTGGTACCTGGAAAGAAGAGGGCATCTGATCTCCTGGAACTGGAATTACAGGTGATTGTGAGCCACAATATGGCTGCTGAGAACCGAACTGAGCAAAGAGTAAGAGCTCCTAACTGCTGAGGCATCTCTATAGCTCCTAATACGTATTTTTTGATTATTCTTCAATGGCTACGATAGTGAAGTTTCAAGCTTGAACTCTCCTAGGAAGTTTCAAAAAAGTACAGACTCCTGGAGCCAATCTTTGACTTCTTTAATCCATACTTCTGGGGCTGACAGTTTAGAAGCTCCACAGGTGACCCTCGTGTAGCTACAGGGATTCAGAGAACTGAAAGCATTCACTAACCCTTCCTCTTAAACACTATAACTCATATGAAACAAAGATCTTTAAATATAAGCTTACAGGAAATGTTCTTCAGGAGGCTCCAGTCACTCCACTCTTTACGACCAGAGAAATGATGACAGTCGATGTACCTTCTAATCCCCACATAGTGAGTGGCACACTCCAAGGGCAGGTCTGATGTCCAGTTCCAGTGGTGAACTATATCTTTACCACTCAGAGTTGTGTTGAACGACATCTAAAAATAAACACAAAATTTTATTTCCAAGTAGTGATATGTCTGCATTTCTTTAGGATAAAACGAAAATCCTCACAGAATACATATATATACATATACATAAAATCACACCCTGCTGAATAATGCTATAGAAGTAAATGGTCTGAACTTTTGTTCAATGACTTCAGTTTCTATAAAGCAAAACAAGAAAGTCAGTCTAATAATCATTATTCAATTATGTTCCCTTATCAACATTAGGCCCTATTGAATTACCATACAGGATGTTACATTCAACAAAGCACCTAGGAAAATACACTGCTAGGAAAATGATCTCTGTATTCTCAAAGAGAAAAACTAATCAGTGGATCTACATCTCACAGAAGTGAAGTCAAAGAGAGGACCCACACACAGAAAATAGAGCAAGCAGCAGATGAGAAACAGGAAAGAGAAGACATTTAGAAAATCAGTCTAAACGTCTTGTTTCTCAAGAAGAAAATTTCTAAGAAGAAAGGAAAAAATAGAGAATTGAAAAATAGAAACAAAACAAGTTCCTAAGGAGATGGGTTAGACTAAAAGCGGCTACTAAATGTACAACAGAATAGATGAAGATATATCCACATTACGGTACACAGAATGCTGCCTTCAAAACTTCAATAAGGCTTTCCAGCTTGTGAGTCTACATGCAGCTAAGCTAGCAATCCCACACAGGACATGCAGTTCTCAGTGCTCTTAATGGTAGCATTTCATGCCTCCAACAGTAACACATGAAAGTTCTAATTGTCATCATCTTTTCTGAAACAGAAGTTGGCAAGCTTTTTTTAATGTTTTGAAAATTAAAGTTTAAAAAAGATTATATCTATTAGCTAGCTATTACACATAGCAGAGATTAGCTACAATAGCAAATAGCTACACAAATATGTGTTTCCACCAGAATCCAGAAATAAGAGGAAGATAAGACTTTGGAGAAAGATTCACCATAAGAAGGCATACAGAATACCCTGGATGACAGAGACCCTTGCATCATAGCTTCCTGACAACTGAGCTGACAGACACTGTAGTCAATCTTGAACAGGTTCCAGGTTTACCAACACACTAATCCCTCCAAACTTAGTGGTGCCTGGAAGGGCTGAGACTGTTGGAGCCCTTGTCACACCTCTGGCTACCTGCCTGCCTCAGCAATTTACCACTCTGTGCAATATAAATGTCATCCATGTCTGTTCGAGAAAGGTCAGCCTGAGAGCCTCAAGAGTGACTTAAATGCAAAGATAAACAGAGAAACTACCTAGTAAATTGAAGCATTTCAAAGAGATTCATACAGCCTGAGGAGAATTTAAGATGGAATTAAACACAGAAATAAATAAAACTGAGTAAAAGGCAATGTAAGTTTTACAAAAAGCTGTGAATTCATGTAACTATATTATGAGCACTGCTCTACCAAACACTGTAATAGTTCAACTCTACTTGAAGCAGACAGGAAGCTGAGGTGGGAAATAAAGAAAGAGGGGAAGAGAGCAGGGAGATGGTGCCTGAGAATATGAGTGCGCTGAGAAGGGAAAGAGGGAAGAATTCTCATCCTCCTTTAGGGCAATTAACAAAACACTGCTCC
Source organism: Nannospalax galili (assembly GCF_000622305.1). NCBI lineage: Eukaryota > Metazoa > Chordata > Mammalia > Rodentia > Spalacidae > Nannospalax > Nannospalax galili. The sequence goes on from NW_008345884.1 coordinate 3,210,541, forward strand.
AAACTCTAAAGACTACTGTAAGTCAAGAAATAGCAATGTTAAGTATGCTATTTGGAAAAATGGATAAAAAAATGAAAAAAAATCAGTTGAAAGAATTAAACAACCAAACACAGTGGTGCACTCCTGTAATCCTAGCACTAGCAAGTTACAGCTGGACAAAACACATAAACAAAAAACAAATTTGTACCTAAAGAAAGACAAATGGGAAATAAGGGAGGGCCATATAAAACAGCTCAGAGCCTCCTGCCTACCTGTCTTTAGCTGAATGGGATGCAGTTTCTATGGCTATGACAATAAGTGCCTTAAACGAAACGCTAATACCTAGCATTCCTGATGGTTAAACTATTACAGAATGACAGCTCTCGTTTTGAAAATACGATGCTATCATTTTATAATAATTCTCACCTAAAAATATTCACTTAGTAATACATCATTGTAAATTAAAGTATCACAATTACTATGGACCTGGGTCATCTTCCCTCTCCTTTCCCATTGTGAGTCTGTTCTTTTTCTATTTTCCTTTGAGGTTTGTTGTTATTTCCTCATATAGAAATTCTTTCTAAAAGCAGATTACCACCTTACCTTTACCAGCTTATGTGGCAACAAGCCATATGGTTTCGGAATAACAGTTCCTTTAATTAATGGTTGACCACTTTCATTATCCCAGTATTCACATGTCACCTGTCCAACTTTTCATAGCTATTCCTTATGAAATCTTAGATTAAGAGTAAAACTAAATGTAAGTCACAGAAAACCACTCACATATTACGGAGAGATACTAAACATAACAATGTTATTTCAGACTGATAAATTCAAGCTTACTGATTGTTTAAAATATTTTATGTACAATATTAAATAAATGTAATAAAATAAAAGTAGGCTTTCATTTGATTTATATAAAGGCATATGGATTTAAAAAACTAGATATTTACTATGTTTGAGTGATGGAATCAGGGAATATGTCTTCCTTAATTTCTTAAATTTTTACTTTAACCTTTATTATTATCGTATGTGTCTACATGCGAATGTGAGCACACATGCCACAATATGCATGTGGAGATTAGAGGACAATTTTTAGGATTCAGTTCTCTCCTTCCACCATGGGTTCCAGGGATGAAACTCAGGTAGCCAGGCTGTGTGGCAAGCACTTTTACCTGCTGAGCTATTTCATTAGCCCACAAATGCTTCTCTAATCACAGAATATAGTTGTTGTTGTTTGGGGTTTTTTTTTGTTTTGTTTTGTTTTTTTTTTTTGGCCTCTGCTCAAGCATATAGTTTGTAATGAACCCTGAAAGGTATGTGATGTACTTTTTTAACAACCCCCAAATTCATTGATACCACCTTAGAAGTTTTTAAAAATTATTTGGTTTCTTGAATGTTATAGAGGAAAAAATGCATTTGGGTTCAAACTCACTAATTTTACAAGCTCCATACTCGGCTTCCGTAGAACTTTAATTTCCCAGACGGCATCTGAGTGGGGTGGGAAAGCAGAACCCTTGTCATTCCACTTCAGGTGTAATGTGGAGGTCGGGAAGTCAGCAGACAGATTCAAGATCTCAGGAGGGTCTGGAATCAAGGCTTTAAAAAGGGGAAAAAGCAACAACTCAGTCAAATATGCAATGGTTTTTCACACTGTACTTGGATTAATCAGTGACTTCTACACTATTCCTTCTGACCAAAAATCAACACTCCAGAATTAAAAGCAAACTTGTGAACCTGTTACTGGAAAAAGGACAGAGAGGTATTTATCTGTTCAGACAATGCCCAGTGATTAATGAGCCAGACTTGAAAATTGTGAGTTGGCTGTTTCACATCCATGACACATTTCCTACTGCAAATAGTAACACTCTAGTGTCACCTGGTCAGAGACCTGCAAGGAAGCAGGCAAAGAGCTTGCAGGGTTGGCAACAGGTTGAGCCTAAGAAAATGATAACACATGGCAAGCCTCCACTGGGAAAGGTCCTGTGTTCTTTCTCACAGCTTCTCGCAGCAGCAGAACCCTTCAGATGAGGGGACACCACCCACCTAAAGAACTCAATGAGCTAGTCCCAGTATGGATGCTATTAAATAGCAGGAGACTATCCTAATGATTAAGGCACTGAGTGTGGAAGCCAAAGGCTAATGGTGAAGGAGGGCAGGAGAGAAGGAGCTCAGAAAGGCTGGTACAGCAGTGTAGACATGGGCACAGTCTGCAGGGGTCTGAGAGAGATAAGCAGATGGCAAAGAGAGTGCTAGAGAAATGCTAGCTGTGCTTTATGATCCCGAACACGGAAAAGGACAAAAATCTGCTCTGAAGAAATGACAGGATCAGAGGAATGAAGGCTTCACTGTGAAGAGAAACGCAAAAGACATCAAGAGCCATGACAGACGTAGAAGGCTGAGTGTGGATGGCAGCCCTAGGGAAGGAGAACAGAGCATTCTGCAGGCATCTGTGAGGACAGCAAAGTACCAGAACCACAGTGCAGACTCCGGAGGGGCTTGCTGTTTGGCATGGAGGGGGAAAAGGGGACACATACATAAAACACCAAAGCTTACTTTACGGGCTACAATTAACAACTGCACCCTGAAGGAGTCAGCCACAGCAGTAAGAATGCAGAGATGGAATGGTCTACAATTAGAAAGAAACCGGAGAAAAAGTAGGGTCACAGAACTATGAAGGAACACATCCAGGCCAAATAAGCCAGCTCGGGGAAGAGGACGAGAGCAGCCCACAGGCAGGGGTGAGGACGTGGAACTGTGAGCACTGGAAGAGGTCTGAGGAGGCTGTGGCTCTGAAGCTGAATTACAGAAAGTAGGAGGCGAGCCATGTCAGAACTCAGGCATGTCCCAAGGGAAACCTGTACACTGCAGAGAGGCAGCAGGAACAGTGATGTATCCATCTTCACATGTCCCTGCCACAAGGAGTGGGCAATTACTGAAAACTTCACAACAGTGGGAAACAAGGTACGAGCATGATCTTGCCTGCAAACACAGGCTCTGGTGAAAGACTGAGAGATGCAGGTGCTCTTGCAAGATTCTTCCTCAAGTGACAGGCATGCAAGGGAAAGTTAGAAGAAAGCCAGAGATGTGCCCTTTCTCTTCTCACTTCTAGTCATTTCCCATGAAGCTCAAGGGCCAATAAATAAAGTCATAGTAAGTGAGAAACTGCAGGAATAAACGTTCCGAAGCAGGCTGGCCAGCAAACCATTATTCACCTAAGTATTGGAACCGAAGTAAGTCCACAAAATTTGATTTTACTAAAATTTGGTGAACAAAGCAACTATATCCTGGCTATATATAAAATGTTTAGGGCTAGTACATGATCTAGAATGAGTGGATTTACCATCTGCACTGTATAATAAAGTTGGCTACCATAGCTATAGAGGCACATGAAGATGCTTCACTGGGGAAGATGGAAGTCGAGGCTGCGTGGGAAATGAGTAGATGGACAAATGAGAGGCAGTGGATCTGGTGCCAGGACAGGGGAAGTTCAGATGCCAGTGTGACCAGGAGAGAGTTAGAGGCTTCCAAGCGTGAGGGTGTAATTCCAAATGTGACAACATAGTTAACTGAAACACGATGAAATGGGCATCCTGAACTGTGACCATTAAAATGTCTCACTCCCTCAAAAGTCCATGTCGTTTACACTTTAGCAGGTGGGCAACTACAAAACACAAGTCACAGAAGAGCAAGAGACAGTGACAACCAAAGGATTTATAAAATTAAAAAAAAAAATTCTTTCTTTCTTTTCATAGTAGAAATATAAGTTGCCCCCAAGTCCCCAAGAACTGGCATCTGATCTACTTTTGAGTTAAAATAGACATCTGAGAATAATTTTAGCTTGCTTTCTAGAAACTCAGAATTTTCCAGATGGAAAGGAATTTTTAAAAAAGTATTAGTAGGTAAAGCATACTCCCACACACATATTTTACACACACACACACACACACACACAAAAAAAAAAAAAAAAAAAAAAAAAAAAAAAAAAAAAAAAAAAACCAGCATGTGTGTGGATGTCAGAGGACAACCTTGTGAATGGATTCTTTCCTTCACCTTTATGTGGGCTCTGGGGACAGAACTCAAGTTGCCAGGCCTGCATGGCAAATACTTTACCTGCTTTAGCCAGAAAGCGAGTATTATTTCTGGACAGCTTATTTGTTCTTTTAAATGTCAGGGATGGCATCAATCTTGCCCAATACATAACCACTCGATATAACTAAACAAATCAAGTTAATTTTATTTTCTCTCCTTGCTGTTAAGGCAGTCATCATAATATTACCACATCATCCTGTGGCCATGGTCAGAAATTAACAAACCTCCTTGCTAACCATGTGAGTCAAGAGGATTCAGGGCTTATAAGTCCTATGGAAGTCAATGTTCCATCTCTGTCAGCCTGAGTGGCCGCATGCTTCCTATATGCTGGTAGCATGGTCCTAGATATTCACTTGGAAACTTGCCAAATGCCTGTGACCTGTACAGCACTAGGCCATGTGCTCTGTGAAGAAGACAAAGTCCTTGTCCCTTCCCTCACAGAACCCATTTCCTATGGAAAAGACACATGGTAAACATCTAACACACACTGAACTATGAGTTCAATTGAGAGAAACTGCCACAAAAAAATACAGCCTGCCCAAGTTTGAGTGAAGAATGGATGGGGTCTCCTCTGAGGCAGTCAGAGCCTATATTCCCAGAGTAAAGTCCACCTGAGAAATGGGTGTGTGCAAGAATGGAAGAGGCAAAGAGAGCGAGAGGAGTAACCAAGTGAGGGAAGGATGTTCAATTCTGGGATGTCTACTTTGATTGAGTGGAAAACCTATTTATGTCCTTCCTCAACAAGGATCCTGAAGGAATGAAAGCATTAGTATAAATGAGATTCAAAGAACCATAGGTTTGGGGCAACTTCATAGCATCAAAGTACTACCAGTGACATTGTTCTATTTTAAAATTAATTTCTAACTGGGCATGGAGACACACACACACACACACACACACACACACACACACACACACACTCCCAGTCCTCAGAGGTTAAGGCTGGAAGATGATAAATTCAAGGCCAGCCTGAACTACACAGAAAGATCCTGCCTCAAAAAAAATAAATAAATAAATAAAGGGAAACACCAATAGTAATGAATAAATTTTTTTTCAAATACTTACAAACATTTTTTTCATTTAGTATGAATTTACTTGGAGAACTTTCAAAACCATGTAGATAATTTATTGTTACTTCATGATCACCAGGTGAAAGAGCTGGAATTTTAATGTTTGTTTTCTCTAATCGATGGCATGAATGGAATCTATAATAAAAGAAACAAAATTTTAAGCTGGGCATGATGGCACACACCTCTCTAATCCCAGCAGTTAGGAGGCAGAGGCAGGCAGATCTCTGTAAGATCGAGGCCAGCCTGGTCTACGTAGCGAGTTCCAGGCCAGCTGTAAAATAAAAAGACGCTGTCTTAAAAAAAAAAAAGAAAGAAAATTTTAGCCATATGTATTAGTTACTTTTCTGTTGCTATGATAGAAACACTGACCAAAGCAATTTATAGAAGGAAGAGTTTATTTAAGCTTACGGTTCCAAAAGGGGCAAGATGCCATCATGGCGGGAGGCATGGTGGCAGAGGTGTCTGGAAGAGGAACAGAAGCTAAGTGCTGCATCTTCAAGCAGACACAGGAAGCAAGAGAAGGACGTGAGATCTGGCAAGGCTTAAGAACTCTCTAAGGCCGCCTCCAGTGATGTGTTTCCTCCAGGATTGGCACACCTTCTAAGACCTCCCAAAACAGCACCACCAACTGGGGACAAAAATGTCCAAGTACTTGGAGCCTATGGGGGACATTTTCATTCAAACCACCACACCATATAAAAACAGTATCATTTTCATAAAACCTGATTAGCATAATATACTGGAAAATACCTTATGCTTTTTTATATGCAAAAGCATGTTGGGTTGTACTATATGCCAAGACAAAACAAAAAGAGGCTAATGGTAGTTTTATCAGGGTATTGGTAGGAAAATTACTAGACTACCTGAAAATACAGAGAGTATGCAGAGGCAATTATTTCAGAACCTTGTAGTTTTAGCACTCGGTCTAAACCCTACCTTAGATTCTCAGAGCAGCCTCATTTCTATATGCTCTGTTCCCTTCACACCCAACACTCAGGACCATGACCATCATAGTGCCTCATACTAGGAGCAGGGCTCAATCGAAGCTGATAGATGAAACTAGACTTAGCGGCCCTTTTGCACAGGCCCACAATCTTGCCCACTGTTCTGCCTGGACTCAGGGTTCATTTTAACAAATTTGGCTTTGAAATGCTTCTAGGCCCCTTCTAGACAAAAAGTCTCAAAGACAAACAGCATTTTCCTCTTCAGTTTCACAGCCCTTTGTATCCCTATGGACTGTGTTTATATTCTTTTTTACTAATATCTAATTTCTCATTAAAATATTAATTAGCACAAAAAGGAACCTTCCAGACCTCTTGTACCTCAGCTGTCACCCAGCACTGAGCATAGCCTCTCAGCATTTGTTCACGACTTCAAACTTCACCCGCCTGGCTCACTTCTTCAACCTCATGACCTGAAACCATCAGAATTCTCCAAATCGCATTTTCTTAGTTTAAGCCATTGTACCCATACTCTCAGCCTGCTACTCTCTGGTCTCCCCTCCTTTGCACTTCATGTCACATATCTAACAACAAGCCACCCAGAGCACCGTTGCTGTTTGCTGTGTGCTCCTGGTTAGCTGGAACTAATTTTCCTCCCATGGTGCTAAGGCCAGCATTCATGCTATTAACCGAAATTATCAGAATCTCCCCTCCTGGAATCAAGGTAAGCCTGTCCCATGCCCCTTTGAAGCAAGGTATGGCCATGTGGCTCACATATTATGTGGCCAGAGAAAGGAGTCAAAGTCACAGTTACCTACTTCAAGAAGAAAGCTTTAAAAGCCAGCACAGGTTGTGTTCCTTCTCTTCCCCTTCCAGAAACCTCATAATACCTGGAGCCTTAGGAGAAGCTGAGGATAGAAATCCCAGCTAATACCCAAACATAAGCAGGAAAAAGTCTTTTATTTGCACAAGCAAGATATAAGGATAAATGTCTGTAGGCTGTTCCTGCAACAAAACCTGGTTTCTCATGCCTGAAAAATCACTCCAATGCTTATAATGCTCAATAAATGTATGCTACATTTGATTGTGCTTGAACATATATTAGGCCAATTTACATCAGGACCACTTGTTAGCATAGTAAGACTTGGTGATAAAGTCTCTGACACTTGTCTGGCTTTGCTAAGCAACTCAGTGTTCTGCTGGAATTAGGAAAACGCAGCTGTTCAGGCCTCTACTCTAGGCAGAAGAGTCCACCGAAGACTACTTGAGACATAAGGTCATGTAAAAGCTTGCCCCTGCCTCCTAAGGTTCATTTCACCCTTTTCCTTACTAACATGAACCCAGTGCTTACCAGGCATATTGCCAGATAGGAGTGCTTCTTTCCCAACCTTTTAGGGAGCCAGGTTTGACTGGATGCTGTTCAATGTCAGCCTAGGCGTTTTGTGGGATTTAAGTCTTTTAAACAGAAAAGTACCCTTCCTTTCTCGGCTTGCTTCTTCACATGCAGATGTGAAGACTGCTCCTATCACCTTGAACCATGAGATTCCAGGTGAAAGAAAGTGAAGAAACAGATGAAAAGTACAAGGCCGTCAGTAGCGATGCCAGTCCTGAACTACCTACATCCAGACTACCTCCATGGGAGTCAAGGCCTGCGTATGGAGTGGCTGTCACTGACTCTGTCTATTAGGCACAAATTTCAATCTGCCGTAGAGAGACACTGGTTTTATCAGCAAAAGCTCCCATAGCAGATCAGCATACTGTGGGTATGTTCCACATTCACTTTCCACAACAAAGGAAACAAAACTTTTGGCTAGAAGAGTTTGTTTCTATCTTGACTAATTTAAAACTTGGAATATTTAAGAAGTAGAAAATTGAGTTTAAATGTCATTTACAATTCCAGGAAGAAAACTGTCATATTCTAGAATGAGCAATAAAGAACCTCTGGGGTACAGCTACAGGTGAATCTTAGTATTTCATTACCTGTCTTCAATGCAAACTTCATTAACAGTTCCATGGCTGGCTCCAAGGGGTGCTTTCCAAGCACAGTCCCACACTTGTAAATTGTTAGTTGTACATTTCAAATCTCGAAGTACCCCTGAAGGAGGAGAAATAAAACATATGCACATGTCCACACACAACACAGAACATGCAGTCCTGTGAGGGTCAAACTATCTTAGTGCTAAGCACCAGAGGGCCATATTCGCCATGAAGAATCTCAGTCATGGGCTGCTACTGCCTTCAGTTATTTTTGTAACTTGAGGCTGTGTGTGTGTGTGTGTGTTTATGTTGAGTTAAAGGGTAAAGGGTAAATAATGAAAGTGAGCCAACTGGTCAATATCTTAGGTTTGGACTGCTATAAAAAATATCACTTCCAACTGGGTGTTGGTGACACATGCCTTTAATCCCAACACTTGGAGATCTCTGTGAGTTCAAGGCCAGCTTAGTCTACACTGCATTCCAGGCCAGCTAAGACTACACAGTGAGACCCGTGTTAAGGGAAAAAAAAATAAAATCACTTCTAGGCAAATAAGAGAAACTGAAGAAGTAATTGAACTACAGATTCAGTGATGAGGCAAGAGGAAATGCAGGAATTCCAGCATTCTTGAATTTCCATGAGCCCCATTTACAAGAGCTCCATTTATGGTGGAAAAAAAAAAATCCGAGAAAAAAACCAAGTGCACCCCACATCCACAAACATGTCTATCCACTTCTGCTTCACTGCCTGGACCAGACTACCCCTCCACAGGAACCTATAACAGCTTCGATAGTTGTGAAACAGATTATACTCAAAAAGCAATGAATGCACACCAGTCTATGGAAACATTTTTGTATGTGTGGGCTTAAACAACAGAAAAGAAACAAATAAGTCCAAAGCTCACAATTCTAAAAGTCCTTATTCACATTTAAACAATGACACTACTTAATGGAACACAGGACACTATACATGCAGAAAGTTGCCCTGTGCAGAAAGTGAAAAGAAAGGAAGAGGGTGCAGAAGAGGGGAACGAGGGGAATGGGGAGAACAAAGGGAAAGGGGGGCTAGAAAGGGGAAAGGGAAGAGGGAGGGGGAGAAAAGGGAGGAGGGAAGGTAGGGAGGAAAAGGGGAGGAAGGAAGGAAAAGGAAGCTGGAGGGGAAAGCTGTAAAAACACTTCAGACTCTACAAATATCTACAAAGAAAGTCATTATTATCTTTATGGATTGGGGCATGAGACACCCTGTTGCAATATTATAAATATATGAGAAAAAACAGAAACACATTAGAAAATCAGCAACTATAATAATAATAAAGTTATTTACTCAGTGATCTTGGGGGAATGGATGTTTAATTACAGAAACATAAAAAAGAAGCCAAGGGGCGGCAGGATAATAGTAGCGTTCTTCACGGAAATGAGCTGGTCAGCATGTGCATAAACATTTTTAATGTTCTTAAATAAGATACAAAAACACACTGAAAGATATTTAGATTTCATTTATGAAACATTCTAAAAAAGACAAAGTTTGAGAGAGAAAGCAGCAGTGCTGGCTAGGTGGGGTGGAAGAATTGGCTACGGAGGCACATGGGCCATTTTTGTGTGCTGGGACAGAGCCAGATCTTGATAATGCTGTGCAAAGCAACTGTGTGTTGTCAAAACTCAGAGAGCTGTATCCTAAAGCAATGACTATTACTGTATGTAAATTATGTTTTGCTATTTTTACATGGCAAGAGTATTTTCATATATCTTCAAGGGTATTTAAAAAAAGAAATTTAAAGTATTTAGAAAACGTATTACAGAGAAATGTATTTTAACCAGCAAAATCCTGAGGTCAAGACAGAAACAAAACTACTTTACAGTCAAAACAAAAATAAAACAGGCTTGCTCATTTTCTGCAAGTCTGATGTACTTACCCCTCTTCTGACTATTTATTTGCATTATCAGGTGTAGAAGAGTAAGTACTGATAGGAGCCATCGGAAGTTAGGACTCATCTTCGTCCTTCTGTTATCCACCATTCTGGATGGCTGTCTCCACCATAAGCAAACATCCATCATCTATGCAATGTAGTCAGTCCTAGGACAAGCGAGGCATTCAGATGCTGTTCGAATGGCTCTGAGGACTTATTTCACTCTGGGTACAGAGCACCACAAACAGTCATGACAGATGCTGAAGTACTCTGTATGCTGGTAACTCGAAACACAGAACTCAGCAACCCTGGCTCTAGGACATCAAAAGCTACTGTTTGTAGATGTTGCCTCGGGTTTCAACAGTCTAACCAGGCTTTCCGTCCAAGATTATACCTGAATGCATGTACACCAACTCTCTACCCCAATACTACTAAGACAGAGGAAAGCCAAACAAAACACTGAAGTTATAACACTGACTGAGGTTGAGTCCCAGATATGCCATTATCTGTATGGCCTCAAATATATTCCATGGGACTCTAACTCATCTGTGCCTAGGTTCCTCATCTGAAAAGTGGGGATGCAACTGTATTTTCCCCTTGAGTTCATTATGAGAATCAAGTGATTAAACACAGGTAAAGCACTTAGAATGTGAAAGATTTATGGTCAGAGCTATATGCTTACTATACATTGTGTGAGGGATGGGGAAGAAAGAGGAAGCAAGGGTGACTACTAGATACGGTGGCTAAATGATGGATGAAGGGATGGTGCAATTTAAATCATGTCTGGTGCATGTAAAGGGGGTTATGAGACAAGAGGTGGAAACTAAAAGATTCAAAGATCCATTTCCAGCCATCAACATTGATGTGCTCCCAAGTCCACACTCCAGACAGAGGATCCTCCTACAGAACTCAGAATACTGTAAAAGGAGAACCAAGGCAGATCACACAGACATGAGTGATTCAGCACTGAACACTCAGGAATGCCCCAGAGTAATGGTGTTCCCACCCACAGCCACACCTGACAGCCACTAAGTCCTTCCAACACACTGACATCTTGTCAGAACTAATACTGCTCAGGTTTACACTGCACAGAAAACCAAGGACCACAAAACATATGAGCAAAGTCTAAAATATGAAAAAGATTCAGGATAAGCTGAAAAAAAACAAAGGACAATAAAACCATTCCCAGGCTGGGCATGGTGGCATATGCCTTTAATCCCAGCACTGGGGAGGCAGAAGCAGGCAGATCTCTGTGAGTTCAAGGCTAACCCGGTCTACATAGCAAGTTCCAGGTTACCTGGGGCTACAGGGAGACCCTGACTCAAAAAGACCAAAAAACAAAACAAAACAAAACTGCTCCCAGAAAAACAAGGTTAATCATGCATACTAGTATTAATAGTATTAGTCTTCTCAGCACAGATGCACCACAGTCAGAAGAACAAGAAGAGTACACAATGACAGGAACAGCGAGAAACGAAAAAGCTGAGAAGTGCGTTGGGTTAATTCTTAATAAATGAAACATGTAATAAGCAAGAAACAAAAAATGTGACAAATATAAAAAATGTAAGAAGGTTGAGAGGCAGACTTGGTAAGATAAGATATCTAATATCTCAGTAACTGGAGTCTATGAGAGAATTTTTCTTTATTTTTTATTTGAGAATTTCATATATGAATACTATATATACATCTCTACCCTTCCCTCTCCCCCCTCTAATTCTTCCTGTGTCCCTCCACCCCGTCTTGAGAGTGTATTTGGAGGTTCTAGCAGGGAGCACAGCTACTCAGATAGCCCTGACAGAAGATGGGTCCTCTATTGGGGAAGGCTGGCCTCTTTCACCAACCATGCAGTTTTGCCCCAAACCCCTCTTGAATTCATGACCTCTTCTATAATTACTGGTGTACACACACACACACACACACACACACACACACACACACACACTACTTAGTCCAATTAGTGTTGCCCATATGTACATGTGTTCAGGGTTGACCATTTAGGATTAGATAACATATTGGAGGCTTGTCCCTGGAGAAAACGGATTGCCCCTCCCTTAGCAGCCACTGACTGCCTGCAGCTCTTCATCTAGAGGTGGGGTGTCATGAAATGTTCCCCATCCATATTGGCATGTCAACTGGTGTGGTCACTGTGTTGGTCTTACACAGGCAACCATATTGCTGAGATTTCATGAATGAAGCATCCCTGTCGTGTCTAGAAGGCACTATCTCAAAGTTGGCATCCAGGTTCTCTGGCTCTTAGAATCTTTCTGCTCCCTTTTCTGTTCCCTATGCCTTAGGTGTAGGGATTGCGCTGTAGATATATCAATTGAGTTGAGCACCACACACCATGAGACAATCTTTTTCTTTTTTTTTTTTCTCTTCTCCTCCCCTCCC
>NW_008345884.1:3222951-3247842 GCF_000622305.1 Nannospalax galili
CCTCCTCTCCTCTCCCTCTGCCCACCCCCCCTGCTTGTTTACTTGTTGTTGCTGCTGTTGCTGTTCTGAGACAGCCCAAACAGGCCTGGAATTCAATATGTAGAATAGGCAGGCCTCAAGCTTGGAGATCTACCGGCCTCTGCCTTCAAGGGCTGGGATTAGGTGTGGGACACCATAGCCAGCTGAAAATTTTAAAAATACACTTGTCACTAAAAGCAAATGGAACACTTTCATCTTGGCAATTGTTAAATACTGTTAATACACAAAAAAATGAATCGCAGTTACCTTACAAAATTATAACCAAAACACACACAAGTACACATTTCCAGTGTTTATTTTCTAGATGCATGAACAAGTTCCTTGTCAATTTCAATGCCACCAAGCATACTTATTAGAATGAAAATGTATTCATGGAATGTACACAGCACCTGCTGCTGAGGTTACAGAATTATACGGCTGTACAGAAGTAACTCAAATAATCACAAACTATACTTACCAACTAGCTAAACATATCTTGAAAGAATGCCTCACTGTGAGCTTATGGTTATTCTAGAAGGGAGAATTATTCTAGAAGGGAGACTCAGGTTCCATTGCAATGCCAGGAAGAAAGTGATGAAGGGGCCTGGAGGGACATGGCCAAGGAAGAGCTCAGGACCAGGTGTAGCCAGACTGAGACTCTAATCTTGGCTCCGTTACTAATTAGCAGTGTGACTGAGGGCATATCACTTAATCCCCCTGGCTTCAGCTTCCACCATGGCAGCCCAGAGGCAAGCTCTGATTCAGGCCACAGCAGACTCCCAAAGCAAAGCTGCAGTGCTCCACTCCTACCAGCAGGGAACATGCATGCAGAAAGTTGGGTGGCTGGCTGGTACAGACCTAGTTCCAGCCAAGTCACCTATGGTGGGCTCTCAAGCACTAGGATGGGGTGATACAGCATAGCCAGATCAATGTGGGGTCACCTGCACCTGCACAACTTAACAATGAAGGCTTTCCTTTGTTGTAATACTTATTCAGAACATTCTGACCAAGTCCTGTGGGCAGTACGATGATGTGCTAACATCAACTTCCCTCCCACCTCGGATTTCCAAATGAACTTATCTGAGGATCTGGATAATACATGGCCAGAACTTTCCAATATACATATTGGGATAAAAATGATGCTTATGAAACTTTTCTCCTCTCACTTCTGGCAGAATCACTATTAGTTGTGGTTGCCCCCCACTCCTTAAAGAACAAAGTTTCACAAAATTTCAGGAGCTAACTTCAAAATTCAGAACACTGTCTCTTGAAGCCGCAAGGGCCAATGCTAACACCCTGAGGGCAAAGCAGACAGCCAGGAGCAGGCAGGTGTGAACCCCATTCCCTGACAATCTAAAGTGGCGGCTAAACTGTCTAGATTTTCAAGATAGGGTAGGAATCTGGAATTCCTCACAAAATACTCAATTTTTTAATATAAGCAACTAAGTTCTAGTTTTAAGCATTCTAAACACCGAACAAAAAACACCTTTAGGCTATACCTTGCTCCAAGATTATTTCCTATATGCAATTATCTTAAAAAGTGGCCATAAAGCCTTCTGTTTAAGAGAAGTTGCCCTGCACCATCGGTTTATCACACTGTTACATCTGAAGAAGAAAGTCTGTTTTTGTCCTTTATATACATCCTGATGCTAAGCTCAGGTGCGCTGAATCCCAGGGCAGAGCCCAAGCCTAGCTGTATATGGCACACCACTCTACAACGTGATCCTGAGCCTTGAGTTCCCGCCTGTGAAAATGGTGTGTTCATGCATATACTTTGTTTTGCTTTGCCTCAGCACTGAGACTTCTGGCTCTAGTATTCATGAGGTTTGGAAACTCTCCACTGAGGCGAATCAGAAAAACGAGCTGAGAAAAGTCAAACTAAAGCCAGAAGCTGTAGTCCAAATACACTTTCTTTAGTTCATTTCCGTTTCTCCTACTTTTCCTGGAGGAGGGGTAGAGAGAGGGAAGAGGAAATGTGACAGAAGTGTACCCTCCCCATCTTGCAGGAATGAAATGTTCCTCTGAGCATGTAGGTCCTCCCCACTAGTGATGAGACGCCTCAGGGACACCTGCTCAGTCAGTCAGGGAATCCACTGCCCAGAGCATCTTTTAACTCCAGAATTGTATCTTTTTACAACCACATGGAGATACTCCCTTGTCATAATTCACAAAAAAAAAATTACAGTGAGCTGGAAGCTTGAGTGCAAAGAGCTTCTGACCCACTGGAAGGCAGAAAAGAAGCACAAACCAGTCACAGAGGCTGGGGAGCAACTGTCACAAGGCACCCAAACAAGGAAAGCCTCCACACTGCTAATGTAGTCTCTGTCCACGGGCAGGACTCTGAGGAACTTGCCCAGTGAGTCTGGACAGATCCTCCCCTGTGTTACAGGGACCGTGACAGTATTATCTCCACAGGGGGTTATAGTGTGCAGGAGGAGACACTTGGACATGTTTTCAATAAATATTCTTTAATGGAGGGGTACATTATTATATGCCACTGAAACTAAAAGGAACACCTTTAAAAATATAAATGAAGATTATTTTCACACTTGATTTATACATTCAAACTGTTAACTGAGAAGATAAAATGCACTGCCAAAACATGCAAGATTACAAAGGTAAAGCCAGGAGTGGTGGTACAGGACTCTAGTCTCAGCACCTGAGAGGCAAAGGCAGATGAATCTATATGAGATGGAGGCCAGTCTAGTCTACATATTGAGTTCCTTCCCGGCTGGGGCTAGAGAGAGACGCCAGCTTCAAAAACCCCCACCAAACAACAACAATTACAAAAAGGTAGACTTTCTTTTTGAAACGGGGTTTTCTTGTAGCCCCAGCTGGCCTGGAACTCGCCATGTGAACCAGGCTGGTCTTAAACTCACTGAAATCCACCTGCCTCTGCCTCCTGAGTGTTGGGATTAAAAGTATGCACCATAACACCCAGCTACACAATGGTAGACTTTCTATTTCTTTGTAGGTTACTGGTGGACATGATTCACCAAAACGGGACAGAACAGATATACCTGAAGGAGAGAGATTAATCCAAAATCATAAAGTGACACCCCATATCCAGTCTGGCTCTCATTCTGAGCTGCACTAGAATAGGTACAGTTCTCCAGGTCACTGTACCTTTCCATGACTCCCCACCAAGGCACATGTTTCTCTCTGGCTAGACTCTGCATCCACTTCTGTAGCCTCCTCATGCTGGCTGAGAAACTTCTAGCAGGAAGAATGATGTGTTCAGTGTCATTACTGATTTCATAATCATCTCTGTCAGAAAGATACAAAATCTCTGGCCCAGGGGCAGCACAGCAGGTCCACATATGTGCTCTTACCACTAGGCCACCCACTACCCCAAGTGCTGGCCACACTGGGAATAGAAGTTGGAGACGTGGTTCCCAAACTGCACCGAGGCACTCCCAGTACCAAAGCAAACTAACAGGGTTATGAGGAGACATGCTAAATTTTGTAAAAAGGAGTATCTGTCCAACATTTCTGAGAGCCTTTGGCCCTAGAGATCAGGTTCCACATTGGTCATGCTATATTCCTTCCAATTACAACATGTCTTCAGTGAAGGAATTGGTGGTCACTGAGATAAACCCCAAGGACCACCTCAAAATCAATGTAACAATGGAAATGAGGGTGGTATACTCTGTTTCCAAAGTCGGAGAAGCAACCATAGTACCCAGAGTACCCATATCATCTCACTAATATGGGTTTGTCCTTGTAAGAATGAAACAGGAACATTATTTTTCCCTTTGAGTCAATCTGCTACTAAAATGCTGGGTCATAAATACATCTCAAATTGTTTTGGACCTAATTATCTGAAACTGTTAGGTAATTCTTTTCACAAGTGCACTGTGAAAACATTAATGAAACACTCTGTGCATGGGAACTAAAAACTGCCTAGTAACTTGAGATGGCAGGCATCTTAGGGAGTTCACTGTATCTAACTTTAATCAAAGTTCAAAGCCAGAACAATACTGAAATTTAGCTTTTGCTATGTTATAAAGGCACACCTATCAACTGTGAAAATTGTTCTCAAAGAAACATTTTTGTCTACGATTCAATAGAATACTCATGTTCATTTTTGTCATAATTTCTCTGCATTTCCTAGGAATATTTTTATGCACTGTCATAAAGATTTTTGTTTTTCAGGATCCTGCATGTCACTTGCTAATTTTTCATTCCATTGAAGGCTTTCTGTTAATTCAAACAGCCTGACCAATATCAACTCCAGAATGCTAAGACAAGTTTTAATATATCACTCTGCTCAAAATCCTTTGAAGGCTTCTAATGGCTTCTCCATACAACTGAGGTTCCATGTGGCAGACAAGGCCCTTCTAGATGGCTGCCTATGGGCCTCCTTCATAATACAGCAGCTCCCCAAACACTCCGCACACCTGTTGGTCTCAGTGCCTCCTCCAAACTATGTCCATATGCACTGTCCCTTTTAGAGTTCCCTATACTTTTCTACTTCTTCCCACCCTTCAGGGCTGGGGGCTTTATCAAGAGTTAATGTCTATTTACTCATAACTCACCTCAGACAGGCTGTAAGGGTGACGAGTATATAACATCCTCAATAAATTTTGATACATGTCTTCCAAACAAATGAACATGTTTCATCTATTACAAGACTGAAATGTTCTATTATTAAATTACCAGGGCTGGGGAGATGACTCAGTCAGTAAAGTGCTTGTCATGTAAGTATGAGGAGCTGAGTTCAATCCCTAGCACCTGTAAAAAGCAGAGCATGCTTATAATCCCAGTGCCTGGGAAGCAGAGACAGTCTAAACCCAAAATTATATTTCATACTGACCACATACATATAGTTCAAAAGTAATTTTATACAGTATTTTTGACTGGACTGTTACAGAAGAGCAGGTGCAGAATTCCCCATGTGTGGCATCATGCTGACACAAAGAGTTTGGATTAGAGATACACAACCTGTACCTGTTTTTTCTACCCTCCCATCAATACCAAGGATCATCTCTTAAAATCTTATCTAACTCTTGGGTTGTAAAAATTGAAACTCCTTGATTATGTAGTAAAAATACCTTTTGAACTACTTACTGGTAATTTGCAATGTTTTATTTGTGGATCATTCACTCTACTCTTTACCTGTACTTGTTTCTCAATAATTCTGTAATCTTTTCCTTTTGTATGATAAAAAATTATCACAATACACACAATCACTATTTACCTTATCAAAAAAGCTTCCCAGTTGTTCTTTCCTTGAAGCTTCTGTGAAACTTTCATTAAACTGGATCTCCCGATTTTGTCCTTCTGACCAAAGGACACAAACTGCCACACATCTTGTCTTCAAGTACACATTAGATTTTTAGTAATTCAAGATTTAATGCATGTAAAATTACTTTTGGTATACATCATGAATCAGAGACTCTACCTTCACCATTGTTACATAACACTTATGCCAAAGACATTTATTAAATAATCCATTCCTTACCTCGCTCTCCCCAGACGCCAGTAAGATAGTATTCCTTCTCTGCTTGCTTGGTGATCGCTGGCTCTCTTCACCCTTCATTCCCTCACTGAATGTTATCGACTCTGTGACTTCAACCACCTCTCATACACTAATAACTTCCAAGTCTCTTCCGCAGGATTGGCCTCTAGCCAGTTACAGAGTAACCATTTACCAGACAAGTGTGTACTTATCTACACAAATCCACTCAAATAGGTTCTCAAAGCAGTGAACAAATACTTCTTGCCATATGTGCACTTGGATGCCTCTGAGTCCTCAAAAGCTCCACATATACACAAGAAAATTCACTTTCCCTCTAAAGAGACCCAATTATGTTTACCCAAGATAGTCACTCTTGACACATTCTTCTTCATCCCTCCCACTTGCTAATCAATTTTGCTCCCAAACATCCCTTATTTTTTCCTGCTCTTTTTCCTCTTTTTCCATTGTTATTCCTCTGGGTCAAGCTCTCATCGCTTCTGGCATAGGTGAACTGAACACATCACTTAAACTCATTTCATGTCTCCAGCAAGACCTCACCAATCCACCTTCTTCATGAACTGCAGGGCCCTCAAGAGCTACAAGGCTTTGCATAGCATAGCATCTACATCTCCAACCCTTACCATTCTTTTAAGCTGCCTGTCAAACAGCAGGAGGCCATCCTACCCACAGCACTGACACTATATCCAAAGTCACCATGGAATGTCCAGAGAACCTTCTTCCACCCTCTCCTTTCTGGAGGCATTGCTGCCTCTTGGCTCTGAGGCTGACCCTGCCATTTCATGGGATCCAAAACTCAGATAAGGTACCCCATGCACTCAAATTTTCATTTTCAGTATTTATCATATGAGACTTTATGGAAATAATGTCTCTAATACTACTTTCCTATTTATGAACTTTTTAAAAACAGAGCACAAACTTTATGACACTTTTGTATTTAAGAGCACTTCATACTCACTGTATTTTCCAGACTTACTTGACAACCTGACTGAATTCATTCAAATGAAGTTCTTAGTGAGGACTGAGAATAGCTTGAATGTTCTTCTGTTGTCCCTTTACATCCAGAAGAGTAAACAAATAAATTTATAAAGGAAATGACAACAGTGGCTCAAATTGCTGGAGTTTTTTTTTTTTTAAAACACACAGATTAATCTTACTTATAAAGGTCTTTCTAAATTCTATGGAGAAATGCTAACAGTAATAATTTTATGTAGTTCAAATGCTGATTTTGGCTAATTCCACCATGCAATAGAGAATGCACAGATATTTTTCGGCTTTGTATGTTACTAAGGGGCAGGAATTTTTCTAAGTTCTTGAAATATATTATTGAATCTAACTCTCATGATAGCTCTATGAAGTCAGCATCATCATCCCCCTCTTTTTATAATAAGGAACTGAGGCACAAAGAGAAAGAAGCTAGGAAGAAGCAGAGCTGGAGGATCTGAACCCAGCAGTGCTACAAACCTCAGCAAACTATGAAATGCAGAACAAAAGACTCCCAGAGCTGAAGTCAGAAGCCCTACACTCCCTGCACCTATCCTGCCATTGAAACAGTGGCAGCAGAGACAGGACCTCAGACAAACCATCTAGAATCTCAGGGCTTAGCTCTCAATTGACAGGATTATGAAGATTATCTTTTCTAATGTACAGGTCATTAAAACAAAACAAGCAAAATCTACAACCATTTTACTTTTTAAGACACTTTGTCATCTCTAGTAACGAGCAAGAATGTGCACTCTGCCTCTGCCCACCCTGTTGGTGTAGTACTGTACAAAGGGACATGCCAGCTGCTTTTTGCAAGCACTCAATAACCATATCCTGATCAGACGTTTGTGATCAGAGAACAAAATGGGAAATAACTGGCACCTTATTGTTCTCCTTCCAACTCTAAGTACACTTTTGATTGGTTAAGCTCTTAACTCAGCAAGTGCAAACTCAAACAGACTCTAAAAGCCAGTTAGACAAAGTGGGTGCAAGAGGCCAGGGCAGTGCAGTCTGTCACCAGCACCTGTGACATTTACACCAGAGAGGAACAGGGTACAATAGAGTCACAAAGCTTCCAGTCACAAAGCTTTTCTGTTTTATTTGAACAGACCCAGAAAGAAGAGAGGAGGAGTTGCTGTGGGCAGGGTAGTCACACCATTACATACAGGCACTGCATGTGTCTGGGCTTTCTCCCTTCCAAACAAGAGATTCCATGAAAGACTTTTCTTTTTAAAATGTATAATTTCCTTATTTTAAAATGTTAGTAACTAATTTAGAAGAAAAAAAAAATAACACCACATAAGCCAAACAAAACACATTTTCAGTCCAAAAACAGTTCATAGAGAGCCAGCTGACAGCCTGCTTCAAAATGAAATAGCATTAAAAAATTCTTGTTTTAAAAATATAAGCTGTTCTGAGATCTATATTTCAATGCACAGATAATGACAACGCTTTAGCACTTTTGGGGGGGGGGGTCAAAAATCTTAAGTTTCTCCCTAAAGAACTCATTTTTTTCCTTTAATTTCAGACCTCAAAATCCTAGACCTCATTTTAAACTATAAATGTTTCTCAACCAGAAGAGGAAGAGGAAGAAAAGAACGACAGCTACTACTACAGCATCTTGAGCTCCCTCCATGCTCTACCCAAGCATAGAACAGCACAGGAAACACAAAGAACTGCAAACAATTGGTATTGGGCAAGAAGTATTTCAGAGAGGGGCATTTTTGTCAAGAAGCAGATTGCATTGTTGTTTTTCTCATTGCTGTGACCAAATAACTGACAAGAAGCAAGAAGAAGAGGAAAGTTTCGGCTTATTCTGACTCATGGCTTGACAGTAAAGCCCAGAATGGTAGGGAAGGCACTGCGGCAGGAGTCTGAGGTGACCAGTCACATTCTATCTGTAGTTAAAGAGAGAGTCAATGCTGTTGGCTGTACTTGCCTTTTCTTTATTCCAACTGGGACCCCAACTGTCCCTATTCAGAGTGGGTCTTCCCTCTTCAAGCAAACCTTTCTGGACACCCAGAGGTTCATCTCCTAGGTGGTTCTAAATTCCATCAAGCTGACAAGATGGTTATCACAGATCTATACCCCAGAGATCCACAAGCTTGATATTGATTCTGGATCAGACTACATGTAGACTACATGTTATTAAGAAAGGGATCTGGAAAAATACCACAGACCAGTTTATGGCAGCTAGCTGTACCCCTTCCCTGACAAGCTGATGGACTGGGAAATCAAATTAGGAGGTAGAGAAAAACACAGTATGTCTTGGTTCGAATAGGATCTTCTCTAACACCCCAAAGATAATTATGAACGAGATGAAGAAAATCAGGCTGTATAAACAGAGGGAAAGGCTCCTTTTACTAGGTAATCAACCTTACTCAGAGTGCTATTCAATGATGTCAACCAGGAAAACAGTGATATGGACAAATATGATAGGGTTTGGGGGACATTTTTATTAATGTGCTGGGTAAAGCTAAAGGAATCACATCCATCAACTATACAAAATAAAAAATCCACTGCATGGGGTAATAAAGATGTTAACAAACCAATCCAATAAATTAATTCAAGAAACTAAACACTGTAACTTCGGGGTCCAAAAGAAAATGGCAACAATGAGGCCAGTAACACACAGAAAATGGACAGATACAGATAGGGAGAGAAATTATAACAGCAGCAATGTGTAAGAACAACCAGAAGAAAACGGGCCAAAGTTACAGTGTAGCTACCAAAATAACAGCGTGAATAGTATTTAAAAATCCTGTCCTCTATATTTCAGACACAGGCCTTGGAGCAATGGAGTTGGAACTGACCCAGAAGTCTCCTCCCCAAAGACTAGCTCTTATAGTTCTATAGGATACTCTGCAAGTTGCTAAGGGAGAAAAATCAATCAATGGTCCAACCCCAGCTTCAAAGTCTAATAATCACAACTGACACAACAAACTATAGCTGTACAGTAGTGGCACCTTTTATCTTGGGGGTAATCAACAGCTATCTAATTGGATTTAAAGTCCTCTCAATGGGAGAGAACTCATGTGTGGCACTGTAAACAGCCAAATATACACGGCTGGAGAGGTCACTGATCCTAGAGAAAACTCTACCTCTGTCATATCCCTAGACAAATGTAATTTCTTACTGTATACTAAATATGGATCCTTATATTTACAGACAAGTATGCCATTCACCACTCTTCAAGGAAGCTTCTTTTTGCAGCATATGGAGACTATAAAAGAGCTCCACAACTGGTCACACACACAGAATAATGTCTGAGAGACGCCCAGGCCTCAGTGACTCATCTACAATGGAAGCTCTACACCTAAGGCTCACTGAACATAGCAGAACAGGGGGTAGAGAGAATACTACTGCATCTCTCAACTCTCATCAGTGAAGCTTCCTCATGCAACAGAGGGTGATGCACACAGAAAGCCACACCTGGCCAAAGTGTAGAAAATAAGAGACTTCAGAGTATGTCTCCCTGGACAGGACTCCTATATTAAACCTCACCTACCCATGGCTCTGGAATCATTGCCAAAGAGGGGGCAGAAAGACTCTCAGAGTCAGAGTTGATGTATGATCATAAGGAAACAGATTCTTCTAGCCCTTGGGAACTTATAGCAATGGTGATGGCATACATAAGACCCATGAAGACTCAATCAAACAAAAACCCAGCATACAGGAAATGGCCAGCAGGCCCCAACCTTAGCCAAAGAACTATTGGCAGCTAATTACTGCTGGGTGAGGAAGAGCTGATCTTCTTTAAGGGAAAGACTCTAGATAGGCCAACTAGACTCCAGTGAATGAACTTACACCGAGGGACATCGGGGTACACAAATTTGACTCTAAAGGCCTTAACATATATGACAGAATGCATGAAATCCAGTGGCAGGGGGCTATGGGAGTTGGTTAAATATGATTAAGTGTATGAAATGCACAACAAAAAAATGTACATGGAAAAAAAAAAAACTCTGTCGTCCCAGAACGTTAAAATTGGAAGACTCACTTTTAGTCTAAAAAATTAGCAATCGATAAATTTACAGCATTAATGCCCAAATTGTTGCAAATTACTGCTTCACCATAAATCTTACTCTAGTGTCTCAGCCCATCTCTTCACATGGATAAGCTACTCCCTACACAATACCATCCACTCTTAAGGACACTTAGGCTCAAGGTAAGCTTCATGAATCCTGGAGCATGAGCTGAACGCATTCTCACTACTGCAGTTTCAAGCTTTATAAAAAGGACATGGTGGAATGAGCATGAGAGGAGCTTTTAGAGGCCATCATAAGCACTGATTACTCTACTGCCATCATTGGACTAGGGAGATGGGACAAACTTCCAGATCTGGCAGGCTGAGCCCCTTCCTCTCAGCCAGTACTTACTGCAATGATCCCAGCCAATTCTCTTACCACACCTGACAGCTTTACATGCTGAAAATCTTCCATGGCTCTCCTTAGCCTTCTGAAGTCCCAACTCCAACATGGCACAAAGCTCTTCCCTGTTTCATGCCAACCTCACACCTGTCCAATGTCTGGCCACCTTCTCCCACTGCCTGTGGCTCAAGTTCAATAAACATGCAAGCTCTGCCTTCCTGTCACTCCTCCACCCAGACATCCTTCCCCTTCTACTTTCCCCTATACTTTTAACTAATATCAACTTGTCCATCAACTCTCAGCTCACGATCCCCCAGCTCTAACACTCCCTATGTTGCTGCAGTATAGCGCTTATGCCTATTATTGTGAGACAGCAATGACTTACACAACCATCTTGCCTAGCACACTGAATACAGCGATTTGAGGTAAATGAGGAAAATGTATGCCAACATATGACAGCTTTAATATTCACAAAACACAGAAAAGGGGAGGGGGCACTAAGGCAAATGGATACCTTCAACAGTAATAAAAATTATCAGTTCACATACTAAGAAACATCAATGGGCAGTAACTGTGAAAATGATGTGTAATGAATTCCTGTTGTGGTGAGAATGATGCTAGACACCACTCAGCAGACTGTGGAGAAGCTGGAACCCAAGTTATGATGGTTACCTGCACTCTTACAGTGCTCCTAGGAGGTTTAGTGTCTTTCACATGTCACACATGAGGAAAAAGAGGATTGTATGACTTGCTCCAAGTCTCATAGCTTGTAAGGAACAAAGCCAGCAATGGAACCCAGGCTTTTGACTGTGACTCCAAAGTCTAAATTCTGAGTCATTACTTTATGGGGTCTTTTGACTCAAAAGCCTTTGACTTAATATTGATGATGCTGATAAACCAGGCTGGTAAATATTTACTGAGAGCTCATGATTTGCTCAATTCTGGGCCAAGTATTTCACATGCAATTTGTAAGCCACTTCTAGGAAATTTCCTGGAAGATAAATTAGACAAGACTGCAAGGAAGATGTTTACTGAATGTAATCTACAATGTAAATGAGAAGAAAACCAGAGTGCCTTTCACTTACAGGCCCATTAAAGGTGACACCTCCATATGCATTCCAGCACACTTCTCTTGCTGCACTCTTACTAATTTCTCAAGCACTTATGTTAATTTAAATAAAATATACAAGCATTAAAATTTAAATTTATTCAGACTTCTCCCAGATATCTTTAAAACCACCAGTTGCCTTTTCCAGATGTCTGCACAACTTGTCACTTGCACGCAACTCTCAGATATTTTGAGCTCAAAACCAAGAGATTTTCAAATCACAGTCTTCCAACCTGTGGTTCCTTAGTCTATACCCTACCCAAAATGGCACATCCACTTATTCAAAAGAAGCTGGCAAAAACCCAAAGCCAGGTATAGTGAGTGGTTTATGCCTATAATCTCAGCACTCAGTAGGTTGAAGATCACCTGAGAACTAGGTCAACCAAAGGCTACATAACAAGATCTAGTCTCAGCTTCCTTCCCCCAAAACAAAACAAACACCTCCCAGGCCTCAAGTCTGTCAGCTTCAGCTTCACATACACTATGAAACCAAATACTGCCCACTATCCTCATGCTAGCCCCGGGGATAGTCATGCCAGCCTCTCGCCTAAGTGGATATCTGTCTCTGAAGTAGTCCTCCTGCCTCTTTTCCTGCTCCCCATAAATCCATTCTGCATGGAGCAGCCACAGTAACTTCCAAAATATCCATCAGATCTTGTCACTTTCAATCTAAAACTGAGGCCAATTCTTCTTACAAACTTACTCCGCTCACCATCCCATGACCCTGTCAGGCCCTGCTTCCCCTTCCATACCTTCCTCTCTCCTTCCATCCCTGCCTTCCAGCTTCTGGCTTTCTCATGCACACCGGGCCTGGAGCCCCTCAGGAAGGTACACTTATCACTACAACATGGAGCCTCATTCCCTGGTCAGGATCTGTGCATCATTCCCGTCTGAGTTAGAACTCACTTCCTCAGCAAGTCCTCCCCCACCACCCAAGAAGGAGCACCAACCCCTACCAGCTTCCTATACATCTCACAACCCAACTCGCACAGCCCTTCACCCTTCATCATGGTGCCTAACTTCATGTCATCAAAATGCTCATCAGTGTCTGGTTGTCTCTGTACATGTGATTTCTGTCTAAGGCCATTCCTCCCCAAGCGGCAGGTAAGCTTCAAAGAGTAAGACTTGCCTCTTCTTCAGCAATGTATCCCTCAGCAGTTACAAAAACTGCCAAACACAAAAAAGTATACAGGAAATCTTTGTCAATAAGCTGAATAAATGAATTTATAAATGGAACATCGGGGCTGGAGAGATGGCTCAGCAGTTAAGAACACTGGCTGTTCTTGCAGAAGACTCAGGTTCGAATCCCAGCACCCACAAGGCAGCTAACAACTGTTCATAACTCCAGTTCCAGGGGATCTGACAGGTTCTTCTGTCCTCCATGGACAGGGGATCTGACAGGTTCTTCTGTCCTCCATGGACACTGCACGACACAGGTGTACTTACCTATATACAGGCAATACATGCATACACATAAAATAAAAAATAAATATTAAAAAATAAATGGAACATAATTCAAAATTATGTATCATGGAAGATAATTAAGGTCACATTTTATGTTTACAAACACTACATATGTATATTCCAACCATATACTTAAAGTCATAAATAGTAAATATGTCTACATATGCATAGAAATCAATCTAGAAGAATATACAGCATACTATCATCTAGAGTTACCGCTGAATGTTGAAACTGAAACTTTTTTAAAATTATAGCATCCAAATTTTCTCAGTTTTTATAAAATAGTATTTTATTTATAAAATTTTTAAAGTTATTTCTACTTTTTGTTTTGTGTTGTTTTCAGACAGGGTCTCCCTATAGTCCTGGCTGTTCTGGAATTCCCTATGTAGACCAGGCTGGCCTCAAACTAACAGAAATTCACCTGCCTTTGCCTCCCAAGTGCTGGTGTATGCCACCATGCCCTAAAGATATTCCCACTTCTAAAAATGCTAGATGTGGCATAAAAACAAATAACTCACAGCAAAGAAATGAAAGCTAGTAAAATGAACAGGTGATTTTCTCATTACTCAATTGTGGAACAAAATGATACAAAACTAAGTACTGAAAGTCTTTAAAATATTAATGTTCTGACTCAGTAGACCAATTTTAAAGAAAGACTCTGAAAGTAGAAGCTGTGGTTTTGGGGGACTTGGGTCCCCCAAATGTCCACTGTCCCTGGATGTGTGGTCCTCAGGGTGGTGGCACTGAAAATGGAATTCCCAAGAGGAAGGACTTAGTGGGAGGGACTTGTCAGTCTAGGTGTGTCCTCAGAAGGGACTGTCAGTTTAGTGATACAAGCTTTTCCACACAAGGACACCTCCCATGATGATTACAGAATACAGGGACTCATCAGAAATGAATCAAGCCAGCACCATGCCCTCAACCTGTGAAGACTCTGAGCTAAACATACCTCTTCTTCAGAAGTAGCCTGTCAGGTATTCCATTACAGTAGTAAAAGACTGAACGATATACCAAGGAAGGAAAAAAAAATCCTTGTGCCCAAAGACTATGGCGATAATTATGAATTTTTAAAGGTAAGCATTATAAACGCTCAAATTATGGTTCATTCATCACATGGAATGTTATACAGACATCAATACACACTGAAGAACTTTCAGTAACATGGGGAAACATCTCATAAAACGCTACGTAACAAAAAAGAGAAGAAAACTGAATATCCAGCATGACCTCAATTATGTGCTAAGAGAAAGCGAGGGAAAATACAGGCAAGGAAATACTATACACATAGCCTAAAACTAGTAATTTGCAGGCCACGCTTTTGACTGTTTAAAAATACAAAGCTGAACTGTCTGCTAACATTCCAAAATACAGCATTTAAAAATCAAAATCCAGAAACTCTGGAAATACCCATCCCAAATCCCACAGGGCAACAATCAACTGTGGTACTGCTCTAGAGTTTTCCACAGTTCTCACCTTTCCTTACTGATTTCTGCATTCGCTTCCCAGGACCATGACAAAATATCAGAGAAAACCAATTTATAAATAGGAAATGTTGATTTGGGCTCACAGTTTGGGAGGTCTGAGTCCATGCTCCATGTGCAGCTGTGTTTTGCACACGTGGGCAAAGCAATACACCACGGTGGGAGCAGGGGAGGGGAGGGGAGGGGAGGGACAGAAAGCAAGAGAGTGAAAGGGGGTTAGAGTCTCACAGGACCCTTCAAGGGCATGCCCTCAAAGAGCTGAAGATCTCCCATAGGCCCTACCTCTTAAAGGTTCCACCACCTCCCAACAGCACCACCCTTGGGACCAAGCCTAATACACAAACCTTGGAGGAACATTCAACCTTCAAAGCACATATAGCAGTCTCCCAAACAGGCAATTTTCAGTTATTATTTACTACCTAAAGTATCACCATTATCTTTCTTGTTGCAGAGTTAAGAAGAATATGGAAAAACTGGGCACAGTGGCTTATGCCTGTAATCCCAGCACTCAAGGATGAGATGGGAGGACTGTTATGTGATTAAGGCCAGCTTCGGCTAAAAAAAAAAAAAAAAAAATCCATAAAAATCAAAAACAAAATAAGAACACTATGCTTTTGATGGCTTCTATGAAAAGCCTAAGACAAAAGGCAGACCCCACTGGAGCTATTTCCACAAACCTCCACTGCCCTATAAGATTTAAGTCTTTGACCCCAGCAGTATAGCCCGTAGCACAGATGAGGACAGTATTCACGATTTCGACTGATATAAGAGATCTGGAAGGTTCCAAAACAGAGTCCTCTGTAATTTCAGCAAAGCTGGACTTCAGAAAAGGGTTGGCTACATCCTACACCTAGCTAAGATCTATATGTCAACACAACTCAGTGCTCTCTACTTGCTATCACAAACTCCAAGCGTCTCATTATGAGAGATAGTGGCACGTGACCCGACCCCCAGAGAAGCAAGCTCCTTTCAGTGCAGGAATAGGGAGTAAAGCATGCGGTGGGAAGCAATGGTATAGACAAAAATGTGATATATAATAAAGGGTAGCATGGTGACCTTGCTGGTGGTCCCTCCCTATGTGTCCACAATCTCCCATAAGGGCTACAGAAGCAACTCCATGAGTCCTGAGGTTGTCAACTGTTTCAACTGTTGGCTGTACTGGGAAATGAAATGCCAAGGTCAGCACTTGCTGTGAAGATTCCGAGACACAGCTTTCACGGTTCCTGGGGCTCTACTTTTTGCCACATAACTTTGTACATACAGATATCCAAACTGTATGTGGTTCACACTGCTACCAACTCAGAAAGCTGTGTCTCCACTGAGCTAATTATAGAGCAAACGCAGTTTTTCATACTGTCAAACGCAAACACCACGGTGTCTCTTAGGAAGCTCCTGTGCTGGAATTTCTCACCTAGGATATTTGTAAATTTTAAGTGTCTGAGATTTATTAGGAATTTATCCATTTTTGAATTTATGAAATTTCATTAATTATTTCATTAATTCATAAATTCAAAAAGGCATGCTATTTTCCCTAGAGTCACAGACACTTGTCCTTCATAGACAATAGAGTAGAAATTTTCAGCCTCTTAGCCTAAGACACTCTCATCTAAGTTTCATATTAGGTCACCACTAAATCATCTGTAAATGTCATCAAGGTGACATAATTGAGTTGTGCTCACGCAGCAGGTTGAACAAGCACATGGCAATGTTTGTGTTCACTGAGAAGTAACATCACGACAAATTTTTTTTTAAAAACTTCAGGACAGGAGATGAAGATTTGTTCCTTGTTTCCTTCATTAACTACCATTTACTGAATGGGCCTCTGGCTCTGTAATGCACTGGTCACTCCTGTGTGTCATTCAAAGGGCAAAGGCATGTCTGTCCAGGGCACCATGGCATATCTGATGCCTATCCAGTGCCTGGCAAAACAGAAGCATCCCCACTAGTGACTGAGTGATTCTGATACCTCAAAAAAAGAAAAGGAAAATCGGACCTGGATCTTCAAGAAGGTACAGAGGTCTAGAGATAACTATAGAAGGAAAAACAAAAAAGACTTCTATATAATGCACTGGGTAATGGAGAGCATCTCCAACTCAAAGCAAATAAAAAAATCATCAAATTAGGTTGGTAAGATGGCTCAGTAGGTCAAAGCACTTGCCACCAAGCCCAATAACCTGAGTTCTATTCCTGGAGTCCCTATGTGGAAGGAGAGAACAGGCTTCTGCAAGCGTCATCTGACCTCCATGTTTCCAACGGGGTATGTGCCCACACAGATACACACTTAAAATCAACCAATCAATCACCATCTATTTTTTTAACAAAAAATATTTCCTAGTGATCAAAAGCAATATTGTATCAGAATGCTTGAAATGTTTTTTACAACAGTGTGATATAATTTAAAAGACAAAATGAAACCTCGGGAGGTATGTTTAGCAAGCACTCTCTACCCATAAGCATCAAGAGGTGGACATCATCAGCCTACTCAACAGGGAAGGAAACAGACCCAAGACTCTACCCAAGTTCACATAACCAGATGAGCATGGAAATGGGATTTCATCCTTAGACCCTGCATCACACCACATGCTTTTAGATATTGGAAATTCAGGAAAGTTAAAAGAACAAATGAGCTACAATTTCAATACAGAGAAATAATCTCACCTAACATTCAGAGTATAATCTTGGCATTTTTCTACATAGTATTATGAAAATGGTCACACACATGCATGCATGTACAGACATATTCTAAAATCAGACTTTGATAAACTTATGCTTGCTGCTTTGTAATCTGCTTTATCCAGCTATAAATGCTGAGGATCTGTCTCTCTATGTGACTGTTAGTAAACTGAGCACTCCGTTACATGTTAATACCACAGTTCAGTACTATTACTGAGATATAAATTGTTTCTAGATTGTAACTAGTATAAACAAAGTTATAAAATCATTTGTACAAATTACAGGGGTGGGGTTGTTGTGCATGTGTATACTTTTTTAGGGGGCAGGGTCATGAGCAACTGTAATCAAGTATTGTTCATGTGCCCAGCCCTTCCCCCAACTTTGCAGAGCTTCCCTCTGAATTCTGACAGATCCCACTAAGTGGACTTCCCGCCAAGTTGGTGATCCCTGTGGGAAGGACAAAGCTCCCACGCACACAAGCTCTATGGAGGGGAGACCACTGCGTGTGGTTGGTTTCTGCACACGTACCCTTTTATTTTTCCCTCCTTGGTTTAAATTCCTAGTGGTGGAAATGTCTGACTAAGGGACAGGGAACATTTCTGAGGCTTTTGATGAGTAATATAAAATTGCCCTCCTGGAAAGTTACAGTTCACACATCCGCTAGGGGCATCTCAAAGTGACAATTTCCAGAGCCTGCAGGGTTAGCTAGATTTGATTTCAAACAACCAAACTCCTACATGGCCATCAAGATTTTAAAAAAATATTATTTGTTATTTTTATTTTATGTGTATGACTGTATTGCCTGCATGTGTGTAAGTGCACCTGTAAAATGCAGTGCCTGAGGAGGTCAGAAGATGGCATCTGATTCCCCTGGAACTAGAGTTACAGATGGCTGTTAGCCCCCATGAGGGTGCTGGGAATTGAACCCAGATCCTCTGCAAGAACAGCAAGTGCTCTAAACTCCTGAGCCATCTCTCCAGCCCCAAAGAGTATCCAGGCCCAACCCTGCTTAGCTTCTGAAATCAGCAGCCTTTAGGGAGCCTTTAGGGAGGCCTGGTAGTGACTATGGCCATACAGTTTTAAAATAGTGAAACCATGATAAAATGCATCTAGAAGGGCAACAAACAATTTGGGGAATAACTGCTCAGTCTTTTAAAGTTATGTATATTTTCAAATGGAAAATATTAAAACTTCAATGACACCAGATACCAGCAGACTGACCTTAACAGGATGACTATGGGAAAAACCAGTGGAATGACACTCCCAAAGGAGTGACAAGCTGGTAAGGGAGACACTGTACCTACATCGTCAGTCTGGCTAATGCTAGGCTGCATAGTTTGGATTTTAATAGCAGTGCACTCTTTTTTTTTTCTTTTTTTTTTTTAAGAAACTCGTGAAATTACATATTCTCTCAAATTTTATAAGCATTCTCACAGCTAATGTGGCAATATGATAACCCCAAACCACTTTTAGACACTCATTCACTCACAAGGGGGTGCTGGCTATGGGATCTACTCTGTACTACTGCTGGGGACAAGTGAACCCCATAGTGGCATACCCCTCAGGATGCTCAGAATCCTATAGTTAAGCAAGGTTATGATGCCAATCCTTAACAACTGAGTTCTTTGGCAAATTATAACACCTTTGAGTCTCAATTTCTTTACATGAAAACTTCAGAGGTTGACCAGATGACCTGAGGACCCCCTGACTCTCAAGTTCCATAGTGTGACTGGATTTGTTTGAATGCTTGGTTTTCCATTAGTCACAAGAACTTGTATTTTAAGCTCTATTTAGTTCTTGGACAGGCTTTCCCCACAAAACCATTTTTTAACCTATAGTAAAACTGATGAGCTAACTATCTTTCAATGAATCAGGAATAAACATAAGATAAAGCTTCAGTTAGATGATTTATGCTCCTAACTTTGTTTCCTTGAAGAGATTTCCCAAATGCTCTCTCCTCCTTCACCTTTGTGGGGGTAAATGCAAAGGCAAAAAGAACATGGTGGGTCTTCAAGCCTTTTGCATGGAAACAGCTGGCACTCCTCCACCTTGCCTTCGTGTTTACACTAGCACTCAGGTGTTCCCAGGGGTTACAGCACTTAAGTCCTGGGAGTAATTCTTGCCTCACTCCATACTGCCCCAATCCCAAATCAACCAGTCAACACAATTCTGTCAATATAATGCCTACAACTCACTGCTCGGTTAACATTTCTAATATTAGAAGTCGGAAGCACTACTTCTGTCACCACTCATTTTCCATCAGATGTTCCTGCCACCATTGTTTTATTGTCCTCAGACCTAGGGACTCCTTGGCGAAGTCTGCTCCGGAGAGTAGGCATAACAATGGCCTCCAGCTCCCCAAGGCACCCAAGCCACACACACCTTCTGGAAGTAATACTGCCTCCTTGTGGCCCTTCAGGACACTACCACTTAACAAAACACATTTCACTCTAGGTATGTATAGAGTCCAACTCCATCTATCAGCCTTATAAACCAGAAGAATGAATAACAGTCAAGAGTTTCTCACTGTGCAAAAGTACATTGAAAAAAAAAAGTCAACCATCAGTTTTCCCTCACCTTTCAACACTAAGCTATAGAACAGTAGCTAGTAAATATGAACTTTCTGGAGAAACATCAGCAGTAATACATGATTGGAAGAAACATGCATGTTAACGGTCTAGACAACGTAAGACAAAATGGAATTGCTGGATTTCTGTAGCTTGTAAGAAGAATGTAAAGCAACTTATGAAAATACTGGGATTTTTTCTAAGTCTCTGAACTGACTGCTGGCTCCAAGCTTCTATCTGCCTGAAGCCCTTGGACTGTAAGTGAAAAGGAGAAAATGACAAAGGCTACTCTGCTTAAGACTGAGGTGTCAGAGAATTCTTCCTTTCATAGAGTCTGCATAGAACATACCAGAGACGCTTGGAAGAGAATATTGTCTTACATGGAAGAAGTGACTACCATCAGGTACCAACCAATCAGAACAGGAAAGTTTAAAAATTTCAAACTCTCAGTCTTTAAGATCGCAGAACTCGTGTGAAACAGAAGCCCAAAAGTCAGTCAACAGAAAAACAGCAGACTCTTATTAAGACATACACAGCAACGACTTGGCTTAAAATTCACTTCCCAAGCTTTCAATTACTATAAAGGAACATATATTTAGAATGACAAACAGATTAGAAGTTGGGAAGAGGAAATACCACAAGTTCCTGATACTTCCTAAAATAGAGCACACACACCCCCTTGAGAATAAGGTACCTTGTGAAGTGCATACATTTGATCTGCTCCCTCTCTGCCTCATGCCCAGAAGAATACACAAAAAGAGGGATCTTTGAAACTTTTACACTTACGTAAATGACTACTGCACTGAAATCAAAGATGACAATGCTAACTAAATCTCCCAGAAATCACTACAGTTTACTGAAAAGGGGTGTATTTCTCATGCTTCCTACTTGAGCTTCAGGCAGACAAATGAAAGGCAACTGATTTACAGCAACATTTTGAGGTATGTTAACTGTGACAGACTTGATAAGATCAAGGGCCAGAGCCACACCGGAACACTCAGATAAAAGACTCCTGGCTAAGAATTTTGACCATAAATTGGCCAAGATTATTTCTCAAATGTGTTACTTATTTATCGGAGGTAGTGTCGGTGCTAGACGTTAACAGGGAACAAGCAGAGCTGGCCCTGGCCTCCTGGAGCCTTCAGCCCACTGAAGAATTCTTCCACCTTCAGCCTTTTTCCCTCAGCTTGTAAACCTCCACACGTGCAGCACTCCAAGCCCATCACAACTTGGCAGCCTCCCCTTCTCTATCACTGGCACAGCAGTGGCAGCCACTGGTCCCCCAGACGCTTGGTACTTGTACCCTACCTGAGCCACTCTTCCCCTGTTCTCCAAAATCAAAGGTTGCTTCAGCGCTCAGCTCAAACTTTTCTAAGCCAGGAAGGCTTCTCTGGCCACTGACCTTCAAGAAAGAGTACTCACCCTGGCCCTGTCTACCTCAGTCACCTTGTTTTATTATTTTTCCACTCCTGACCACTATCTGATATTATCTTCTTTATTGCTCCCTTGCTTATTTATCCATCTTATCAATTCAAATGGCAATCCATTATAGCTAAATCTGTTGATCCTGTGTACTGCTGAATCTCAGTCCCCAGAAAATCACCTGGAATATTAAGAAAAATGAACACAAACAGTACTAGCAGTTTTGTATTAATATCACAATGTCAGGTCCCAAATAACAAAGAAAAAAGAGAACACCCTAAATGCTAAAAGATTGGATCAGGTTTTTAAAAACATTTAAAAAATATTATTTTTATTTTATGTGTATGAGTGTATTGCCTGCATGTATGTGAGCGCACCCGTGTCATGCAATGCCACAGAGGTCAGAAGAGGGCTTTGAAGTCCCCAGGAACTGGAGTTAAGGACGGTTCGTAGCCGCCATGTGGGTGCTGCTGGGAATCGAACCCAAGTCCTCTGCAAGAGCAGTCAGTGCTCTTAATCGCTGAGCCATCTCTCCAGCCCCTAAAAACATTTTTTTAAAAGATCATCACAGCTTACAGCTCTCAAAGAAAAAAATAAGCAAACTGGCAATGCTAAGTCTCTGTGTGCTGTAATATCAGACTTCGGGGTGCTGAGGACTCAACTGCCTGCACATGCACGGCCTCTGAAGGTTATGGTTTTAAAATCACTCTAAGAGATGCCAGGGACAGATATTTTTAAAGTATCCTTCCCAAACTAAAAAGAGTTGGCAGTAATCCCTTCCCAAATTAAAAAGGTGTGAAAGCAAGATACATTAAATTATGAGATATTGGTGATCATTTACAGAAAGCACAGATTTTAGCCTAATAGCAAGGCAAGTTTATGAAACAGAAAACTGCCCTGTCTTCGAGTGAATCAAAAGTATAAACCTTCACTGCTTGTTCAAATACATTTAAATTCAACATTTTTCTTCACAGATGATTTGTTTTTTAGACAGGGTCTCACTATGTAGCCCTGGCTGCCCTGAAACTTGCTACGTAAACCATGTTGTCCTCCAATTCATTGAGTTTCTCCTGCCTCTGCCTCCAGAGTGCTGGGATTAAAGGCATGCACCACCACACCCAGCCTCACAGATTATGTTTTAAATGGCACATTTGTTTCTGTTGTTCAAGCCAAGGGCCATGCTGTCAGGGGAATATGACTTTAGATCCTGACCATCACAGCTCAGACTTCACAGCAAAGATGCCAGAAGTCTCTATGGGTCACTCTGTAGTTATAAAAGCAAAGCACTGGGCAGAGCAGGCACTAATTTCCTGGAATCTGAAGAAGCAACTTACTGCTGCTGCCTTTGGGCCCTGGGAAGGACTGAAATCCACTTAAAAACCTCAACACCAGAAAGTGCTTTACAACAACTTTATAGGAAAATATCAGAAACTAAACCTACAAATCTCCCAGTAAGGAGAAGCTTAAATAAATTATGGTTCATCCCTAATGGAGTTTTCAGCCACTCTGGTAAAGTGAGCCAGCTTTCTGAGGGAACTGATAGAGACAGTTGTAATTTAGGGCTCTGAAGGGGGAAGGCCAGTGCAGAAAAGGGTATACACTGGTAAGAAGACCAAAAGAACAATATGTTTATAGAACATTGGGCTATGTTTGCAGAAACAGACAAGAGCCACGAGGAAGTCTGGTTCTGGGGAGGAGAACTGGGTGTTGTAGGGCATGGTGGGAGAGAATACTTTCTACTTTGGGACTTTTTATACCTATTGAATTGTCTCCAGTGTGAACAGCCTGGTTCTGGGGAGGAGAACTGGGTGTTGTAGGGCATGGTGGGAGAGAGTACTTTCTACTTTGGGACTTTTTATACCTATTGAATTGTCTCCAGTGTGAACAGACTGCCCATCCCACAAACTCATACACTTGACATCTTCACATAATCATTGTTCTACTACCAACATCAACCTCATGAATGGCTCTCCAGAAGCAAAAGTTTAAAAAAAAAAAAAATCACAGAAGTTTTGTTCCATTTCACAGCACAGTCCCTGATTCTGACGCCCCAGAAGAGAATCCAAGGCTCCACTAATTAGAACTGCGCACTTCTAATCTCATTTATTACAAAGCCAAATAGACGCTGGCAGAGTTCAGTTCTTGGAGGGCAAAAAGCTGCTCAGTGCTCCTTAAAAACATATCTCATATTCAGATTGAACTTATAGTTCCCTAATGAAGTCTCCAAATGAACACTGTTTCCACTTGGCTATAAGACAAAGGCAAAAGAAACAAATGGCACAATCTTGTGTTTTTAAAAGTACAGACTATACTTGTTTCCTGTCTCTCCTAGGCTTAGACAGGGAGCCTCTGCACCTAGTGAATAAGATTTCAGATCTTCAACAAATTTATCAGGTAAGAGGGGAAAGCATCCTTTGCAATAAACAAATGCTTTGATTTTTCCTTTTAGGGGAAAGGGAGCTTTGGTTTAAATATCACTTTGGCACCACTTTTGAATCCCCGACCAAATAATACCAAGCCACATTAATTGGACTGCATGCAAATACTTTTTGTTGAATTAAAGGCTAATATGAAACTGAAGACAAACACATTGGAAGACAAGCTTTAAACTGAAACTTCTGTTTAAATATGTATATTAATAGAGCATATAAAGAAAATGCAAATAACTTATTTCCATATAGACGTCATTCAATAACAGCGCGCAGGTTCTGTCAGTATCTGACTGCATTAAACACATACAAAAAGGAACACAAAGATAACCCAATTGCAAATAAAAGACCTCGTGTGTTTCGGTAGCTGAGGTGGGGGTCAGAACCACATCAAGCTCTCTAAGTTCACAACACTTGCTATGCAGTTTTCTGTGGTTCTGAATTCATGATCTCAGCTTTGTGCTTTGAGACAACATATCGGGAAGGGCACCAATCACGAAGCCTAACTTTCCTCATCTACACTTTAACTTGGGGTTTCATAAGTCTTTAGATACAGACACATAGACTATACAGATCAGTCCAATGCACCACAAATACAGAAAGGACGAGAAACTACTTTCATGCAGAGCTGAGGTGCAGAGGCACGAAATCAGCCGGCAGGTCAGAGCTCCAAGGGGAGGTAAAGGTCCTTCCCACCCCCCAGGTAGGCTCTGGCCTGGGAGCGCAACAGCCCAGAAGTTCAGGGCTGCAGAGTGACCCACGGCGCGCAAGACGGCGCGAATCGAGCAGCACTGCCCGGTCACTCACCCTCGACGCGACCCAAAGCGAGGGCCGGGCCGGCGGGGACGCGCCCCCCGGACGCGCTCCGGACTCCCGCGCCGCGCCCCGCGGCCACG
>NW_008345884.1:3248194-3257203 GCF_000622305.1 Nannospalax galili
GGCCACGCCCCGGTCCCGCCCAGGCCACGCCCCGCGCGTCCCCGCTGCCCCCGGCCGCAGCAGCGCGCGCACCGGAGAGGCTGTCGGCTAGTCGGAGTTGTGCGGGCACGCGCGGGCCGGGCGCCCAGGGTGGTGCTTCTGCGGAGACTGGGTCGCGCGGCCAAGCCTCGCAAGGTCATGGAACCTCCGGAGAGAGCGCGGCCAAGGCGCCTGTGCGAAGCCTCGGGAAAGGCCGGCGGAGCCCAGTCGGCCCCGCGGGGACCAGCGCGACTCCCGGATCGCGGTCCGTGCGCACTGCAAACATTTCGTGGAGGAGGGGGAAACGAGGGGTCGCCCTGAAAACGCACAGGGACGCAGCGCTTAGGAGGCCTGCTTGGATATTTTTCGATTTTTATGTATTACCTAAACTGCCCGAAGACGGAGGAGCTGCCACTCAGGTCCCCTTCCTTCTGGGTGCAGGGCTCCCTCTGCGCCACAGGGCCCGCGGGCCATTCTGAGAACATCCTGGAGCCATCTAGTCGTGCCTCCGAGGCGTGGTGGGCTTATTTGTGCAGAGAAGAAACGGATCCCTTAATGGGGTGAGATTTTTCCTCGGTGCATTGTTCCCATTTCCGCAGTTTCACTTGGCCTCGGTGTTCTTCCAGAGTAATGCACCAAATGAAATTAGCTGGAGAGTGTTTTATAGCGCAGAATCGTGGTTTGAAGATGTTTATGCTCTGTGCCGGACGCGTTTGATGGTGTTCTCTTCGGCACAGTTAATTTTGCAAAGTTCAGAAATGTGCCAGATAGAGCCTCTGGCACGCAGTCACTGGGTTCTGCAGACACACCTTTGATATTCCGCTTGGTTTTTGTGTGTGTGTGTGTGTGTGTGTGTGTGTGTGTGTGTGTGTGTGTGTTTCATCTGTGACTTATCTGATGCACCAACACCAAGATCAGCTTGTTTGTCTTGTCGAAGACCTTTACATGAAATTCTAGAGAATTGGCAGAATGAAGCTCATTTTCTAAAATAAAAATTCCCTGTTAATAATGTAACCCTAACGAGAGCAACAAAAGACCTTGGAAGTACACTGAGGGAAAAAAAAAAATAGATTCCTTAAGCAAAAATATGTTTCATGGCAAAACATAATCCCTATAGGTGTCCTAATGGCCAACTCCCATTAAAGTGCACATTTTGAAAACTAAAACTAAATGCTTCCTGTTCATCCTTAAGTGTGTTTCTATTATGTGTACTGGAACCCCCATTTAAGTTGTACCATATTGTTTTTTGTTCAATCATTCTTTTCCATGGCATGGAAAATTTATTATTCATATTGGAGAATACTCTGCCTTTTCCATTAGATACAGTACATATGGCCCACGGTACCAGGATCCCACACAAGTATTTTCATTTGTTTTCAAATCAGAGGAAAAGCAAATAGATTTAAGAAAGTGTTTTGATAGATAGTAATATAGTTGTCTTTGTACTAAGGCAAACAAAATACAACTTTTCATTCTTTTTAATAGCAAAAGAGACTCTAAACCTCTTCAGAGTCCAAGAAAAGCTTGTTGCAGCTTTTTTCACTTGTGGCTGCAAAATCCCTTCCATGGAAAAATTTTCATCCCAGACACCAGGACAGCATTTGTGATTTTCACATTGCATAAAGTGCTGACCTCTGTGGCCTTGCTCTGTCTACATGCCTTTACTATTTAATCCTCACAACACACCTGTGAATTAGGTACTGTTCTCACAAGTAGGGACTGATGCAAGTTTTGTGGGGCCTGAAATTTATGCAGTTTGGGTGGTCCTCTCAAAAGAAAAAGCAAAGCAGCATCCCCAACCTGCTCCGGAGGCACTCAACCACAGGGCAGACTGACAACAGAGGTATCCAGCAGGAAAGAGACCTGTCTCAGCTGATAGTAATTAAAATATCTTAGTTTTAACAAATTGAACAAAAATACATGACCACATAGACATATTGCCAAAGCCTTGTGTACGGGCCAAGGAAAACTGTAATGGAAGCTTGTGCTTCCCAGAAAACCTGCCTCTAATGTGTACCCATTTTACAGGTAAGAACTTGGGGATTTATCACAGCTTGTTAGGGGCACCATGATACCTGCATTATACTGAGGAATGGTTTGAAGAGTTGCAGTATGGACACTTCTTCATGAGAAATAATGGCTTCTATATTTATGTAAAAAAAGTGAAGTTTGTTTTCTTTAAAACAATGGCTTTAAAAATACATTAGCATAGCTGGGCGTGGTGGCGTCAGTAATCCCAGCACTCGGTAGGCAGAGGCAGGCAGATCCCTGAGTTCGAGGCCAGCCTGGTCTACATAGTGAGTTTTAGGACAGCTGGGGCTACAGGGAGACCCTGTCTCAAAAAGACAAAAAAAAAAAAAAAAAAAAAAAAAAAAAAAAGATACGTTAGTAGTATCTGGAATATGACCAATTCATAACCGACTTTGGTGCACTTGATGTGATTCTGCAGTCCGTGCTGCCAAGAGTGAATTATTTTTGCCTATTGTATAAAAACATAAGTTAACGAGTATAGATTTGTAAACAAATTTTTAGCCTAATTACAAATGTCATGGATTGACACCATTTTTATGTGCCTTATCTTGGACCAGTTTATTCTATAAATACTGTTTTATATAATATTAATTACACTTTCATGAGATACTGTAAGATAAGTAACCAAACAAGCATTTGTTTTCAGTTTAAATTGTATAATACAAACAGCCTGACACATGTTCATGACTGTCAAATAAAACAATGAAGTAGAGATAAATCATATAATTAAAAGAAGTAGAAGTGTAGGTTATATGACAAGCTGAAATTGAATGGGAATGAGGCAGGATGATACCCACTACTGATGTGTAAATACTTGCTGAATTAACATTTAATTACTTTGTGTTTAAGATTTATGTTTTTCCACTCAGCAATTGGCTGCTCTCCCTGTTTTGTTCATTTGTCCTCCTCCTCTTTCTCTTCCTCCTCTTTCTCCTTCTCCTCTCCTCCCTGTAAATTGAATTTTATTTGAAATTCTTAAATGTGAAATCATGTTTAAGTAAAAAAAAAAAAAATCATGATGACACCTGTTTTGAAAGTTCTGGGCCTGAACAGCTTTGTCCTTTGCAAAGATCAGTCGCCCATAACAGCAGCAAACTTGAGATGATGTGAGGTTTGTTATTGAATTACAGCATCTTGGCCCTTCAGAAGGCTTCTCTTGATGAATGACCTAATATGTACAGTGTTTGTCAATCAGCAAGACAAGGTAGGACTGTATTTCTGGAGAAATTTTGGAACCCAATGAGAATCTATGAATTAAGCATAGTTATTCACTGGTGAATGGTTGGAATGGGTGAAACCATTCTTCATTTTAAATCTGACTGATAAATGTAGATTTAAGTCAGTTTATTTAGCGCACAGTTTTGGACAAGATTCAAAACTTTGATTAGATCCCAGTAACAAGAAGACATATGAGAGTAATCAGCTCATTGTCTCTAGATCTCATTGTCTCTAGTCTTTACCCAAAGTGGTTTGGAATGCTATTTAATGAGCATCAAAACAAAACAAAGCAAAACAAAAAAACAAATAAACAACAACAAAAAAAAACCATGATAAACACCATGAAAGAAAGTTATCTACCCAGAATTCTATTTACAATATTCTCTTTCAGATAAAACGATTCCAGGGGTGTTACATAAAATATTTTGGCAACTCATTACATCCCTAGCATGGCCCAAGAGAATGGTATTTTGTTTGTTTGCTTTTTGTTTATTTATATTGTGCCTTTTTCCAAAAGGGATGTAAGGATGGTTTATATGTAAACAGACAAAAAAAAAAAAAAGAAAAACTAGCAAAGGCAAACAATAGTATATGAACTCTAAACTCCAGGCTTCCTCATAACCATGGAATAGGGAAATGAGAGTTTTTGTAACTCTCCTTGTCAAGTGGAAGTGATCATAGCATCATTTAGGAGAAAGTCTTTCGTGGCCTAAGCCCTGCAAGGAATCTTGTCCGGAGAGATAGCTAGACGTCTAAGCCAAAAAGAACCTGACCCAGCATTTTGGACCATCTTTTTATAGCAAGCAGAGCTAGTATTTATTTTTTCTGGAGAATAATCTTGAAATTGCTATTATTGAAAATAAGTACTGAGTTTCCTACATTTGTTTTGTTTTACCTTTTGGTGTTTTGTTGTTGTTGTTTTTCCTCATACTGGCCATTGAAGCCAAGCCAAAGGTGTAATTTCAAATCTTAGTTTTCCCAGTTTCCTTCTCTAAAAAGAGAGTAACTAAAAGCACCTGCCTCAGAAGGTCGTCAGAAAAATTAAGTGAATTAATTTCTGTAAAACCACTTATTGCTGTGTTTAGTTTTCCTCAACCAGGTTGACTAAGTGTATGTTTTCCCTACCATTGTCTTTGATACAGACTACCTCAAATTCTTTTTGTGAAAATGAGTGTCCCACACAAAGCAAGTGCTAAAAACTTGCTGTGCATGTCACCACTGTTCTCATTTCTGCCACCAGTCTTAAATCCTTCCCCGCAAATACAACACCTAGTTTGGCAGAGGAGTGATAATTAAAATGGTTGGAACCACCAGCTATCCAGAGAAGGCAAAGCTTGGGGGCTTGTGAGAAGTGGGTAGATCTGAGATACCTACAGAATGTTCTCTGTTCCTACTGACTCCCTTATACTCTGTGGGGGCTTAGAGAGCAGTCTCTTTCAAGAATCTTCTTAAACTTCTTATACCAGTCTCTTTCAAGAATCTTCTTAAACTTCTTACACTGTGGAGAGGTTAATTGCCTCTGGCTGTTAGAGCTGACTTCCTGAGCTAGAAGTTTAGGTAGGTGAGGATCTTTGGGAAGAACAGTACACTGGGACAGTCACTTGAAGGCGGGGATATCCCCGAGGAATGAACCTTGTCCTTCTGTCTCCATCCCCTCCATCCCCTCTCTATACCTCCCACAGGATCCCAGTGAGCTCCTGTTTGACAGGAATATTCATTTTGCATCCTCCCTGTTCCTCTCACTCCGCAACCTTGTTTCCCTGCTGGCCTCTACCGTCTTCTCTTTTTGGCCCGTTTCCATACACCCCAATCTTAGCTTGTATCTTCCCTCCCTTTCCTCCTCCCGCCTCCTTTTCTTTTACAAAACACTCTCCCTGGTCCCTGCTTTTCTCTTTCTCCCTTCACAGTCTTCATCTGTTGCCCAGAGTCAAAGCACAGAATTAAAATGAATGCTACCTTATTTCTTACATCAATCATAGACCCAGAATCCGGTGCTAATATTCTCAGTTGAGCTAATGGATCCCACAAAAGAGCAATTTGCTCCATTCTCGTTGGTGATATTAAGCCCATTATTTAATTTATTCCTACAGCACTCAGTGCCTTGCCAGAGGCATCTTGTGCAGATGGAGCAAGAAACCAGAAGATTAAAGGATTGAGCTGAGGTCCAACCAGAGGTAGTGGGGTGGTATAAAACCCAACCCAAATTCCTTAAATCCCTGAATATATTATTCTAACTAATACA
The DNA here is from genome assembly GCF_000622305.1 of Nannospalax galili. Lineage (NCBI taxonomy): Eukaryota > Metazoa > Chordata > Mammalia > Rodentia > Spalacidae > Nannospalax > Nannospalax galili. The sequence goes on from NW_008345884.1 coordinate 3,253,704, forward strand.
CTTAATCCACAGACTTCACTATTCTGTGTAAAACCAAAAAACAACCATAAGAGAGATTTTGTTTCTAGTTTTCGACTGTGAAGAATTTTCATTGGTTACACATTTACCAACAGGCATGACTCAAGGTCACTGAAATACTGGGTGGCTGGAAAATGAGAGCATTAAATAATTAAATAGCAGTAATGTCCCTATGGGTTTCTTCAGGGACCTAATCTAGTACACTGCCTGGTCCCCTATCAGAAAACAAAAGTGGCCATCACTATGACAGCTCTGGTAAACAGGGACATTTGTGTGGCTGGTTTCCCCACTGGAATGAAAGGTAACTGAGGTCACTGCTCTCAAAGGAGAAGCCTGCAGCTTGGAATTTTTCTGTGACATGCCTAAGAAACTGTGGATATGTTTGTTTAATCAGCAAACCTTATGCTTAATTTTCTGATGAAGCTCTTGCCATGAACTAATTAAATCAAGGTATTGTCCAGCCCAAGCTTGAGTGCACACAGGACATCATTCTAATCCCTGAGTCTAACCTCAGTGGATTTAATTTAAGAAAGTGAAACAGTTGCACGGGTGACCCTTAAGGTGGAAAGTCACTCACTGTTCATTGCTTATTAACTGGGCACTTTCTTTTTATAATAGTTATCAGTGCTATTCTTCAGATGAAGAATCAAAAGCTCAAAGAAGTAAATTAATGAAAATTTTTGCACACCAATCTAATCCCAAAGTCATTAATCTATAAAAATTTAGAAGACAGCTGAAAGCAGGTCACTAGATATCAATATTGAGCATTTATGGAACACTTGCAGCCTATCAGGTACTAGTTTGTCCCACCCACCACAACACTATGAGTGTGCTGTAGAAAGGGTTGCCATCTCCATTTTTACAGTGGCAAAGGGGTTAAGTAACTTGTCACGGCCACAGCCAACCACTGACGACAGTGTTGAGGGATGTATTAGTTTTCTCTCTACCTCCTGTTCCGCTATGTTCCATGAGCCTTAGGTATAGAGGTTCAACTGTAGATGGGGCACTTAGGGCTGGGCATCTCTCTCTCTCTCTCTCTCTCTCTCTCTCTCTCTCTCTCTGTGTGTGTGTGCTTGTCTGGTTGACTCCTTTGTAAAGACATTGGGGAGTTAGAGTTTTATAAAAAAATAAAAATAAAAAAAATAGCTCCCCGATCAAAGATGGTAACACTTCATAAATTGCAGGTCTTCTTAGAAACTGGAGTTCACAGTGGATCTTCAATTATAACATAACATGGTGTTATAGATGTTATATAGTTATATAATGAACATAACACAACATAACAACAGATGGGAGGCCACTCCCCAACACTCACAACTCTCTAATTTTAGTAGCATATCCTGATTGTCGTTTAGGTTTAGAACCTCCACTGCCACCCTTAGTCCCTGAAACTCTGGCAGGTCTGTCCCCATTCCTTGGCTTCAGAATGGTAATGTGACTAGTATTTAACAACCAGTTCTCCAAAGGGAAGTATCTTTGATTTGTAGCATTTGTCAATTTCCATAGTGCAAATTACTCTCGTCATGGCCAACCTCAAGCTGCAAAGATGAGCTCACGAAGAAAGATCACTGGAAAGAGAAGCCTGGGAACCTTTCACACAGTGTTTCTATGACTCAAACAAAATCAAGGCTGTTTTCATCTGAGGTCCAAGTGTTCCTGGGTCAAAAACAATGGTACTTAAAGCAAGAGGCACTGAGTTTGTGAATAAAGAAATTCCAACCATTTCTGGTGATCTACAACCTACGGAGCTCCCTTGGAAAGAGACTTCCTGAGCCTTCAGCCCAGAGAAGGGAAGAGCTGAGAGGTGGAGAGACCAAACTATGAACCATCATTCAGGTCCTTGGATATAATCCAGCCTGAGCCTCTGGACAGTTACGTGAGCTGGTGAATCCCTTCTTCCCCTTCTTCTTCCTTGATGTGTTCCTCCTCTTACTGAACTAACAAGTCACATGGAGTAGAATGAAATGGAGATTAGAATAGAATCTTTTGCAAAAGAGAAAGGTAGTGTTTGAGCCAGCCTCAAAGAATAGAATTTTGATAAGCAAAGTAGGAGGAAAGAATTTCAGGTTTAAGTTTGGAATTTAGGGTGGGCAAAGAAGTTTGCCTACCCAGATTGTAAGACATGGAGCAAGTAGATGATGTTTGGCTATTAGAAGATTTTAAGCGTTATACGAATTCATAGCATAGAATTTTCTATTATTCTGTAGGCAATGAGGAGCCACTTGCCTTTGAACTTGTGGAAAGGTTCTGGAGACAGAACAGTGGACTGTAGTCTGAGTGAAAGAAACAAGACATTAAACAGGGCAGTTTCAGTGACAAATGCAAAAAGTGGCAATGTGGTGGATGTCATTGATATGGTGCTGAGACTTCCCCTTCAAGAATAAAGGTCTTAGTATTCACATCAGAGGGAGGACTGCCAGCAGAGATCCTTCAGCTGTCAGCTCCATTTACACAAGGCCATGCCCTCTTCCTGGGGAGGGTGGAGCCCAATGATTGATCCCTGTTAGGAATATGAAGGATTCTTCTGCCTTTCATCACATTCCAGGACCACTCTAAGAGCCATCCCAAATGCAAGACAGATATTGTAGATATGCGGATATCGCAGATAAACCCTCTGCCCAACCCTACCTCATTCCCTTTTCCTTGAAAGGCTGTTAATCTCCCTTAGTCCCTAACCTCATAGGGAATTGCACCTTCCAAGATGCTGGCTGTGTTGTCCAGCTCAGTCTTTGTCAATGTGTATAGCAGAGTGGCTGAGAGGAAGGCTGCTGGACCCAAACAATCTGGATTCAAATGTGGCTTCACAGTTTAATAGGTTCGTAACTATAAGCAAATTAAACACGTTATGCTTCAACTTGCCCATCTCTAAGGTGATGTTAATAACAGCTCATAGGGCTGTGGTCAGGATTCAATGAATTAGTCTAAGTAGAGTATTTTAAAATGGTGGCTGTCCTCTAATAAACACACACACACACACACACACACACACACACACACAAAGCATTGATGTGTAATGATACCTAGAGATTACTTAAAAGGCATGCCTGCGCCACCAACCCCTGTGGTCGCCCACAGTCATCAAACTGAGTGCTGTTCTTGCTGAGATCCATGACCTCAATGAAGGGCTCTTTCACAGCTGTTCTGTAGGGATATCTATTCACAGAGCTCTTGTTTTTGTCTCAGGAACATTCTTTAATGAGTGAAGATATTCTTGCAAAACATTCTGGAATTCTGTGCTTTCCTGGGGCCCTTTCAATCTGGACAGAGACCTGGTTTTATAATGAAAATTATGCTTTTCCAATGCGGAATTTTTTTGTAAAGCACAAAGCATCATATTTATAAATGAATAGATTCACAGACACTTGCAAACTGAAAAAGACCCTAGAGATTCCTTAGTCAAAGGGACAAGAAAACAAGGAGATTAAGTGACTTGCCTAATTCATACAAACTCATCCAAGTTCTTGAAGGACAAAATTACTCAA
>NW_008345884.1:3258098-3271932 GCF_000622305.1 Nannospalax galili
TCCTAAAAAAAAAAAAAAAAAAGGCATCACAAATTTTGTAAAACAGTGTCACATTATGATGCAATACTAATGCATATGCCAGAATGTTTCTATGGCATGTTAATAAGTTTTAGGTTAAAAAACTTTCATGGTCAAATACCTTTAACATACTTAAATGCATCATGAATCTCCAAGAAATAGATAGGGTCAAAATCACTTGCACAGTGAACCCCATACTTATAAGGCATTTGCCATGAATATTTCCAGACCCAAGTCAATTCTATAAGTTTCTATAATCTCCCAAAAACAAAGTATTGTTTTTAGTACATTATTTTATTGCTAGAGTTTAAACCTACCTTATTTTTTATATTATTATGGAGACTAAAGGACTCAAAACCATCTACGTAAGTCTTATTTTTACTTGATAATCATTATTAAAGTATCTTTTCACATCAGTTTTTTCAGGAAGGTCTGAAAAAAGTTCATATTCCTTCCATTGGCACTAAGAAACAATCCAAAATCCTTACCTGCCATGTAAGACCTGTACACTTCAGCTCCTGCCCCCGTTTCTAATCTCTACCATCACTCTCCCGTGGTCTAACCCTCGATCCACAGCTGGGTTTGCATTTTGGAAGCTCGGGCTTATTAGTTCACGGGAAGGGAATGGAACCCTAGAGAATGGAGTCATACAAATCAACTCACAAGAGATTAATGTGTAATGTACAATTGGTTTATTCATTCAAACCAGCCAGATGTTTGTGTTGCTTGCCTGTGACCTCTTTTTGGAAAAGTAGTCATTGAGAACTTGTGGGATGGAATCCGTGCCTAAGTACAAATCTTGACTCTGCTTACTAACTGGGTGATCCCAGACCAGGGGACCAGAGGACTTTTCAGTGTCTATTCCCCAGCAGCAAATTGAGGCTAGTGATAAACTCTACCTCCCTGAGTCATTGTGATAAGGATGAAATGAAGGAATGGACCTCTTGAATATTGCTTAGTTTAGAATCCAATGCATTGTAAGCCCTCAGCCAACATTAGCTACTGTTCCTAGAATAGAAATCTACTAAAGTAATTATCTGAATATCAGAGTGTCAGATAATTATTTTTAACAAGATGTGTTATCTTTGTAAGTTCCTATTTATGCCTTCATCTATTCAGTGTTTTTCACACTGAAAATATTTCAGATTTTACCAGATTCATTTGGTAGCCCCTCATCTCACAATAGGAGTATACAAATGAGTGGATGGAGAGGGAAATGCAGATTCACAAATCAACTGTACTTCTATGCTTACCTGATTTCTCACCATCCCCAATCCATTCTCCAGCCCTCCCTTTACTTCCAATTTGAAATGCTTAAAAAGCAACGTGAAGTGTGTTACTTAAAAGCTGTGCCCACTCCTGCCTTCTAGCCTTTCCCCACTTCCTTCACATACTTCCAGCCACATGTACTATCTCTCTTTCCTCACACAACCAGACTCATTCCTTGAACAGGATTTCCTCATGCTCTTTCATCTCCTAGTATGGTGTTACTATACCAACATTGCTATTATACCTGAATAAACAGCCTGACTCTTGACTTTAGTTTTTAAGAACTTCCAGGGCACCAACTCTTCCATATGTCTCCTGGAAATGTGTTGCTGAGCCAGGACTCACCAATAATTTTATTCAAAACCATTTCTCCAGCATCGGATTTGGGGAACTACAAGCTTAGAGCTATCGTTATCTTATCAGACGATCTTGCCTTTTCATCCCTAGGCTTAAAACATCTCATACACACAATGTCAAGCATTCTTCCCAATCTTCATTGCTTTCAATGAATGCACTGCCTTTCAGCACTTTGATTTGCTAATTTTCAAGCATACCCACATTCACTCACTATCTTGGGTGGAGAGCAAATTGAGTTAGGTGCCCAGGTCATAAGAGCACAGGGCTCAGTGAACTCGTTTGCAGTAGCTTTTTGGTCTCATGGTTAATTAAAAGTCTTTCCTACATCCTAGAATTCTTCCCTACCTCCCCACTCCTTGTCCTGACTCCTGTTTACTAACCTCAGAAACTCCTCCTAGATCCCTCAGCTGATAAGATTCCTTCATTGCACTTACCATATTTATAACCAAGTGATTCTTATGTATTGTGTTCTTAGTCAAATCATTCTAAAGGACTAAGAGGACAAGGGCCTTTCTCTTTTGTTCATCCTACACATAGGTAGCCATTCAGTCCATAGTTGTTGAATGAATAGATTTAACCTGCTTAACAGCCTGGGATGGAAAGTGAAGGCTTGGGCTACCAGGTGGACACACCCCTATTGTGCAGTCACATTTGGCAGAGTAAGATTTCTGATTCATAGTTCAGGCCTTCTACTACCCCACATGGGCTCCTACAACTTGCATGCCTACCTTTACACAAGTCTCCTTGGCTTAAACTTCACTTAGCTTAAACTAGACTTCATCTGTACCTTCGGCCATAGGCTTTTCTATCCTGAGCTCTGGGGTTTCTTTTATTCTTGAACTAATCCAATACTTCATATCTAGCCACATTGTTTTATTGTTAGTTATAATAAAATATCTTTCATCTTATCAAGACATTTTTGCTATTTCTGATTTAGATATATGTGCCCAACAAAAATATTGACCTTTACCCCTTGGGATCTGAGAGGGATTGGTTCCAAGACCCTTTGAAGATATCCAAGTTATTTATATAAAATGACATAGAATTAGCATATAACAATATACCTGAATATATATCCTGCTGGGTGTGAGTGCTTTAAATACATCTCTAGATTGCTTAAGATGCCTAACGTAAATGCTATATAAATAGTTATTATGCTGTTATTGTTTAAGAAAGGATGAACAGAAAAAAGTCTATACATGTTTGCTACTTAAAAACATATTTTTAGGCCCACAGGATAGGTCAGGTGTAAAGGCACCTGCCACCAAACCTGACCACCTGAGTTCTATCCCCAGGAACCACATGAGGGAAGAAGAAACTGGCCCCTGGAAGTTGTCCTCTGACCTCCATGCACACTTACATATAGTATAGAATTTGCATATAGATAGATAGAGATGTAGATATATAGATATAGATATATCCTACCATATATATATATAATAAATGTAATAAAACTTTAAAAATAAATAGATATATTTTCTGTCAGCAATTGGTTGATGTTCTAGTTTGTTTTTCTGCTGCTGTGATAAGCACTATGACCACAAACAACTTATGGGAGGAAAGGGTTTATTTCAGTTTGCACCTCTAGGTAACAGTCCATCACTGAGGGAAGTCAGGGCATAAGTTCAAGGCCCAAACCTGGAGGCAGGAACTGAAGCAGAAGCCATAGAGAAATGTTGCTTGCTGGCTTGTTCTCTGGTTTGTGCTCAGCCAGCTTTCTCATACAGTCTAGACCCACCTGCTTAAGGTTGGTGCACTCACAACTGGCTGGGCTCTCCTACATCAATTAGCAATCAAGACAGTCTCTCACAGACATGGCCACAGGCCAGTCTGATTGAGGAAATCCTGTAGTTGAAGTTCCCTCTTCCCTGGTGACTTGAGGTTTTGTCAAGTTGACAATGAGAACTGTCAGGATAGCTGACTCCATGGATGTGAAGCCTGTGGACATGGAGGGTCAGCTGCACTTCAATTTTGAAAGACCACTTTGGAAATCCAATTTCATTGCCCAATATGCTGACCACTCACTATTTGCCCAAATGACAACTTCCTATATCTGTAAAGAGGTCGTTCTGAATAGTCCAGTTTCTCAATTTGATGAACATAAGGAAAATGGGACTGTCAGGGATCAGCCAGTAGCTCTGCTCAAGCCAGGGGTAACCATCTAAGTGTGCTGTGGTTTGGGGCACAAATGAACAAACATGTTTATACAGTGTATTAATCTAGGAAACATGCTGTGCTTCATCTTTCCTGAACATTTTCTCTACTCTCAGCAGGAGCCAGTGCCTTCCACTTACAAGCTAATTCTGTTCCAGATTCTGAACCCAATCCTGTCATCAGGAGAAAGTTAAAAGTGGGTTCAGATGACTGAGGTGGTTCAGTGTATCAGTTCAGCTCAGACATTCAGAATAGTAGTTCTGGAAAGGAGCCTGGCTAAGTCCATTCTTTCATCTCTTTGGGCTGGTTTTATCTCTGTGTTAGTGGGTTTTCACTTCAATGGCCAGGGAGGTTCAGAGGAAGGTGAAAGGGGAAGAGTGTGACTTTGAAAGCAGACCCCAGGGTTCTAATGCCCAGTTTCAGTTATGATACCTAGTGAACTTCCTTTCCGAGCCTGCTTCCCTAGCTCCACTTTAGGAATAACATACCAAGCTTAAAGTTGTGACCATCAAAGAGCCTCCTACTGGTTTAAGTCACTATCAGCTCTGAGGACTTTTGTAACAACCTAGTACCTGTTTTTTGCTTAATGCATAACCAGGCCTTCTAATTTCCCTCACATAAGAAGTAAAACTCTCAGCAACTTCTGTTTCTCAAACTCAGTACTGTTGACTACTGGTACAGGAGAAATTTTGACTGAGGGGGGCTGTCCCATGCATGATGGGGCATTTCGCAGTACTCCTGGCTTATATCCTCTAGATGTCAGATACACTAACCAGTCTCCAGTTTCAACAACCAAAAATGTCTCCAGACATTGTCAAATGTCCCCTGAGTGCAAACTTGTCCTTTCTGAGGAGTATAGGTGGAAGGTTAGATGGATTTCCATGCCTGGCCTGCTTCCTCCCTTACCTCCCAGGCAATACCTCCCATGTGTGGATCCAGCTACCATAGCCTCCTTGCTGATCTTTGACTATACCAGGCACATACCCACCTCACAACTCCCATACCTGTTGTTTCTTCTGCCTGAGATATTCATCATTCTGACATCCTGACAGTCTCTCCCCCACCTCCTGCAAGGGTTTTCCCAAGAGTCACCGTCACAGGATGTTCCTTCTTGTCTCTTCTGTGAAACATCTTAATGCTCTTGTCTCCCTATTCCTCTACTGTGCTTTTTCTCATGTGTGAGAGTGTTTTGCCTGCATGTATGTAAATGTTATGCAATGCCCGTGGAGACCAGAAGAAGGTATTGGATCCCCAGGAACTAGAATTACAGGTGGTTGTTAGATGCCATGTGGGTGTTGGGAATCAAACCTGGGTCTTCTACAAGAATAGTCAGTGCTCTTAACTGTTGAGCCATTTATCCAGCCCTATAGTGTGCTTAGTTTTTTTCAAGAACTATTGTGACCCTCTAATCCAGTGTAAAATGTATTTGGCTTGTTGTCTGCTACCCTGTGAGAATGCAAGTCCCAAAGGAGCAGAGATTTTGTTTTCTTCCCTGTTGTGTCTGTAGTGCTTAGAACAGTGCTTGGTACATAAAGTATTTAATGAAAACAAATGAATGGATGAATGCTGTATAGCAGCTCATGCCTAATAGGCATGCAAGAGGCAGTGGGTGAGCACAGGGCCCCTTTCCTCTCTCCTGTGGTCAAAATACAGTTGTAACTGGATTGCTTCAGAAATTAATCACTGTCTCGGAGCTCTTTTTATAAGCTCAACACCCAAGATCCTCTTCATACTAGATGATGTCATGACCACCATTGACTATACTCTTTTTAAATTATTTATTTATTTTTTGTCTTTATGAAACAGGGTCTCCCTGTAGTCCAAGCTAGCCCGGAACTCACTATGTAAACCAGTGCCTCTGCCTCCCAAGTGTTGGGATTAAAGGCTTGGACCACCACACCCAGTAATTTTTATTATTTTTAAAAGATTTATTATTTTATTATTTACTCTGTGTTTGTGTGTGTGTGTGTGTGTGTGTGTGTGTGTGTGTGTGTTAATATATACCTCATGTGGAAGTGCCCCACAGATCCCTTGGAGCTAGAGTTACAAGTGGTTGTGAGCTACCCAACGTGGGTGCAAGGAACCAAATTTGGGAAGAGCAACAAGTGCTCTTAACAGTTGAGCCATCTCTCTAGCCCATATACTCTTTTTTATTAAACAAAAATATTTTAGAGTACAAAATAATGGGTTCCATTGTGACACTAATTTTTTTAAACCTTTATTTGGGGGTGGCCATTGAATGTGTGCCATGGTGCACCTGTGGAGGTCAAAGGACAGCTTGCAGGAGTTGGTTCTCTCTTTCCACTATGTAGATCTTGGGGATCAAACTCTGGTTGTAAGGCTTGGCAGCAGGTGCCTTGACCTACTAAACTGTCCATCTCACCGGCCCTCACTATGACATTTTCATATATGCATGTCATTGTATTTTGCTCATGAATCTGACTACCTTATTTCTTCCCAGAACTCTGTAGTCACACTTAGCCATCTGCCAGGGCATTCACTGACCCATACTTTATCTAAACTTCCTGGTGCTGACTGTATGTGTGGAATGCCACTTACCTGTCCCAGACTATGAAGTCACTGTGATCCTCTGCTATCTTTCCCCACTTCCACTGGGCCTAAAAACCATCTCTCGGCCTCCTTTCCCACCAGCAGTGCCTCCACCCAGCTCCTCCAAAGGCAGAGTTTGCTGCGATCTCCAGTTCTAGCAGGACAGGCCCACAGCCTCAATTCTATCACTGCCTTCTGTCAAACCCTTGGGAAGGGCAGGAGAGCTTACATTTCCCTACTAAGAAGCCTGAAATCACAGCAGGCATGTCTTTCCATGAAGCCTTGCTTGGATTTTCTTGCTTCCACTTGACTGTAACGTGAGCCAGCACTGGGAGCCATAGAAACATGACACTGTTCAATAAGCAAACAACTGTAAGCACCAAGAGTCAACATGTAGCACAGCCTCCAGTGAGACAGGCTGGGCTTCCAAGTTGGCCTTAACATGACATCAGACAATTTCTTTGACAAGCATCATGATACTGTATGGATACAGTAGTAGGTTGCCTTGATAACAAGGGATCAAGTAGCCAGGTACATTAACTACTTCTGCCTGGTGTTTTCCTGTGTGCTCACTGGGGGAGGGGTTTGAACTAAAATCCAGTTGTAGCCAAAGTACAAACTTGTGAGGCCAACTACAGCTACACTCTGAAACCTAGGTTTTTAACTAGAAATAGATCTTTAACACAGCCCAAGGTGCTTCCATAAGCAAACCACCAATTGAACCATGCTGAATTTGCCTGAGATAAAGTCGAAGACCATTCCTCAGACTGTCAGGGGAATCCATGATTTGAATTGACACTGATGATATAAACAGATACTCAAGGTCATACGAATTTCATGAAAATCTCAAAAGATTAAAAAACACCAGTGGAAAAGACTATTGTGGTTTGGTTTCTGAACATCTGGCCACGCTAGCCAGCCAGTTCCCCCACCTCCCTCTCTTTCCTTCCCAGTGTGATTTGTCGAAGTTTTCTACAAACTAAAATAAACAACAACAGCCAAACAAAGGGCTGGCAAAGATGAGCCCTCCATGTCCTTGAACTTTCCCCAGTTTCTGAATACTCTGGCAGCAGGGCCAGGTCCCTGGCTGATCTCTTCCCACTCCTATTCCTAGCACAACACAGGGTGGAAGTTTTCTGTCACCACACAGCCAATAGGCTGGAGCAGCGGAGACAGAATTATCTGGCTTCCTGGTTTGCTCCGTAATATTTTTTTCAATGGCCATAGAATAAGATATATGTTTGTTGCTATATCAGTCCTGCAAAGGGTGAAATGGGAAAGGGAAAGGGCAGAGATCCCTTGATTTGCCCAATCATACAAGTTGTATTGGGATTATATGCATCAGAGACACTTCTTTGGACACTGAGATATTGAAACTTCAGCTCCAACCACAACTTGTTTAATTATCTAACTAAATAAACCTCAGTTGTGCTCTAGCTTATGTTTTGAGCATTGACAAATAAAGGTAGCTATTATGTTTAGATTTAAAAAGAGGATATTACACTGTTTTCCATGACAGCCATACTAATTTACATTCCCATCAACAGTGCATAAGGGTTCCTCTATACCTGCATCTTAGGGTCTCATGTAGCCCAGGCTATCCTCAAGCTCACTATGTAGCTAAGGCTGGCCTAGAATTCCCAATTCTCCTGTTTCCACCTCCCAAGTACTGGGATTATAGGCGTGTGTGTGTGTGTGTGTGTGTGTATGTGTGTGTGTGCGTGTGTGTGTGTGTGTGTGTGTGTACATTTCTGTCAATGCATGTATGTGATGGCACTGGTCTGGAGATCAGAGAATGACTCTCGGGCATCCATTCTCTCCTCCTGCCTTGCTGAGGCAGAGTCTGCTTGTTTCTGCTGCTCCACACTGAAGGGAGCTCTCCTGTTTCCAGCTCCCCTCTTGTCACAGGAGTGCTGGGACTCCTGAACCTAGCTTTTTGTGTAGGGTCAGGGAATTGAACCGGGTGAGTCAGACTTGTGCTGCAAACCCACTGAAGCATCTCATCAGCCCATAATTTGCATTTCTTTGATGATTAGTTGATGTTGAGCATTTTGCCATGTACTTGGATATTTGTTATTCTTCTGATGTTTATTAGATCATTTGTCCATTTTTTAATAAAAGGACAAACTGTACACATGTATAGAATTATCAAATTTGAAAACATTTTTAAAAAATGAAGCCTCTTTTTTTTTGTTTTAAAGTCTCATTTTGTGGAATTTCCCAAGTTGCTGATAAAATACCCCAAATATCTAGATCTTGGCAGAACACCAAGTTGCATCAGGAATGGCTCCACAGTATTTTAGGGAATTGTAGCATAATGCAAAACACGTTGCTCCTATAGTGCACTGTTCATTAATGAAGATTTATTGGACACTTGCTGTGTACAAAACAACAAAGAAGCTTGGGTAAGAGAAAGGAAGCCTAATACCAACCAGGTGGTACACACAGGAAGCTTGCTTTGTGTAAAAGGACCAGGCAATGAGGAACCAGTTTACTTGGAAGCTTCCTTACCCTCAAATTGTTCCATGCTGACATGGAATAAGAGAAAGCATGAACTATAAATAGAAAGGCAGGACAAAATTTAAAGCCCTTTTCTGTAAAGAGACTCAATACAGAACATCTTGATTTAAAAGCACGAGAGTCAACAGAACTTGTAATAAAGAGGGGCTTGCCTTTCTCAGTGGTATTTTAAGAACTTTTGGTAGCAAACAGCTCTCATTCTGACCTTTAGTAATTGGCTTAAAGGGACAAGAAGTTGCCAGCATTTTTCTCCTTAACCTTTATACAGTCGTAGAAAATCTGGCTTCCACACAAAAAAAATAATTATGAATTTATAGCAAGGCTAATTGGTATGCATGTTCAATATATTTGCTGGAAAAAAAATTTATTAGCAACCTTGAAGTAGAAAATTCAGGTTCCTATGGCTGCAGTTAGGCTGACTGGAATCTTTTTAATATTGAATTCTTTTCTGATGTTTTCCCCAAAAGGAAGATCATTTTTTTTTTAACTTCAAATATTTTGGAATTAAAAAAAAATGTTTTTGTTCATCTTAGGGAAAATCCTCTTTGGAAAAACAGCGTAAGACTTCCTTTTCTGTCACATTGCTGATCCAGACAGAAGGTATGTCATCAAGTCTATAAAAGAACACCATAGTCACTTTGTTCAGTTACCCCATCTTAGTCCACTTTCTGCTTCTGTGACAAAGCACCCAAGAGATGAGTAATTGCAAAGAATAGAAGTTTATTTGACTTATAATTTTAGAAATTGGCAAGTCCAAGAGCATGGTACCAACATCTGGTTGGCTTGGCTCTCTCTCCCTTCCTCTTATAAAGCCACTAATAGCACATAGGGACCCTATCTTCATAAACTCATCTAATAATCTCCCAAAGACCCTGCCCCCAACTACCACATTAATTTGGAGAGTATGCTTCTAACACATTTTGGGGGGCACATCTAACCCATAGTAAACCCTTTCTGCTAAAAAGAATGCCACAACCCCTTGGCTTTGTGATTCACTTTACTGGAACCACATCTCTGTGCCCATAGTGGGTATATGGCCCTGGTTCTGGCCAATATATAGAGCGTCTCTGATCTCAGTGATTATGCCAAGATTTCTTTTAATCCAAGCCAGACCCAGTGAGAACTAGTTTTGGGATTACTAAATTAGTGGCCACCATCTTGCTCTTCAGGGAGAGTCTTCAGAAGATGAAACTAACAAGGAAGGATGCAGAGCTGATAAATGGAGAGAAAGAGATACTTGAAGCCATCTCTTGAGTGTTTAGATTCAGCTATAAGTAAAGCCTTGATTTCAGCTGAATGACTTTTCTCTCACCTCCCTGGTCCCTATGCCCCTGGTCATTTCCTGCCCAGCTGTCAGGACTTTCACTGATCATACCTTCCTGGTCCTTTCTGTATAAATCACTTGCATACACAGTCTCTTTACCTGTCCCCAGACTCTCCAAGTAGTGCACTGCACACACACACATAGCCTTTCCCCTGTGAAGACTTGCACACCATCCTTACCTGTTTACTTCCTAATAGCATCCCCCACCCGCAGGCAGGCCTTCCAAAGGCAGGAACTCATCTTCATTTTCTTAAACCATGGGTGTTTCAGTTTCATCACCACACTTTTGTTCAAAGCAGTCTGAATTAGGTTCTTGTCACTTGTAACAATCAGTCCTTGATCTTCACTGGTAGCAGAGCTTAAATCTTTTTTAAAGCAGACTGATTTTCTGGAATGAGTTAGGAAATACTTTTTGAAATAAGCTAGACATTCAGGGATGAAAGTACCATGTTGTACATAAAATATTTTGCACTGAAATATATTGAATATAAACTAAAATGCAATTAAGGTCATTTCATACATACATGCCTTTGGTAATTCAAAACAGGACCCTTCATGATGCCTCTTTAGATTCAAATGCCACTTATTTAAATGTGTGCTCTCATAGGACTATTAAGTAAATGAGTAGCTTTAGAGCAACATTTCCCAAGGTGTGGTCAATAAACCTCCTAAAGTGGTAATATCTTTGCTGGTTAGTAATAGCTGGTTTAAAATCCATATTCCCAGACCTAGAGTGCAGCTCAGTTGGTAGAATATTTGATTAGTATTCATCGAGTCCTGGGTTCAATCTCTGGCACAGCATAAACTGGCTAGGGTGCTGTAAACCTACAATCACAGCACTCCAGAGGTGGGAGCAGGAGGATCAAAGTTCAAGGTCTTTCTCAGCTGCATAGGAAGTTTGCAGCCAGCCTGAGATACATGAAACCCTATCTCAAAATAACTAAATAAAATAAAATTCATGTCCTAGGGCTTGAGAGATGGCTCAGTGGTTAAGAGTACTGGCTGCTCTTGCAGAGGACCAAGGTTTGGTTCCGAGCACTCACATTGTATCTAATGACTGTATGTAACTCGAGTTCCAGAGGATCTAACACCCTCTTCTGACCTCCTCGGGCAATACATGACACAAGTGCACTTACTACGTACATGCAGGCAATATACTCATACATGTAAAAAATGAAATAATAAATAAAAACCAGAATAAATGGCCAATGACTGGCTTTTGAGGCGTTACTCAGGAGTTTTCTACAGCTACCTTCCATTGATGACACTTGTGTTCAGCAGAGTAGGAAAGAGAACATATCTCCAGAAATCGATATACCAGGAAGGAACAGCAAATATTTTGAACAGAAATGTAATCTACTTCACAAAATATTTGATAAAGTAGGTCAAGAGTTCTTGAAAATAAGAGGGAATCAATAGTCAGATAAGTTTAGGACCTGCTATACATTGTATTATATCTAGAGCTATATGTATAAACCAATTAAAAAGCTCCCCATTCCACAATGGACAAAAAAGGAAACTCAGATTGTTTAAATTCCAAATGTGCAATGTTTGCTTCCACAGGGTACTTTCAAGCACTATCTCAGCATACCTCAACAACCTGAGCGTCCCTAGCCAGGAAGTCATTGTTTTATAAACAAAAACAATGCTTTCTTCTACTGTACAAGTATATATGGGAAATACTGAGTAGGACAACCCATTTCAAACTAGCTTTGAGCTATTCATATATACAAAAATTTCAGTATTCGAAAAGATCTCCTAAAAAGCCTGGGGAATTCTATGCAAATATCTTTAATATTATTCTCACTAGTTAGAGGCTGTTGAAATTTAATAGTGTTAATGAGAGCATGGAAGAGGTGAATCTAAAAGCTGGTTCTTCCAGGTAGGGGAGAGTTCTAGAAAAGATTTTATTTTATTTATTTATTTGGTCTTTTTTGAGACAGGGTCTCCCTGTAGCCCCAGCTGTCCTGGAACTCACTATGTAGACCAGGCTGGCCTTGAACTCACAGATATCCACCTGCCTCTGCCTCCTGAGTGCTAGGATTAAAGGCGTGCGCCACCACGCCCAGCTTGAAAAGATTTTACTTTTAAATTCTTTTCATTACCCTATTTGGAATTAGGTGATTCCTGTAAATTAAAGCAATGCATCGTTTTTTTTCCCTCCATTTATGGGAACCTTGATTTTTAAAGTTCATAAGCATGGCCGGGCATGGTGGTACATGCCTTTAACACCAGCACTCGGGAGGCAGAGGCAGGCAGATCTTTGTGAATTCAAGGCCAGCCTGATCTACATAGTGAGTTCCAGGCCATCTGGGGCTACACGGAGACCCTGTCTCAAAAAAAAAAAAAAAAGTTATTAAGCATTTCTATAGTTAGAAATAGGCACAAAAAATACTGGAGTCTGTGCTTGTCATCATTGGAACTAATTTTCAGCTTTCCTCTCCCTCTACCCAAGCACCTCCTGTCATCTCCTCTTCTGCCTCTCAGGATGCATTTCTACTGCTGTTCCTCAGTCTTTTTTTTTTTTTTGGTCTTTTTGAGACAGGGTCTCCCTGTAGCTCCAACTGTCCTGGAACTCACTATGTAGACCAGGCCAGCCTTGAACTCACAGAGATCTGCCTGCTTCTGCTTCCCAAGTGCTGGGATTAAAGGCGTGTGCCACCACGCCTGGCTGTTCCTCAGTCTTGTTCTAACTGAAGCATGCCACACGGTGGCTGTGATCAGCCTCTGATTCTTCCCATTAAAAATTATTTATTTTTAATTTTTCTTTTTGAGACAAGGTCTCCTTGTAGCCTCAGCTGGCTTTCCCTCCTGGATCTGCTCCTTCAACAGTGCGTACCTCCAGTGTCTGCCCCTGACATGCTCAAGTCACTGTCTACATCTGCCATGTTGAGAGACTCCACCCTCTGGCTTTCTTCCTAGTTGGATCGGTCTCTACCTGCTCATTGCTCCTGAGCTGTGGGACCGCATTCTAAGATCATGTTCAGCTGTGCTTGCCTCTGCCTCAGTGTACTAACTCTTCATTCTCCAGCCTGCTTTTGTGAATATCCCTGTTCCCACGAATGGTTTCACCACCAACTGTGCCTCTCAAGTAAAAAGAAGTCATTATCTCCAGTCCTTCCACCTCTGTCATTCCTAAATGCCAAAGCACACCCACACTCAGCCTGTGTGACCTTGGAAATATGAGAGGTGTCACTTTCTTTTCTATCTCCACACGTGCCTGTGTTCAGAGACAGATGCCATTTGCTGGTGTCCTGAATGTCGTATAATGCTGACAAGGATGGAATGTGCCACCCAGCCTCTTTGAGACAGAGTTCTGTCTCTACCGCTTCTTATGGTAGGTCCTAAATAACTCAGTGACCCACCAGCCAGCTGTGGTGGTGCACTGCCTGTGATTTCAGCACTTGGCAGACTGAGTCATGAAGGTGGCAACTTTGAGGCAGCCTGAGGCTATAGAGTGAGACCCTGTTTCAAAGAAAGAAAGTTAGCAACTTCTCCGTGCCTCCATTTCCTCAACTATTAAGAAAAGAACCACAGGGCAAATTTCAAATGTTCATATGAGAGTTCATTGGAATTTCTTGACAAGAGCTTCCAAAAGCATCCCTCTATTGGGTTCCTCCTCATTTTTCTTTTGTCTGCCAA
>NW_008345884.1:3272153-3272905 GCF_000622305.1 Nannospalax galili
TCTAGATAGGGGGAGAAAACAAATTTATCCATCATTTTAGAACAATAGCGGGTTGTCTCCCTTAGCTACAGGTGGGCACTACAGTATCGCAGTCCAAGATTTGAAGTCTTACATCTGATCAGCACTTTCTGCTTAGAAACAAAGTCATCAATGAAAAATAACTGTCTAAATAACATTTTAAATGGACTTAAGCCTAATGTCTGGGGAGTGTAATCCCTTGAACTCGTAAAGAAACTTTAATCTTTGGTTATATTTTCCTTTTGGATGTTTAAGACCATATAGCTGGCCCAAATAAACCACTTTATTTTTACTCTTAAGGTCATTTGAGAATCTGTTCCTCAGGGGTCACATGGGCTTGGGAGGAGCCCTTGGCTCCTTTCTTTTATCAGTTCTGCCTATGTGAAGATAAGCCAAAGGTCCTGCTCGACCATGGCTGGCTACACTTGGAAGCATGGAGGAAATGATTCCTCTGTGTTGACCCTCCTCTTTGTAGACTGGACACTGGTTCAAGTCCATCTGGTGGGGTCTCCTAGGCCTCCTTGATCAAGAGGACAGGTGACCCACCACAATTACAAGACATTTTGAGTGATGTTCCATAGTTCCCTGCATCTTAGTCAACCTTGGTGGGCAAGGAGCAAAAAACTGTCCTTTAAGTCCCTCTGACCAGATTAGTATAGGTCTCAAAGTATGGCTGTTAAACATCCAAGAAGGTTAGTTCCACCATTCTGGCATTTTTAATTACTGTGTGTCTT
>NW_008345884.1:3273042-3312565 GCF_000622305.1 Nannospalax galili
TTATCTCATCCTTTAGATATCATAATAAACCTACACAGACCTTCATCACTTGCTTAGGCTTTCTCATTTTTTTCTATTTTGGAAAGTATCTCCATTCCCATATCCTTTTAATATCTTATACATTCTCATTTTCATTTTTAGTAATTATGAGACATAATAACATTAACAAATAAATTTTCCATCTGTTGTGAAAATTCTTTTCCTGGGGATCCTAAGCACTGCTTATCCCCTTTTGAGGTTGTAGTGTCAAACCAATGTTTAATTAAAATTTTCCTGAAAAGCCAATGAATTTACTGAGCTTACAGAGATGACTGAGGGGTTGCTGAGGTGTATGAGTGACCTGAGGGTATGCACACTGGAAAGCCTTTACTCAGCATGGATCAAGCCTTCTCTTCCTAGTCTTTGCCAGATTATATACTTTAGCCATCCCCAGATCTAGGAGACCATGTGTGATTAGGGCCAAATTACATACAGTTGGCTAGGAAGAGTGGCCAGATACTCCAGTGAGGGTCCAATGACCCTGCTTACCCCGCCTTTAATGAAATTTGCCCTGTACTGACTTTTTCCTGATTCCCTATCTAGAACTTGTAATACTAACTACCCTTTATTTCTCCTTCACATCTCCTATTCACTAGTCAAGGACTTTCTTTTCTCCCTACAGATAAGTGTTATACAATTTGAGAGTCTTTTAGATAAACCCACTGAAGGGGTACCCCAGTTGCTTCGCCCTGCATCCCTGTTTAGCATGGAAGAAGCTTGAGCTGTCTGCATCCCGATTCCCTATTGATAATTTGGGTAACCTCTTCAGAGCATGGTGTGATAAGAATGGGAGGTAGGAATTGTCTAGGCAGTTAGAGTAAAAAGACCCCAAAGAAAAGTAGCCAGTTTCTTGGCTAAAAGTCAAAATGTTTTTGGATGTCTCAGCAATATACTCAGTTCCAAAGGCCAAAAATGTCAAAAGTATTTGGGAGCATTTATCTAATCCCTAAAAGATTTTAGGGTTACCTCTTCAGAGGAGGGAATGTAAGAGTAGCCAAAAGCCCCATAAAAATAAATAAATCAAAGAATAAGCAAGAGTACATGAAGTTGTCAGAAAAAAGTCATGGGGAGATATGGGAGGAGTTGGAGGGGAGGGTGTGGGTGTGGATTTGATCAAAACACCTTATATGCATGTATGAAATTCTCAAATTTTTAAAGTTAAAAAAAGAAAAGAACTACTACTACAATATCTACCTCATGAGACTGTTGAGACCATTTACTTTGGAGAATATATGCGAAATGCCTTGCACATTGTATGTATACAGGACACGGCAGTTATTAATATTTTAATAACAGTTTAGCTAGTACTGGTCTCATTCCACTCCACTCCCATTAGAATCATCTTCTACAGAAATGAACCTTATCACATTGCTCCTTATATTCTCTGGTTTTAATTAGCTTCTGCTGGTTTTCTACCATTTAAAAACTAAAGCTCAAGGTTTTGGCAGGACCTTTAACACCCTTCAACTTTCCCACCTGCAAATCTACCTTTCTGGTTTATTTCTGGGTGCCTATGTACTAAATTCTGAATCTGTACTCTGGGCCACAATCATCTTATCACTGTTCCTCAGACACTCTGTGCCTTGCCCTAACTTTGTGCTTTTGCATTTATTTCATGGTTTTTAGCCAGCTTTTCCTAAGGCATGCTGCTGTAACAACCATCCCCATGTCTCAGTGGGCTGCAGCTCCACAGGGTTTATTTCCTACTATATTAATTGCTTGTTTACTGCAAGCAGGCCTCAGCTCTACTTCACAGTCTTCATTCTGGGAGCAAAACTGAGCCAGTTGTCCCTTTTTAGAAATAGATTTCTCTTGTTACAGAGAAGAAATACTAACACTGAAATGTCTTGCTGGATCTTAAAGGTTTTGCTTGGAAATGGCAGAAAATACTTCCAATATTTTATTGGCCTAAGCAAGTCACAGGTCCAAGACTGGCCTTGACTGGGGGTGGGAAAATCTAAACCTATGTCACAGAGTTGGAACAAGTAATTAGCAACAATACCAAATCCCCTAAAGATCCCTATATTTGAAATGCCATCCTATGTCCCTCCTTCTGCCCATTCTTCCAATCTCCAAGCTCTATTATCATCTCCTTTGTAAGGTTTTCCTGTTGCCTGTGGGCAGAGTCTCCTCACTTGTCTACATTTGCTCTGGGCTCTGGCCCCACTTCTAATAAAGTGCTTATCACACTCTACTTAAAGAGTATCTGTTTACATCTCTCCTGTGGGGAAGGATCACTTCTTGGTTTCTCTCTTCCCAGTTCCAAGCACCTCAGAACACATTGACAAACTGAATGACTAAAGCAGTTTGTTACTTGGCCATTTATCAGACAGGGTGGGAAATACTTTTCTGTGTATGCAGAAGTTTGTGATCCCCATAACTTCTTTATTCATGGAGAACAGAGATATGAAGACCAGTAAGAAACAGGTTTGTTTGTTTTATCCACACCACCAAATACTTGTGTCATTTTCTTATTTTGCTCTCAGTCTGTTGCTATGCACCAAGAACAAACACCTTGGAAAGGTACAGTTTATGCATATAGCCGTGGGCTATCAATACAGATACTATGCAAATGGAAATACTTCATGCCCTATAAAATCTGTTAAAACTTTTTGACAAATCAGAAGATTTAGGGCTGGAGAGATGGTTCAGCATTTAAGACTCTGTACTGCTCCTACAGAGGACTGAGTTAGGTCCCCAGCACCCACATTTGGTGGCTCACAGTTCCAGGGGGATCCCACGCCTCTGGCCTCTGTGGACACTAACAGTCACATGCACAAAACCACACAAACACATACACATACATGTTAGGGTTCAGATAGCCCCACCCCCTCACCAATAGGGCCTCAAGGAGGACCACACAAGCCCCTGAGAAAAGGGAACTGAGCTGATATGCACCCTGGTCTTTGAAGTCAAGAGAAGCAGACTTTTCTCCACTGTTTGGCCAACACAGCAGGCTTCCCCTTTGATCTCTAAAGAGGGCAGGTTTTAACAGTCCTGCTCTCCACCCCCCCCAACTTTAAAAAGTATATATCTTCCTGCCTTCTGCATCCTCCCAGAAGCCTCCCCCTTTAAAAGACCCCAGCTCACAACCCGGGGCAGACATTTTCCTTGCCCAGAAGGGAATCTGTCCCATGTGTTCCTTTGCTAATAAACTCTATTTCAATGGAGTTTTATCTGTGTCCTGGTGCTTTCTCTGGATCAACCGGATTCATCCATAGGCTACTTTATCTATCAATACAAATACTTAAACATAAAATAAATTTTAAAAATGGTTGCTAATCAGCACAATCTTTTAAAAAATATCAGAGGATTTATAAAAGAACAGGATCAGCAAAATTATCTCAAAGAACCATAAGTGTTGTTTGCGGGGAATCTTTTGAGAAAATACCACATCAAATTGCTAAGGTGCTCAGTTTTACCTTGAATCTACTGCAAATTCATCCTAGCAGGTCCTCCACTGGGACTGTCTCAGTTTAAGTTTCTGTCACTCCTCACTGCACAGTCACTCCACTGTTCTACCTGGTTCCCTTCAGAATGTCCTCCTCCCCCATCCCCAGTCCCTCTTTAATTAAAAATTTTAAAAAAAGTTTTGCACCTGGTATCACCTTCCTCTCTTTCATGACCTTTCTATAAGATCCCTTGAGAGTGGAGTCCCACCCAATGTGGTTTTTGCCTTGCACAAATTTGATCATATCATATTGTGATTACAGATGGTCCCAGACTTATGATGGCTTGGCTAATTTTTTTTTTCACTTTATGATGACATAAAAGTGATAAACACGGCAGTGGCAAAAGGCCATAGCTCTCAAATCCCCCTGGATCACAAAGGCCAATGACAGATGCTATGTGACTAAACTGTGATGTTTGAGAGTTAGGTGTAATTTCTTCCTTCCTTCCTTCCTTCCTTCCTTCCTTCCTTCCTTCCTTCCTTCCTTCCTTCCTCCCTTCTTTGACTCTTAACAATTTTTTTATTTTTTTTATCTATTTTTATTTTAGTTTATTGGTCTTATTTTTGAGATGCTGTAGCATCTCACTATGTAGATGAGGCTGGCTTTGATCTTGCAGAGATTTGCCTGCCTCTGCCAACTAAGAGTTGGGATTAAAGGGATTAAAGTCATGCACCACCACACCTGACTTCACAATATTTGACCATTGGTAAATATTAAAATATGTCCTTGTAGAGGAATGAGTCATCTCTCCAGATTCTATCTACTTCTGTCTGGGTAGAGTGTGATGGGAGAAGGAGAGAGTTAGGTGTAATTTCAACTTAATATAGGCTTATGAGGACACAGTCCCATTGCATATTGACCATCACCTATATTTATTCATGTGTTGTTTCTTTTTAATGGAACAAGAGTCCTTTGACATTAGGCATTTCAGAATCTAGTTTTCTTTACTTGGATCTGGCCAGCACTGAAATATTTGATATGTTGAACTGCTGTTAAACTAAATACAAAGTTTGCATCTTCTAAATTTGTTGTCAGTACTATGGTACAATTGTAAGCATATTTTCATCTGATATTCTAATGTATGCTAATGTTTTCACGAATTTTGGAGAAAGAAGTATTTCTAGTATTATCTATATATAAGTTTTAACATTCAAATATAAGCTTCATCTGTTTTGGAAGTGAACTAATTCTCATGAGTACTTATAGAATACTTAAGGGGAAAGTATCCACATAAAAAGCCCAGACTAAAATGAAAAATTCAACAAAAAAATTGCATTAAACTAAAAAGTTCATGCATAGCAAAGGAAAAAGATTAACACAGTGAAGAGGCAACCTGGGGGTTGGGGAAAAATATTCATGCTGCATCTAATAAGGAGTTAATATTCAAAATTGACAATTCTTTCAGCACAAGAGCAGAAAAAAATTATCTAATTAAAAGATGGGCAAAGGATCAGAGCAGACATTTCTCCAAAGATGATATAAAATAGCCATCATCATCATCATCATCATCAGAATCATCAGAGACATGCAAATTCAAACCATTATGACATACCACCTTACACTTATTAGAAAGGCCAGTATCAAATGTTGACAAGGATGTGAAGAAAATGGAAAAGTAGTGAACAGTAGAGATGTTCATTGCAAAGTCATTATATAAAATAGTATGGTGATTCCTAAAGAAATTAAAAATGGAGCTATCATAAGGCCTAGCAATAACTCTTCTGGGTATATATCTAAAGGAGATGGAGTTACCACCTCACAGAAAGATTTGTACTCTTACATTCATTACAGCACTGTTCATAATAGCCAAGATACAAGAACAACAGAAGTGTCCACGGATAGACAAATGGATAAAGAAACTATGACATAAATAAACATTATTTAGCCTTTAAAATGGAATTCTGTCATTTGCCATAGCACAGATGGGTCTGGATGACATTCTAATTGAAGTAGGCAAAACCAGAAAGAAGATATTGCATGCTCTCACTTACATGTGGAACCCGAGGAGTGAAAATCAAATACACAGAGATAGAGAAACACTCTCATTACTAACGTGGACTTAAGGGGGAGATGGGAAGAATTGGGGAAATATATGTTAAAGGAACAGGATAGCAGAGATGTAAGATGAACGAGTTTAAGAGCTAATGTTCGTTCAACATGCGAACAGTAGTTAATAAATCATATTATGGATTTGTGTTATGTAAGTTCGGTTGAGTTGCTTTTGTCTGGAAAAAAACTATATGAGATGATAGAAATGTTAATTTGTTTCATTGTAGCAACCAAATTACTATTTCTTTCTTTTTACTTTAAAAATTTTTATTGAATTTTTGTATATTTCATACAGAATATCTTAATCACCTTATACCCCCTTCCCTATTGGCCCCTCCAATAGCTCAACCACTGAAATTCATACATTCTTTGTGTTAAGGCCTATCATGTCAAGTTAGTGTCTCCAGATGTCCCTCAGTGCAAGTTCATCCACTGAGGCCTAGTTAGTTTATCTAGAGTCCCTCCTTTTAAGAAGATCAACTCTTCCTCACCCAGTGGTAATCAGCTGCCAATAATTCTTCGACCAAGACTGGGGCCTGCTGTCCCTTTCCACAGTTCTGTGCTGGTTTTTTGTCAGCTTGACTTTGCATAGGTCCTGTGCATGCTGACACCATTGCTGTAGGTTCATATGAGCAAGGTCCCAGGAACTTATAGGAGTCTCTTTACATATGGTCATGCACCTCCTGCCTGGTTCTTACGATCTTTCCACGCCTTCTTCCACAAGGGTCCCTGAGCCCTGGGTGGGTGGATTTTAATATACAGTCCCGTTCAAGGACCTACACTCTACAGACTCTTATTCTCTGCATTTTGGCCATTTGTGGCCATTTTGGCCTTTTGTGTTCCTGGCCCTCTGCTGCATATGGGAGCTTCATTGTGGATATATATATATATATATATATACACATACATATATATATCACAACATTAATGCAAATGTCAAATATATACAATGAAATTTATTTAAAAAGAAGAAACAAACAAACGCCTTTTACAAAAACATTTTCAGTCCAGATGTAGTGGTACATGTCTGTAATCCCAGCACTCTGGAGGTAGAGGCAGGAAGATCAAGTGTTCAAGATCATCCTGAGCTACCACTCAGCTAGAAGTCAACCTGATGAACATGGAACTGTGTCTCAAAAGAAAAGAAAACAAAACAAACCAGAAAAGAATCATTTCATAAAAGATCGTATGGCAAAAGAAAAATTAGAGCACACCATAAGTTTTTTTTTATTATTATCAGTTGTGCAGGAAAGTGAAAGTTTTACTCAGATTCAAGAATTTAAGAGAATGTGTTATGTATCTTAGAAAACTATTCCACATGTTGATTTAACCAGATCTTCTAAAATAAAGGAAGCCAAGTACAAATTGCCTCTATTTAATTAGCTCAAGAAGGGAAACTTCGTTGGTAACTGTACTCCATGTTATATAAGAGAGCATGAGTGTCAGAGAGGGAAAGAAGGCAAAAGAGGTTGCAATTAAAGGAAATCTTCTCAGAGTCCTGGATCACATCAGGGATATGGCCAGAATAAGC
Organism: Nannospalax galili; assembly: GCF_000622305.1. Taxonomy (NCBI): domain Eukaryota; kingdom Metazoa; phylum Chordata; class Mammalia; order Rodentia; family Spalacidae; genus Nannospalax; species Nannospalax galili. The sequence goes on from NW_008345884.1 coordinate 3,280,114, forward strand.
AAGGCTACTGACTTTTGCCAGGGTCATGTTTAGAGGTTGTTTTATCATAGCCCTTGCTTAAGAATCATAATTTGAGCACAGAAAGGCTCCCAACATTCAATGATCACCATGTGCTTCCCATTAGGGGCAGAAGAAATGCTATGGTGGTTCCTACAAATGGAATGAGGATTTTCAGATCCAGTTCCAACTTGGCAGGACGGCTATATGCCAACTTAGACCTCAGGAAGGCCTGGGTAGTTGCAACCCTCAGGAACACAGTCACAGAGGAAGCACTGGGAGTGGTGGTCCACTGTCATCTTCTCACATCTAGCTGGGCTTAAAATGGCTATCTTCTTCATGGAAAACAGTATAATGATTTTTGAAACATAAGTTAATAGCAACATCCTGTCAATGATAGTGCTTGATAGCTGAATTTGAATTTGAAGGTCCCAGAAATGACCCATCAAATCTTCCATTCGTTCACTCCCCACCAAGATGGCATGTTTGATCCCCGAGCTCAGCAAGTCCTCCCTGCAACCAGGAGAGTGTGACGCACTCAGCCAAGCATAGTATCATTGTTGGCTCCATGTCCAATATCCACTTCCCCCTTTCCTCACTGAGCACCTGATCAGCTAAATATTCACTTTCTCAGCCACTGTGACTTATATAGATATTTGCCTAGTGGTTCTGGTATAAGATTTTGATGTCCTGTTAAAAGGAGACTGGATCTTTCTGCTTTTGATTTAGATGTGATAGAAATCTACAGCAAACATCTTTCAGCATGTTGGAGCATCAGCACTGTGGAGGTACAGCAGGTAGATGACATGATCATAACAATGACAGTAACCATCTCTTGCTTTCCATAACATGTAAAAACAACCCCTACCTGCTGAAGCAGAAAAATTCAATAAAAATATATAATGAAAAAAATCAATGAAAAAATATATAATTCATTATAACAAGATCTGTATAACCTAGCTCCCATTATAGAAATCATGTCCTAGAATTCTAGCTGTAGGCTGCTCGCCTTTGATTACTTAGGTAGAAGATTTAAATATAAGACTTTCAAGTGGATTCCATAATTATCCTTGAAAATTGTGTTTTTATATGATAGTCACTGTAAGCATTTTTCCAAGTGCTAACATGTAGGTTCCTATAGGCACAGCTCATATTTCTGTTAAAAAGGAGAGACAACAAAACACTCCAAAGTAGTAACATCTGACTGATAGATGGGTTATGGATGCTTGCACCTGGAGCTCAGCCAGGCCCCAGGCTCCAGTAAACATGCAATTACACCAGGCACAACACATCAAAGCCATTCTCTGTGCTGCCTCCAATTTTAGACTTGGCACATTGTTTCATCTCCTTCTGAATCAGGACTCAAATAATTGAGAAGAATAGGCACAGGGGCCAGCTTGCTCATCTCTTCACTCTCTTATTTAGAAACATGCCCAGCAAGGAATGTAGAAAGGAGCAGATTCATTACTTAGACATCCGTGCTATTGATAACAACCAGCTCTGACTGAGTTATTGCTCAGCACTGTGCAGCCACCATCTGTGTTAGTTCTCACAAGTCTAAGAGATTGGATATTAGATCCTGATAGTGAGAACTGCCAACAACATTCAGTGAGTTTTGGAGATAACCAGGAGCTAGACTCTGGGAATGCATTCATGAAAATCCGAGACCGCATGTCCTCCAGTACAGCTGTCTCATCCTCTGCACAGACACTGAAATCTCATGGAGTCTAATGGAGGAAGCACCATTACAGTGAACTTAGGAGCAAATAAGGGGCCCTGACCTAGGTGGGGATAGAAGGAAAAGCCTGAGAAAAAGCTGTTAACTTTAGTTATTAAGGAGGGGCTTGGGAGGATTTGCTCCATATTCTGCTTGCTGGGCAAGCATAAGGACCTGAGCTGGGATTCCCGTACCCATGTTAAAAAGCTGGGTGGTAATAGGTGTCTGCAATCCCAGTGCTGGGGTCAGTGGGCTGAGACAGGCAGACCCCTGGTCATTGGCCAGTCAGCCTAGGGAATTGATGAGTTACAGGTTCAGTGAGAGACCCTGTCTCAAAAAAAATAAGGTGGAGAGTGATCCAGGAAAATACCCCACATCAACCTCTGTCCTTTACACACATGCACATACCTACATGAACACATACATACAACACACATACACACACACACACACACACACACACACACACAAAAGGGGAGTTGGCACTGGTGTACAGAGTGAAAATCATTGCAGGCATCAGGGCAAGATGCTATTTGTTATCATAGTGTCTGGTGGCTTTCAGAATTGAAAACACACCACTATTGTCTGCAACTAAGAGAATGAATGAGAGATAAGACTGGGGAGACAGGCTGGGGTCAGATCTTGGACTTTATCTTTAAAGATAATGCAAAACCATGGAAGTTGATAGTGGTTATAAGCTTAGGGTGTAGGAGACTACTTGGAGTTAAACCCAGATTGTAAAAAATTAAGCAACTCTATCTGAAATTACTTAAAGCTGGCGTTTGAAAGCTGGGGGCTTGATTCTCATCATTTGTCTGTCTGTCTCTATCTCTCTGTCTCTCGGTCTCTGTCTCTCTCTCTCTCTCTCTTGTGTGTGTGTGTGTGTGTGTATGTGTGTGTTTGAGTGTATTGCCTACATGTATGTAAGTGTACCTATGTCATGCAATGCCCATGGAGGTCAGAAGAGGGCACTGGATTTCTATGGAACTGGAGTTATGGACAGTTGTTAGCCACCCATGTAAGTGCTGGGAACATGGGTCTCTGCAAGAGCAGCCAGTGTTTTTAAGCCTTGAGCCATCTCTCCAGCCCCTCACCATTTGCTCTTAACCCACAAACTTCTACAATCGTCTAGTCTCAGCAGCTTCATTCCCACCTGGTCCCTTCTCACTATCAGATGCATTGGAAGGACCATCCTAAAGTACATGTGCCTGCACCCATCTAGGGGTGGGCTTTCCAAGGATCCTGCTCCTTTGCAGTGGCTGTTGTAGAATTTGATCTACAAATGAGAGAAAACTTGACATTCATCTTTTTGTATCTGGCTTATTTCACTTGACAGAATCTCCAGTTCCATCCTTTTCCTGTAGATGACATGATTTTATTATTCTTAACAGCTGAATTTCTTTACCCATTCATCCGTGAATGGATACCTAGGCCAATTCTGTAACATGACTACTATCAATAGGGCTCAGTGAACATGGAGTTCAGTTATCTCTACAGCATGCCCACCTAGATTTCCTTGGGTGTGTTTCCAGGAGTAGTAACTACCATACTATTAAAAAGTTCCATAAAGTCAATGCATCAAAGAAAGGAAATGCATTTTCAGCTCAACAAAATCACATTTTTCTCTCCTACTTTTTTCTTTATGTTGTCTACATCTGGTTAGAATTGTTATCTAATTTTACTCAGGCAAGTAAAATGCTCAGAAGTGAATTATAAATTCAGAAGATCTAAATTCTCAGAAGGCTCTTAATCCCTATGCTTTAATGAGGCACCTCTCAGATCCTGTCTTTTTTTTTAAAAAAAATTATTTATTATATTTATTTGTTTGTTTGTTTGTTTGTTTATTTATTGTCTTTTTTGAAACAGGGTCTTCTTGTAGTCCCAGCTGTCCTGGAACTCACTATGTAGACCAGGCTGGCCTCGAACTCACAAAGATCCGCCCACCTCTGCCTCCCAAGTGCTGGGATTAAAGGTGTGTCCCACCTTTAATCCTGGCCTTATTATTTTTATTTTATGTGTATGCATGTATTGCCTGTGTGTTGGTAAGTGCACCCCTGTCGTGCAATGCGGAGGACAGAATAGGCTGTTGGATCCCCTGGAACTGGAGTTACAGATAATTGTTAGCTGCCATGTGGGTGCTGGGATTTGAACCCGGGTATTCTGCAAGAACAACCAGTGTTCTTAACTGCTGAGCCATCACTCCAGCCCCCAGACCCTGTACTTTAAAAAAAAATTATTACATTTTATGTATTTTGTGTATGTGTTGGGGGAGGATGTGGGGGTCAGAGAACAACTTTCAGGGGTTGGTTCTCTCCTACTATGTGGGACCCAGGGATAGAACTCAGGTTATCAGAATTGGCGGGAAGTGCCTTTACATCACTAAGCTATCTCATCAGCCCAGATCTTGTCCATTTAGTGCTCAGAATGGGAGTCACTGACAGTAGGATAAGAGGCACATTGTGATCAACAGTGGAGAATTTGACCATTTCCCTTTAGAACTATGTTTGCTTTAGAAAGCATTGTAAAATGCTCTGAGCTTTTTGCTTTCCAAATCATCTAACTACAGTTAGTAACGCATTTTACAGTCTACCTAGCAGGATAGGATTAATCAAATTGTGTACATATTTCTTTACATATTTCTTTTTCTTTATATATATATATTTATATGTATTGTCCTTTAACATTGAGGAACTCCTAGATGCTGATCTCAGTTTTAAAAATTATATTCTTTGGTATACTGATTCCTTTAAAAATTTTTTTTAATTTTTAAAATTTTATTGTTTTTATTTTATGTGTATGTGTGTATTGCCTGCATGTATTTAAGTGCACCTGTGTCGTGAAATGCCCATGGATGTCAGAAGATGGCATTAGATCCCCTGGAACTGCAGTTATGGATGGTTGTTAGCCACCATGTGGCTGCTGGGAATTGAACCTGGGTCTTCTGCAAGAGCAACCGGTGCTCTTAACTGATGAGCCATCTCTCCAGCCCAAGAATAGTAATTCTTTAAGGACAGTGCTAACATTTCCTCTTATTTGTATTTTTTTAGAAGTTAGTAATTAATCTTGTTAGATGTCTAAACAAAAAACAGCAATGAGTATCATTATAGTTCAAAGACCCATGAATATAGTGACTGTTCCTTAACTGTAAAAGGCAATTAAATGAATAAAAGCAATTCTGCATGTTGAAGATACTTCAACTTTACAATAGTCAGTTCTCAAATAAATGACAAATTATTCAATTTCTACAGACAAAAAGCTGTTCCCGAAAATGCTATAAAATTCTAACCTTGTGCCATTAAATAAAAGAAAGAGTAAGACCAGGGTTAAGGATAAAATTTCACAACCTTATTCCATTAAAGAACAATATATACTAAATGCTGAAGTAGAGTTACAGCTCTATTAAAATTTAATTCACAAATTAGGGTAGGCATATCAAGGGGTCAGAAGGCAAAGAGAGAGGGGGAAAGGGAGAGGGAGAGGGAGAAAGAGACAGACAGACAGATAGACACACAGATAGACAGACAGACAGACACACACACAGAAAATTCCTCTTCTCTGTTGTGTCCTAAGTCTGGAAGTAGCTCCATCATTTAATAAGGGAGTCTGTAGAAAGAAAGAGAGGCCCCTTGCTAAGTCTCTTAGATCAATTTGGAAACCTGGAATGACAGAGTTGTGAAAACAGGTGACCAAATACTTGAGAAGAGCAATTTATAGAAAAAAGGGTTTATCTTGGCTTACAATTCAAGGTGATGCAGTCTAACACAGTAGGGAAGGCATAGTACCAGGAGTGTGAGGGCCCTTGTCACACTGCATCTGCAGGCAGGAAGCAAATGAGATGGGGGATGAGACAGATGAATGAGATGAATACTTTCTCTCTCTCTCTCTCTCTCTCTCTCTCTCCTCTCTCTCTCCCCTCTTCTTTTTCAGTCTAGGACTCCATCTGGGGTCATACCACCCAGATTCAGAATAAGTCTTCCCTTCTCACTTAAACCTCTCTGGAAATGCCTTCAGAGATATACCCAGAAGAGTGTTAGGTAGTTCCAAGTCCTGTCAAGTTAACATGGAAGTCTAACTATCACAGTAGGAATGGAGAAATCTTCACTTTTCACCATTTTGAAACTCTCTTAACTGGAACAAGGTCCTATTCACATCTCATTGAATTCTCACAAGCCTACAAGGTAGACCTCGTATTGATGATCTTTCAGACACAGGTCATTTTTGATTACATAATTCATCAATTAATTTACCAGAAGTGACTTAGTGAATGCAGAATCTAGAATTAGGCTGAAGTCCTTTCCAATTATTTTTCTCTTTCTATACTCAGCATAGAAGGTAGGTTTCAACCGTTCATTTTCTGATATTATTTGCACATGAAAGCAGATTATGATACATAGAGATGGATCTTTCAGGCAAGGCTGATTTGTGAGCTGTGGAAGTTCAAGGAGGATTATCCAGAGAGCTGGAAAATTATGCAGGCAGGAGGCAAAGGTACGAGGAGGTAACAGAGATGAAAGTGAGGAGGTGGAAAAATAGCTGGATTATCACATGTGCCCCATTACTCTTTGTTCCCCCAACCCTCTTTCTTAAGGTCTTCTCTTCACCACTCAAGGTCCGCTTTCTAGGTTCATAACCTGCACACACACACACACACACACACACACACACACACACACACACATTTCAATCTATGTTCTGCATATGAGAGAAAACACACAGTATTTGCCTTTCTGAGTCTGGCTTATTTCACTTAACACAATAGTTTCCAGCTCCATCTATTTTCCTGCAAATGTCCAGATTTCATTTTTATTTACGATTTTATAAAATTTCATTGTATATATGTATCACATTTTCTTTATCCATTCATCTGTTGATAGACATGTAGGCTGGTTCCATTTCTTAGCTATTGTGAATAAAATAATAAACATGGATGTGCAAGTGTCTCTGTGGTCTGACTTAGAATCCTTTGGGTATCCAGGAATGATACAGAAGGATCTTACGGTAGTTCTATTTTTACTTTTTGAAGCACATCCATACTGATTTGCATAGTGGCTACATCCCCACCAGCAGTGAATAGGGCTCCTTTTTTTCTATGTCCTCACCAACATCTGTGATTATTTGTTTTCTGATGATAGTCATTCTAACTGGAGTGAGATGGAAGCACAAAGCAGTTCTCATTTGCATTTCCTGATGACTTGGATGTTGAACACTTTAAAATACTTATTGAGCATTTGTGCTCTTTTAGAGTAGTCTATTTAGTTCATTAGCCCATTTTACTGACTGGAAGTCTTAAGTTTTGGTGTTTAAATTGCAGTTCTTCATGTACTCCTAATATTAACTCCTGTCAGATGTAAAGTTAGTAAATATGAACTCAGAAGAGAGGTTTCTTTGGGAGATTTTGAAGGGGACCAGCAAAAGGGAGGTTGGGAGGACAAGAGAGGGTAGTGGAGGAGGATGAATTAGAACAAAGCATGTATGGAAATGCCATAATATAATGACTTAAAAATTCAGGCTGGGGGACAACTGGGGCTACAGGGAGACCCTGTCTCAAAAAAGACAAAAAAAAAAAAAAAAAATTTGGGCTGGAGAGATGACTCAGAGGTCAAGAGCACTGGTGCTCTTGCAGAAGACCTGAGTTCAATTCCCAGCACCCACATGACAGCTAACAACCATCCATAGCTCCAGTTCCAGGGGATCTGATGCCCTCTTCTGACCTCCATGACACAGACATTGCATGACATTGCATGACATGAGTGCACTTACATGCATGCAGGCAATATACTATACATGCAAGATAAAAATAAAAATATTCTTAAAAAATTAATTAAAAAAAAGAAATAAATTCCCTGTATGCCATAGAGATCCATAAAACATTGTAAACACAATTGGATTGTCTCCTTAGGCACACTGCCTCTGTCCTCCAAACCTCATGTATCATACAAAGGTAAAGTCATGCTCCTAGGATACATGACAGAGGACTTCAAAGGGCAAAATAAGAAGACAAGCTATCATCTTTGAAGTTTTTATTCTGTGTTCATTATCATCATATCACTAAAATTCATTAATATCGATTGAGTCTTCTCTGTTGCAGATACTGTTCTTAGTTCTTCACATGTATTATCTTAATTTCCACAAGTGCTCAATCAGGTATATACCATTATTATCTTTTCTTACTGAAGAGGACACTTAGGCATGGGCAGGAGAGTTGTTTATCCAAGGATCAAAACCCAGTGACTGCAAATAGCTTACATGTGTCATTCAAAAGGTTTCTTTGCCTCCTCCTCTGTGAGGAGACAGGCATGTGATGCTGACATAGATCCTTTCCTTTGTAGGGAATTCCAGCCCTACAAAGACAGGCAGTAGCCAAAAGGTACTGGAAGGTGCGAGGGCCTCTGAAGGAAGGACTGTAGAACTGTGTGTGGGGTTGGGGGGAGGGCTGCTCTAGTTCCATTTCGTCTTCACAGTAACACTTCTTGTTCTATATGGGGACAGCAGGATCAAGTTTTAGGGAGAGAGCAAACCTTTGGAGGCGACTGCTCAAACCCTCCCATGTTAGGAATCAGATTTTTCACTTTCGGCCTGCCACATTTTAGCTGCCATTAACGAATCATTTAACTTGGAAGCCTAAGTGGAAATCAGAGGCACAATAAAAGCTGTGGAATGCTAATTTGCCTTTAGTCCAGCTCACACTTTTTCTATGCAGTTTTCCTACTGCTTGTATAAGAGAGCCAAGCAGGGCACCGACTTCCACATGGGCACGCTGGCCAGAGCCAGCCGGCCAGGGCTGTGGACTCCGAGTTATGCTTTAACTTTTTGTTTGCTCTGTGGAATGGAGAGTTTGGCTTACTGACTGTGTTTATTTCTGTTCAAAGTATTGGAAATAAAAGGTTTGTGCAGATGTTTTAAAGGCACCCTATAGACTCTTCACCAACTTCTGTGGTCAGTGTGGCCACCAGAGTCAGGAGCAATGACTCACTCTAAACTGAATGTTGTTACTTCTTAAAATATTGTTTTGGTCCTATCCTCAGGAAAGTTGGTGTATTCATCACAAACACTGCTAGGTTATTGAAGGGGGTGGCAGGCGTGGGTGGGATTATGTGAAATATTCTGTGTGACCAAAGTTTATTTTAGCTGGTTTTTGTTTAACTAGTTATTCCTAAGACTACCTTTGACCCAAGGAGAGTTTTAACCTGGAAGGTTAAATTGATGTATCTTGTAAGAACTTTTCATTCTATAAAGGATAAAGCTGAGTGCCTGAGAGAGTAAATGACATGACACACATCATGACCACCTGTGAGTGGCATAGATGTGCTTAAAAGCCACCCAACCCTCTGAGTTAGAATCTATAGCTCCTTTACACCACTCCATTTCAAATCTTGGATTTAAATCCTCAATTATCTTTTGCTACTATTGTTTCTTTTCTTCTCTCTTTATACCTTAATGTAGTGTCTCAACGATCTAAGATTGTATTCAGTAGCCCCTTAACCATGACCTTATATTTATTGCCAAACAAAGGATTAGTTATATAACTCTACTGTTTTCTAGGAGTATAGGGTTTTGAACAGAAAATGTTCAACAGAAGCATTAAGTTAGGCAACTTTGAATGGCTTCACAAATAAGAAATCTTGCAAGACATACTGACATATTTGATGGCAGTAAATGTGAGACACGGGAGCTGACTGCTTTAACAGTGGGATCAGGAGCAACCATGAATTCACAAAATAGATAAATTTGAGGAGCAGAGGAGGTCAAGTAGGAAGGTCTGGAGGTAAAGTTTATGAATTCTATTACAGTGGTGGATGTGGAATAGGTAAACCCTTAAAGTTGTTTTGTCCAATAGGATAGCTGCTTACTGTATGGGCTATTTAGATTCAAATCATCACAGTGGAATAGAACTTAACAATTCAGTTCCTGTTATACAAGCCCCATACAACTAGTGGCTGCTATACTGGACTGCACAGATGTGGAGCACTTTCAGCTCTGAAGGAGGTTCACCTAGAAGAGGCATCAGGGAAAAGCAGGAGGAGTCAGCCTATGAATGGAGACCATAAGGTAACTGTGGCTTCGTCAAGGCACATGTTAAAATCCTAACACCAAATGGGATGGATGTTAGGAGGTAGGACCTTTGGGAGGTGATTAAGTGAGGACATTGGAGCCATCCTGAATGAGATTAATGTCCTCACAAAAGAAACCCCAGAGTTCTCCTTCATTCCTTTTTCTATGAGTTGACTAAGGAAGAAAATGAACCTGGAAACAGGTCTTTACCAGACATAGAATCTGCCAGGTGTCTTATCTTGGGTTTCCAGCCTTCAGAACTCTGAAAACTAAAAGGTTTTCTTTAAGTTACCTAGAATATGGTATTTTTGTTACACTGACTAATACATACTTAAACAGAAATATTTATCAAGAGAACGCTGTACTATGGAAAGGGAAGCAAGAGTTGGAATACACTTGATTGTTTCATGTAAAGATGCTGAATTGGTTTGAATCTTAGCATCAAGGCCTTGGCTAGTTGCTCTAAGTCTGTGCAAAATTTAAAAAGGGATGTTTCTCTGGGCAGGGGCATCCCTATGGTTTGGGTTGTTAGATGTTTTTTGGGAAAAAAAAAATTTCTCTTCCTCAAAATAATGAAGACAGTAGGGAGATCAAGTGGTTGCCAGGGCCTGGGGAGGAGAGAAGAGGGAGGATGGGATGACTAAGTGGAACACACACCTGAGATCCCCAAGATAGGAAATTATTACATGTGAATTAGAAATGGTACACACAAATCACCATATGTTTCTCTAGACCCACAGAAGGTACAATACAGAGTGAACCTGAATGTGTACTATGGTCATTAATTTGAATAATCTATTATTAGTACTCATCAATTGCAATGACTGTATCACACTAATGTAATCTGTAGATGACCTAGGAGTGGGGTAAAAGGGCAGACAGAGACATATGGGCCTTTCTGTGCTTTCTGCTCATATTTCTTTTTGTAAGCCTAAAACTGTTCTAAGAACCAAAGTCTACTAGTGACAAATGAAAATGAAATCGGCTTAACTCTTTCCCATCAAAGATTTTCAGGTTCTCAAAGTTTGCACTTTTACGTAAACACTACTATGACAATAAAATGCAGTAATCCAGCCTTAACTGATAACCAAATGCAATCACATGTCTATATAAATATTTGTCATATGAAAAAGCAAAATAGTGTACCTTTCTCCAGGTGTTCAAAGCATAAGGTCACTCATTCATCCTGGTGAGCAGAGCATTTGCCCCCTGCACAACTGTACACAGAGGCCCAGCTGGAATCCTACCCATTATTACTGTGGGTCTCCACCCCAAAGCTGTTGCTAGTGCAACTGGAGGCAAAGGAGGATCATCTCTGTGGGGAACTAAAGAATGACTAGAGAAGGCACCTGGTTGAGAACATGTAGACCAGGAGGAATACTGTGCTATGGGACAAGGAAAGAAGAACTCTGGTCAGAACCTTACGGATGCTCCTAACTGGCACAAAAGTCTAGATGGAAGGAAGCCACAAGGGACAGAATCACAAAACCAGGAAAAGAAGAAGCAAAGCCCAGCCACACCATACCTAGAAGGTCTGGTCTGCGAGGCTGAGCTCCTGAGCTGGGATCTGGAGTTGCTGGTGGTCTTGTCAAGCCTGCATCTGTGCAGCCAAGAGCAGGGATCCTTTGGAGCAGGCAGATTTGGGGAGAGGACTTGGACTGGAGCAGGAGCACTCGGGGAGGCTGTATATATGGCACAGTCATGGGCCTGGAGGGAAAAAGGAGAAGGGAAACGCATCCCAGCAATGACTGGAATGCATCAGCTATGCAAAACAAAACTCCTGGGAAAACCAAGCTGGGTCTTGGATTGTGGTTCAAGGAACTAGCCATCGGATAAAGAGCTTTGGCCTCCAGGCTTTTGGCTCTAGCCCAACCCAGGTTAGGAGTTAGCACTGTGCTTCAGATGTCATTGTAAAAGAAACAGCTGGGGCCAGCCTAGCCTTCTAGTATTAGAATAGTCCTGAAAAGAGCCACCTGCCACAATAGGTAATCTTAGCAGCCTGCTTCACAGAACAAATGGGAAGGGAGCTGAAGTGTGATACAGGCTCCCTCTCAGTCATGCAGTCATGCTAGGGAGTCTCTCCAGAAGAGCACTGAAGCAACGTGGAAAATTTCTACCACTCCTTTCAATAGGTCAGTGCTTCCCTAGCTTGTTATTTGACCATCTGTCTCTGAGTCACCTTTGGGTTCTTCTTGTTTTCCACTCAGACTGCTGAGGTCCACCTCAGACCAAGTGACTTTATATCTTCAGGGTGGGGCCTTGGAGTCTGAGGACTATGGAAGCAGATCAGCTGTTTGCAGAGTATGTTCTCTGTGCTTAGGGGGCATCAGAATCACCTGGAGGATTTATTGCACATGATTTACTGTGCCTTGATTGTCTGAAAAGGGTGAAGATATTCTGAAGAGATATTTGTGTCTTTCATTTTGGTTATCAGACTATTGAAACAATGGACCCCAAGAAATTGGAAATCCCCTGGGAATCTCATGCAGGGAGAAAAGAAGCCTAAAGCCTGGGCCAGCCAAAGGGGAATCTTTTTCCCAGAAAGAGATTTACGAATTGTTAGAACACCTTACAGAAGTGGCAATGATGGGTCAATGGTGGGCTGGACCATACCTTGACTGGGACTGCTTAGATATGCATAACCCTGGCCCTCTACTCCAGAATTTCCAATTCAGCATTTAGAGCAGGGCCTGAGGATTCTTCTTTTTAAGAGGCCTTTTAGTTGAGCCAGGTACCACACTTCCCAGAACTACTTGATATAGAATACTTCTCATTACCTGGCAATGTCTTGAATGCTCCCCAAGGTCTAAAGTCCTACTTCTTGATCATGCGCATCACTGAGTTGGCTTCAACCTCCTGCTACTCAAATGACTAACAACTGTGACCTCTGTCTCACCTTGTTAAATAACTTGTCATTTTAAATGGATGACACCCAAGGGGATTTCACCTGGCCAGCACAAATCTTGTATATTGTTCTGGTTCCAAATGTTTATATTATATCGGTCCTGTCCCCTCTCATGTTTGGCAGAGAGAGCAACCTGCCATGTGACTTTGAGCTGAAAAAAAACTAAAGCCAGTCCCTTCCTTTCTTTGCCCTAAGAGATAGCGTGCAAAAAATTGCTTATGAAGAAAGAGGAACCAGTGAATATTCTGAAATTTAGAAAGTGTTATTTTGGGGAGGCTTTCTGGGACAGGATGTCCCCACATCAGCTGGAGGAAGCCAAGCTTTTGATAAACACTATTTTGCCCTGCACAGATCAAAAGCAGCCATTTATTCAAGGAAAGGATGGAAGCATTTGATGAGGCCCTTCTGCAGAGACCCTGTAAACAGGATAAACCCTATCAGTGAAAGCTTAGCCCACAGCCAGGCCAGATCCCCAGGAACAATGGAGCAACCAGAACTGTGGGTGGTGAGGAAAGAGGCTCAGTTCTGACAAGATTGTTCTGCCAAGAGAATGGCCGTAAACAGGATTAGTCCTAATGAGATTATCAACTAAGGACCAGGGGGCTCGGGATGGAGACTTCAGTGTTACATAAAGAAAAGATGCAGAAGTAGCTTGTAGGGCAGGAGGATTACAAAGCAAGGAGCAAGGCTTTTCCTGCCTAGCTTCCTTCAAGCCCTGAGTAGCATCTAACCTCAGATGAAAAAGGTGTCACAAGCACTGCTTGATAGAAGTAGGAGAATCGGGCTAAATCATCCCATCAAGGCTGCTGCAAAGCCAGGAGATATTTTGTTACAACAGGGTGAGATGGAGTTGCTGGCATCTAAGGGCAAACAACACTAACCCTTTGATAGCCTGCCATGCCCAGGCCAGTCTTGTCCAGACTTCTCCAATCTTCACACAGAGGGATTAAGAAGGATTCCAGCTAGAAAGTGGTATATGACCAGCTGGTTATCAAGCACAGCAACAGTGAGTGGGTGGGAGCCGGCTAGCAACCCTTGGAGCTCATTCTGAAGGGATGTCACCATGTCCCAACTCTCCAGAAGGTAAAAATTGGTTCTTACATTCAGATGAAGGGAGTGAAGAATGCTTCTTTACATTATGTGTTAACTACAACTATACAGAAATGAACCATGTGATTGGCAGCCTTGTGAACTTGACACAACCTAGAATCACCTGGGAAAGCATCTCAATGATGGGTTGTCTACACTGGGTCGGCCTGTGGGCAAGTCCATGAGGGACCGTCTTAATTAAGTCACTTGATGTGAAAAGACCCAGAAAACTGTAGGCAGCACTGTTCCTGGAATGTAGGCGAGAAATTGAGCTGAGCACAAGCAAGAAAGCAAGAGAATGTGGGTATTCACTCCTCTCTGCTTTCGACTGTGGATGCGAGGTGACTAGCTGAGTCCCTCCCTTGGTTCCCTTGCTATCATGGACTGTATCCTGGAATAAAAAAACTGAAGTAAATCCCTTTCTCCCCTAAGTTGTTTTTTGTCAGGCTATTTTATCAACAGATAGGAAACTAGGACAGATAGACAGCATTTTTGCGGTATTGAAATTTCATGGAGAGGCTGGAAATACAGCTCAGTGGTAGAGTGCTGCTGGTCCACCATGTATGAGGTCTAAGATTTGATCCCATCATTGACAAAACAAACTAGCAACAAAATAAAATACAAACCTCAGGGAGTGCAGAATGGTTAGGAAGTCTCCTAAGGTGACTGAACGGAAAGGCAAAGTCATAGTGGTGGCCCTTGGCAAGCATTAAGATTAGCCTCTAACTGCTCCAGCTGTCCTCAGCTGACATGGTGAGGTCTTTGGGGAAGATCAGACTGGGATAGTGACCACAGGGCCCTGACTGGCTTTTTACCATCTCAGATAAAATATAAACACCCTGGTACTATAAAACATACTTCGGATGTGGCCCCTGTCCGGCCCCTCCTGCTGCTCTCAGTGTCAGGCACAGTGAACTTGTGGTGTCCCACCCACCCTCACCTGAGACTTTCTCCTGACACTGGCCAGTCAACACTGCTTCTCTTCAGCTTCTCTGGAAGTGCCCTTGGCCAACTCCTTCAGCCCTGGCTGCTTGGCCCCCTGTGGGCCACCTTGGAGCATCATGTGGCTTACTCCTAGTACACAAGACTACCACTCTGCTGGAGGAAGTAACTCACTAGCACCTGCAGGGCTCTTAAGCAGGTATTTATTCCTAACAACTAGCACACGTTAGTACCTAAACAAGTATGTGCCAAAAGCTTGGGAGAATTTGCATTCCTAGTCACATCTATCCCCAACCTTTCTAAGAGGTTATTGATCCTCCCTGCCATATGCAAAAGTGTATGAATTCTTCAGAGGAGGAAAAATAGGATGATCTCCTTTTGTGCCCCCTCCTGGGTTCTGAAGCTCACCTTGACCTATGACCAGATGAGAAGGAATGCTCGGGCATCCCCCAGGAGCTGAAATTCCAGGAGAGTATAATTTTCAAATCTATCATGGACAAAACAAAGAGCAATGGTGGCAAATGTGCCAGGGTAAGGGTTTGGGACAAAACCAAAGGTAGTGCCCAGGTCTCCAGGAAACAGCACTTGTGATGAGGTAGCCCCCATTTCACCAACCTCATTGCTGTAGCACTGTAAACCAAAGGCCACCAGCTCAGCTGAAGAATCCACAGGGCTAAAAGCTGTTGAGCTGCAAATCCTTGGTGTGCTATCTGGAGGTGGGAGGAGGTCTAGCCTCAGGGCACAGTTCAGGAACCACCATTAGTATGTAGAGCCATGTAACAGGTAGTCTTCTAAGCTGAGATGAAATTAGGGACAAAAGCGTGCCGTGACAATAGGCTGAGGAAGGGGTGAACAATTCCACAATGCCTTGTATTTTTGGTTAACTTTTTATATGTAGCTTTACTCTGAAAGATTGTACATACCTTAGTTCTAAAGACAACTTAAGAACCATATATATATATATATATATATATGGTGTTTGGTTTAAGTCTAGGAAATGCTTAACAGTCAAAGTCTTCATCAAATTTCTGGAAAGAGATTTTCTCCTGCTTTTAGTTCTTTCCTTGTAACTGTAAGATTTCTTCAGTCATCGTGTCTATTTAGCTAGCTTCCCAAGATTTCCACACTCCTACATTTACAGGGCCTGTTCAAGCATCTTCTGACATTTCAGTGACATCTTTAATGTTGGGAACTGCCCTTTGATCTACACGTCCATCTTCTGTTCCTTGTGAGTGGCTGCATCTCTTGGTTCTTTTGCAGTCTTCTTGATGATGTTCAGGCTCCTTGCTGGCTCGTGTTCCTCTTTCAGTCTCTTGCACATAGATTTTTGCCCAAATTTCTCTTCATCCTATTCTTCTCCTTTTGTAAACTCTACGTTGACCATCTCATCTGTGGTCCCAGCTATGGCTTCTATGAAGTTAATAACAAATCTAAGACTTAAGTCCCGAAGCCCTTCCTGACCTTTTGGAGCTGGTCCTTTGAAACTGAAGAAGGAACATATGCCAGGCCAATCTTGGAAAAAGTAGCCAAGGACCTTGGGTTGATGTAGGAAGTCAACGTCAGTTGGTACATAGAGGAGGGGAAGCCTAGGGACCCAGGGGAGTAAATGGACTCAAAAGAGAGTTATGGGATTGTGCTCCTCCTCGTCCCAATTTGTGTTCGAAAACCTTATCACTTAATGTGATATTAGGAAGTGGGGTCTTTAGAGGTTGCTAGGATCGGATGCTGCCATGAAGGGGAGTCCCACGATGAGTCCCAAGAGTGCTTGTTTCCTCTGTCTGCCATGTGATGACCCTGAAGACCACTGCCTATGAGTCCTCATAAGTAGTCTGCTTGTCTGCCAGTGCCTTGATCTTGAACCTCCAGCCTCTAAAACTAGAAGTAATAAAATCCTGTTTAAGCTACCCAGTCCATGTAGCTTGTTTGTTTGTTACTTGGCAAGGGAGCTACTATTGAGCTCTATACCCAGTCCCTGTTGCTTTTTGTTCTCACTGCCTGAGTTAAGAAGGGGACCTAATCAAGCAGGACACAGTTGTGAAGGACTAGAGCCAGACAGTGAAGGAGAGGGGCCAAGTGCTGGAAGATCTGCTGGCAGCTCAGGATCTCTGTCTGGATTCTGGGTCTGACAGTGGCACAGCCTTTCCCTGAGTCAGTGTACTCCTTACGGAATCGGAAATGATAGCAGATGTGCCAATTTCCAGACTCTGCTTCCACGAGGCTTTGCCAGATCCTTCCAGGGTACCTCTGGGCTCCGTTGATATTTGCTTCCCATGGTTCTACACTGGATGCTCTTTGCACTTCATGGGTGATGTCGTCCACTCCCTGGGCTCCAGATGCTACTTTCAGACTGATGGCTCCTGTTTCACTAAATTTTCCCCTTCCTGCTGGGAGACCCGTGCCTGCACCCTCTAAGGACCTTACTCCATGACTCAATGTCTTCCCAATTTCCATGGCCAACTACAACTTAAACACAACACTTGATACACAACTCTTCACAATTCTCCAGTTGTCCCCTTGGTTTAAGTTGTTGTCCCCTGGGTTGATATTTCTTTCCTAACACTGTCTGAGGTTTCAGCTATACTCAGTGACTACTCCTGCACAGACCAGCTGCTCCATAACCATGCCTTTGCATCTGCACTCCACACCCTTCCTGTTCCTTCAACAAGACCCACAGGATCTTCAGAATAAGTCCTTGATGCTCTTATGTTCCTCTTTTTCCAGTGTACCCCCATATATGCCCATTCCTGTTACTCTTCTGTGTTTCAGACGTACCAAGCTCAAAGTGGGCCCTCTGCCAATGAGTGTACTGAGCACAAATACTTCCATTTCATTTATGGCTACAGAGGAGCACCTGCAAGAGCCCAGTGACAGTTCTGTGTGATGAGACTCTGTGGAGCCTTTCTGTAGCTTCTAAGGCTGATTGTTCACTGCTTCTTCCCAGACAACAGAGAATGAACTAGTTCCTATCTAATGTGGAGACCCATGGACTGGCAGCAGGGGCAGGAAGCATCTCTGGCTTGTTTACTCAGCACCCCCGCAGGGAGTCCACTGTTTTATAGATGCTGGGCTATATTTCTAGTCTTACTGAGGCAGATCGTACACAGGGAGTCACCGTCCTCAAAGCATGGACTGGTATCCTGGCTTCACTCTTCTGTGGTTTTGTGATTCTGGGCAAATTATTTGACCTCTCATCTCTAAAATGGGGATGACTACCATAGTACCCATCTCCTATGATTCTTATGAGTGCTAAGTGAATCATTATTTTTGTAGGATTTAAAAGAGTGCTGGTATGTGGCAAGTGTTTATAAGTATTTATGAAATCAGTCAACCCAATTAGTGTCTGTGTTGGGGCAGAGCCAAGATTGAAGACAGATAGTGGCAGAGAGTGCAAGCTGTCTGTATTGTTTTTAAAGTTTTACTAGAAAAATAGAAAATGTATAGCAAAATAAAAATTAGTTACCCCAAACAATAATGACATTATCTCTCTTTTTTTACAACTCTTTCTTCTTCGATTTATTTATTTTTATGGGGCTTTTGGCTACTCTAACATTCCCCCTCTGAAGAGGTAACCCTAAAATCTTTTAAGGATTAGATACAAGCTCCCAAATACTTTCAACATTTTTTTGCCTTTGGAACAGAGTATGTTGCTAAGAGGCCCAAGGACATTTTGACTTTTAGCCAAGAAACTGGCTACTTTTCTTTGGGGTCTTTTTACACTAACTGCCTAGCCAGTTCCTACCTCCTATTCTTATCACACCATCCTCTGAAGAGGTGACCCAAATTATCGATAGGGGATCGGGAGGCAGACAGCTCTGGCTTCTTCCATGCTGTACAGAGACATAGGGTGAGGCAACTGGAGTACCCCTTCAGTAGGTCTATCTAAAAGACTCCCCAATTGCATAACTCTTATCTGTAAGGGGAAAAGAAAGTCCTTGAATCATGAATAGGAGATGTGAAGGAGAAGTAAAGGCAAGAGTAATTAACATTACAAGTTCTAGACAGGGAACCAGAAAAAGTCAGAACAGGGCAATTTTCAAATGTTCATATGAGAATCCATTGGAATTTCTTGACTATTACTTCCAAAAGCATCCCTCTATTGGGGTCCTCCTCATTTTTCTTTTGTCTGCCAAGGCTGGACTATAGAGCAATGGATTTAGGATTTGCTTTTAGGTATTTTGATGACTGCTGGAGTGGTTAGAATCAGTGTCAGTCCCGTCTCAAAGGCTTCTAGATAGGGGGAGAAAACAAATTTATCCATCATTTTAGAACAATAGCTGGTTGTCTCCCTTAGCTACAGGTGGGCACTACAGTATTGCAGACCAAGATTTGAAGTCTTACATCTGAGTAGCATTGTCTGGGAAGTGTAATCCCTTGAAGTCATAAAGAAATATACTGATGACTTTACTCTTTGGTTATACTTTCCTTTTGGGTGTTTAAGACAATACAATTGGTCCAAATAAATCAATTTATTTTTACATTTAAGGAATAATGACATTATCTCACTCAGCATATCCAACAGATCTGTAGTGCTCCTATCTACTGTTTAAAAATAGTAATAAATGCTGTCATTTATTGTATTATTTTTATTTTTAAAAACTAACTTTTTGAATTAGGATAGAAGTAGTGGGTTCCATTGTGGCATCATCACACATGTCATTGTGTTTTGCTCTTACTTCTTCTTCTCTCACACTGCCCTCTTTTGTGTTCCCACCAGCTGGTTCCCTTTCTTCCCCCATTTAGTTCCAACTTCTGCTTTCTTAATATATGTATTGCACTAATGTTTCTATTTCCCACCTCCCTTAAGGCCTCCTCCTCCACTCTCATGAATCCTTTCTAGTTTATTTAACTTTTATCCAAAGTATTTTAAGTTCAACCTACACACACAGACACACACACACACTTTTAAATCTAGGTCTCACCTATTAAGAGAGAATATGGTATTTGTCTTCCTGAGGCCAGCTTATTTTATTTAACATAACGATTTTCAGCTGCATCCAGTTTCCTGGAAATTTCATAATTTCATTTTTCTTTATGATGGTATAAAATTCCACTGTATATATGTAGCACATTCTCTTTATCCATTCATCTGTTGATGGACATGCAGGCTGGTTACATTTCTTAGTTGCTGTGGCTAGTGCAGCAATACACATGGATGTGCAAGTATCTCTGTGATACACTTAGAGATACAGGAGTGTACAGGAGTAGAAAAGGTGGATTTTGTGGTAGTTCTATTTCTAGTGTTTCTGAGGAACCTCCATACTGATTTCCATAGTGGCTACACCAGGTTATATTTCCACCATCAATGAATAGAGATTCTGTTTCCCCTCATCCTGGCCAGCATTGGTTGCTCTTTGTTTTCTGGATGGTAGCCATCCTGACTGAGTGAATCCCAGTAAACATTACCACTTCTGTTATCTGCTTCTATTCTATCAATAAACTTCATAGTACATTTTTGTCCTAGTTTGTTTCTTCATTGCTGTGACAAAACACTCTGACCAATACCAACTTGGGAAGGAAAGGGTTTATTTGCCTTACATCTATCTCCCAGGTCACAGTAGCATCAGGGAGCCCAAGGTAGAACTCAGGGCAGGAACCTGGAGGCAGGAGCTGGAGCACAGGCCATGGAGGAACTCTGCTTACTGGCTTGCTCCCCTGGCCCTGCTCAGCTTGCTCTCTTATCCAACACAGGCCCAGCTGCCCAGGTGTGACACTACCCACAGCGGGCTGGGCCCTCCTACATCACTCAACAATCAAGAAAATGCCCCACAGACATGGCCACAGGCCAGTCCAATGGAAATAATTCCCCAATTGAGGCTCCCTCAAGCCAGGTGTGTCAAGTTGACAGTAATGCTATCCAGCACAATGTTATTTCCATACGTTTCAGAGAAAAATGGGTTCTTGGGTTAGCAGGCTCAGTGCTGTATAGCTGCACTTGTGGTCTGGAGCCAGGCTCCAGATTCGGGTCTGCCCCACTGTCACGTCCAATCCCTCCCCATCAAAGGATATGCTCGCTCACAGGGCAAGTGTGACTTAGAAGCAACTAAGTATGTCCCCATGACTTAGTGGTCTGGAAGTGGTTCGTGTACCATGTTACACAATTCATATCACTTCCAACCTGTATGTGCAGAATCCACATGTGTCCTTAGAAATGTGAAATTAACACGTGATGCTGTTTCACTGCAGTCAACAGCAAGTCTCAATCCTCTTTGCTGTCTCTACACAGTCTCATTTCCAAAAATGTTAGCTGATATTTAAAAGCTGTTTGTGCATGTGCAAACATGTTCTTAAAACTAATACATAGACATTTTATCATGTTTTCCATACTTTCAGATTCTCTTCTTTATAATTTAAATTTATGCAAGCTATTTTAAATTCAAATGTTCTTTCTTTGAATCATCTTGCACATATTGGGATGTTGGGTGGTAGGATGTCTAGTGATATGCTTCCAGATACGGTCCCAGCTTGTATAGCAGAGCCCCTGTCCTCATGGCCTCCTCTAAGTAGGGGATCCACGGCATTCTCTGTGAGTCTGCACCTCCAGGATAAGAGCCAGGCCCAGAGCCAGACCTGTGGCTGAAGTTGCTGTTGTCTTTTTCACCTAGCAGGATTTCCTCTTGAAACAAGGGCAGTTATACATATCACATACATATATATCACGAACTATTTTTTACAAGCTTCCACTCACATCCTTTTAATTTTCTTTCTGTTATTCTTCCTGTGTCTCTGTGTCTCTGTCTCTTTCTGTCTCTCTGTCTCTGTCTCTGTCTCTGTCTCTCTCTCTCTCTCTCTCTCTCTCTCTCTCACACACACACACACACACATACACACATTCTCACTGTCTGTCCCTGACCCTATGAAACATTCCTGTACATTCTTGCTTCTACTGGGACAAAGACTTTATTTGAGGACAGTGAGTTAGCACCTACAGTGGGCTCATCTTGACTATTGAATGTTTCAATAGGAGGCTCTACAGGTGACTTACTTCCTCCTGTTCATTTGACAGACAAAAGAAACAACAGCCAAAAAGGATCAGTAACTTTCCTTGAACTTCACTGCCTGCCAGAACTAGAAACAACATTGTCTGAAGACAGCTAAGGTCAAGCACACAGGGTTACATGTAGGAGTTTAGATAACAGTGAACTGGGAATCCAGTTAGAGGTGACTATGTGGATAGCTATACTATTTTTCAGTCCACCTCAAAATATAGGCTTGTGCATAAATCATATCCTCAAAGGATGCTTCTTTCAGAAATAATTTATGCATTTGTAAATGTTCTAAAATACATAAAAATGAGAGGATATTTTCATAGTGATAGAAATTTCATTGCCCATCTCCCCATTATCTGGATGAGGAAAAGGAGGCGGGGTGGGGAAAGCTGCTCACCACAGAATTATGTCTGCTGGGGCTCCTGCCGTGTCACTCTGTTGAGTTTCTATTCAGTATCATTACTGAGGTCTCATTGTTAAGAACATGTTCTTTTGGTTTCCTGCTTATCGCTAAGCTGAAGAAAATGAGAGTGTTTTTCTTTCTGTTTGCTTTTCCAATCCTCAGCTTCCATGACCTTAAAAAAAAGTACACAAGACCTGAGCTGATCTAAAAGCAGCCTGTCTGCAACCTGATAGACCTGGAACACTACCAGCTAGACAGAGGTGTAGGGTTCTCTGAACACCTTTCAACAATTTTCCAATTGGCAACTGGTTCCTTTCCATTGAAATGCTTGGAAATGCTGGGTGAGAGGTACATTTCCTAAGCTGAGTGCTGGGAGCTGCCTGTCTCAGCAGGGGACATGGGGTCTTACAGAGCTTTTCTCAATTAATGTTAAATTAATATTCAAAATTCTTTGCATTTAGACAGATGCACATCTAAAGTTGAACCTGGGTAACACAACATTCTCAGGGATCATATTGTTTTCATTATTATTATTATTAAAATAGATGTTTGATTGACCAGATAACATCTGACAAAATTTTCCATATTATCTATTGTTTTACCCAAAGACCTAACTCTTTTGTTGATGTAGACAGAGCCGGCATCTTTCCCAGGAGAACGTCAGGTGGAAAAGCTCAGGTGAAATGCTGTTTCCTTCCAAGCCTAAACACTAGAATTATGTGATTTAGATTGTGGTGTAGTGACTAATCTCACAGGCTTTGGAAATTATTCTCTCTATTTTTGCTAACCTCCTTTTTCTTTTTTATCGAGGAGGGAGAGCATGATACATAAATACAACTAGATTTATGAGAGTGGCAGGAAATGCAGCATAACTATTAAAGTCTTATCTTAATACCTATGACTAATGAAGCATTAGTTATATTGTTAAACATCTTCTTTTTGAGAAGAACAGAGTCTGCTTTTGTTTCCTCCCGTTGATTTCATGTCCGATTTCTTAGACTACAGTGACATTTCTCACTGGCTGCCCTCAATAGTCCAATCCAAAAATGGTTGGAACCCTCTGTTCTCTTTCCTTTCTTTAGTCCTTCAAAAGTGGCCGTCGAGTCCTCTCCCAGTCCTCTGCCTCCTAAGTTTGTCAATCAGCATTAGGCAAAGTTTAGTCCACATCTTCCTTCTTCAGGGCATCTCCAACACTACTGTCATGGAGCCCTAGACTGGCCAGCTAAGGTCATCCTCATCACACTCTACTGCACTACTGGCACAAAGACTTCCCTTAGAGTGATGTTTGCTGCCTAGGCCCAAAGCACCACATCCTCCCCAGTATAGTTCTCCTTGCCCTGCTTTCCCAGAGAAGCCATGACCTCACTGTCACCCCTGAATTCTGTTACCTTCAGGACAATAGTTCTCACTTAACTAATTCCTGCCCTTCACCCTGGGAGACACTGGCAATGTCTAGATGCATTTCTTGGTTGTCATGGTAAAGAGAGACTGCTCCTAGCAGTGGGCAAGCAGAAGACAGGCATTCCACTAAACAATCTGTAATGCACAGGACAGGCCTGCAACAATGTAATGCACAGGACAGCCCTGCAACAATGCAGTACCCAGCCCGAGGACATAGTGGAGGCCTTTATTCTCTTCCCACATCTCTGGCAGAAAGACAAATAGAAGAGAACAAAACACAGTCTGTCCTCAGGCACACACCTGGAAACTTTGATTCTCTTTACCACTTCTCAGTCCAGGACTGGAGGAAAACAGCAGGGTCTTGAGGAACCAGCTCTTCCCTGCCCCACATGGTCCTCCTCTCATTGAGTATGGTGGGAATGGATATGGTTCACTTGGGCACAAGAACCACTTATGAACATGACATTAACATTTTAAAAAATTTTAAATATCAGAAATCAATATGGAAGGTCTTAAAAAAAAAACACTGAAAATAGAACCATCATATGACCCAGCTTTATCACTCCTGGGTATACACCCAAAAGACAATATTCCGCAGTGATATTTGCACATCCATGGTTACTGCTGCACTATTCACAATAGCCAGGAAATGTAATCGTCTCAGGTGCCTATCAGCAGATGAACCAATGAAGAAAACATGCTTTATAGTCATAGTGGAATTTTATTCAGCCACAAAGAGGAATGAAATTATGTCATTTGTACAGAAATGGATGGAACTGGAGACTATGACGATAAGTGAATAATTCAGACTCAGGCAAATATTGCATGTTTTCTCTCTCGTATGAGGAAGCTAGAGTTGAATATATATCCATGTATATGCATATATATATATATATATATATATGTGTGTGTGTGTGTGTGTGTGTGTGTGTGTGTATAGACACACATGAAAGTAGAAAGCAGTGTCGGGGAGAAGGAAGGGGCTAATTAGAAGAGGAAGGCTGAGACAAGAAACTTAACCGAGGGCAAATCTGAGTACATAATACACTGAGAAGATGTCACAGAGATCTGCCTACCACTGCTTTCCAAGTGCTGGGATTATAGGTGTGTACCATCACATCTGGCGTCACTACTTATTTTAGAAAAAATATTTTATTTTCTTTAGAAAGATAAAATAATCCTAAATTAAAGATTTGAGGTGAATGATATGAAAAATAATGGGATAGTATAATAAACGATAAATATGGTCTCTACGAAATATAATCACTCTAATTCTGCATATTGCCTTCTGGTTTCCACAAAATGGAGACTTTACAAGGTAAAATTAATCTGGCATTGACCTCACCATCATTCCCTGCTGTTGTTGATGAAAATGATAAAACAAGAATACTCCTTACTGCCCAGGAGTCTCTTTAAATTCTTTGTAACCTAGGTAAATCACATTTCCTCTCTCTCCTCTCTCTCCTCTCTCTCTTTCTCTCTCTCTCTCTCACACACACTTAACTTTCTATGGTCAAATAATCTTTCTCTCTCTCTCTCTCTCTCTCTCTCTCTCTCTCTCTCTCTCACACACACACACACTTAACTTTCTATAGTGAAATAATCATTAGACCCAAATTTGAGCAGCCTGAATTTTAGTCTAGCCATAATACTACTTAATGAATTTTAACTCCTCTAGCCTGCTCTTTCAGTAGTTTGAAGGTAGCACCAGATAGCATGTATGCTCCTTTCTGTTTAGGAATTAACAAGCAGGCATATCACCAGTTTGACAATCCTGTAAAAGATGAACCACCTGGTTTTATGTCTGGCCTTCAGTGTGGGAGCACGGTATACAACAAACATGGTACAGATATATCAACTTACATTTACTGAGCACTCTAAAAAAGAAGTAGGATAATGCTATGCAGAAGTCAAAGAAAACTTTCACTACTGACAATATTATCACTTGGTTGGGGATATACACATTTACATCAGATATTCAGAAGTACCGGGTACTAGAACTTAATTTGTTTGGTAAACAATTTTTGTCCACCTTTAGACGGGATGGGCCCTGACCTAATGAACAGCACAGGTAACACCACTGATGTCTAGGGAAAAGCTGGGCTGTTGCTCCCTGAGTATAAACACAGTGCAGCACGGCATTCAAACTTCAGTTAGTGGTATACTTAAAATGTTGCACATCTTTTTAAAAGGAGGAACCTGAATTATTTGAGCTCAGGCCTCACAATACCTGTTTTTGGCCCTTGTGGGGAAAACTAGAGAGTAGAACATATAAACAAAATCCAGTAACGAGCTTACTTTCTGATTGTTTTCAGTTTGGGGGCTGGGGGGGGGGTGTCCTTTTACATCTCTGCCTCTCATCAACTAGAAGTTGTGGGTGATCATATTCTTTTAAGAAAAGCTTTATTGTTCAAAGTTACTTTTTTTTTTTGGTCTTGAGATAGGGTCTCTCTGTAGCCCAGTTGGCCTGGAATTCATTATGCAGACTCACAGATCCTCTTGCCTCTCCCTCCCAAGTGCTGTGATGAAAGGTGTAGGCCACCATACCCAGCCTCAAAATTACTTCTTAATCAATTTGTATGCTCCTTAACCAAAAGCTTGGTGGCAACATTATGCAGAAGGTGGATAATGTCTAGCTAAAGGCCAAAAAAATGGAGTTTGGCCATGAAGACTACTCTGACAATCCGAATGCTTTGTGGACCACTGGATGACTGAATTGGTGCAGGCAACAAAAAGAATATCCTGCTGATACACAAAGTTTAGAAAAGTGGAAAAAGCGAAAGATAGATAAGCCAACTCACCTCATATGTTGGAGGGGCCAGGGCAAAATGGCAGTGTGAACCCTTTGTTCAAACAATGTCAAGAATTTCGAGGCCATAGAGCATGGAATCAGGGGGCCTCTTGAAGCCGTCTCCACAGGTCACCCACACTAAGAAGAGAAAGCAGAAGGCGAGGTACCCACATTTAATGGGCATGGATTCGACACCAGATCCTATAATATACACTCGCGACTCATTCTCTGTGAGAGAAACAGTGTCAACATTTCACATATCAGAAGAAAGTCTCAAAAAGAATAGACTGTTTGCGCTAAGATATGTGGTAGTGTGTTTGTGTATGCTGAAATGGAAGAGGGAGAGGAGGGGTAGAAGGAAGGGACAAAAAGCAATAAACTTATTTAACAAAGCCAAAATGTCAAAAAGGTTTCATTGCTATTATGGTGAGCCACAATTGAGGCAATGAATAAGAAACGGAAAACACTTTTGTCCTTTGTCATTTCCTTGAACCACTTTAGCTCTGTGCTTCTGTAGATGGCTTGTCACTCGAACAAAAGCAGGCTCATTTGAAAACTTCTAGACCCTGTTCTTCTATCTGGCTGCTGTGGTTGACATAGGGTTAAATGACTACTGCTTTATTTGCAATTTATTTATATTAGAGGTGAAATGTCAAGTTCACACAGGGTGAAATAAAGTACTCTTTATAAACATGCAAACAAATACAAGTGTTCGCTGCCAAAAATGTCCACACAGACCAAACCAGAGACAAGAAATAGCTCAAACTGTCCAGTTCCTCCACATGGCCTGTTCAACAGATGGAAGGAAATCTAAAAGTCAAGACCAAACTCATTCATGTGATTAGCAATGTTTCTTACAAGATACCAAGTCAAAGAAGACTGATTGCCACTTACCTGGCTAATTTGATCACTGTGGACACCAGCATCATAAATTGAGAAAAGAATTAGCAAGGGACTAGAATTTTCTGGAAGTTTGCCAGTTTTCTTTAGAGTTACTTGACAGTATCATATTTCTCTCATGCTTATGGGCTTACACACATCTCCAAAACAAAGTTAAGGGCTAAGGTTGTAGCTCCAGTGCTTACCTAGCATTCAGGAAATGCTGAGTTCGATTCCTAGCACTGCAAAAATGTATGGGGCTACACGCTTGTAATCCCACCATTTGGGAAGTAGAGGCAGGAGGATCAGGAGTCTGAGGCCAGCCTGGTCTGTCTATATGAGACCCTGTCTCAATAAAATAAAATAAACCTTCTGTAATTAATTCTTTTAAATTTTCTTGAATAACGACATATCCACACATGCTTATGCATGAGCTGAAAGTATCTTGGCTCTCTGTGCCTGTGTAATGTCTTAGCAAGGAGAGTTGCAGCAGACCTGAACACCCTAGGTTCCAGAGATGATGACAGAAGTGTGACTTTGAAAGTACATTGGCTCTGGCATTATTGATGGTCACCAAGGAGACAGGATCTTAGATCAAGACAAGGAATTGGAGTTGAGCCCACAGTGTGTCTGTGCCAGCCCAGTGGCCCTGGAACTGGCAGAACGGGTTTGGTGCCTACTTTGATCTACACACATGAAACTCACTGAGAGACCACGGGATTTTGGTTCTGGTATCTCTCCTGAGGAGAGAGGAAACATATCTTTTCTTTTGCTCATTCTCTCTTCCTCACTTTCTCTCTCCATCTCCCCCCTTCTTTGTCTCTTTCCCTCTCTGTGTCCCTTTGCCTCTCTCTCTCCCCCTGTCTCTCCCCTCTCTCTGCCTTTGTCCCTCCCTCTCTTCCCCTGTCTCTCTCTCTGTCCTTCCCCCTCTCTGTCTCCCTCTCTCTCTGTCTCTTTTCCCCCTCCCTCTCTCCCTGTCCCTCTCCCTGTCTCTGTCTCTCTCTGTCTCTCTCTCTCTGTCTCTGTCTCTCTCTCTCTCTGTCTTCTTTCTCTCCTCTTTCATTCCTTTCTCTGCATATATATGTATCCATAAAGCTTGCAGGTCACATTGCCCTGTGTTGGGAGGCAATCTTCTGTAAGTATGGAAACAACATGCATGAACATTTAGTGACCACAAAGAACTAGTCCTAAACCCAGAGTTTAAGTCGTTGCTATAGCCTTTGTCCTGCTCTGGGAATATGCTGTAGCTGAAATCCTGCTCCTAATCCCAGAGATAGGGAAAACCCAACATTTCTTCAGCAAATGGCACAATATGTAAATAAGGCCCATATTATTCCAGTAACTCTTGAACAATATTAGGATGTATGGTGTAGGTCAGTTTGCCAAGTTGCCTTCAAGAAAGAAAGCAATAGAAGAACATTTGCTATTGTTCCGGCAAGATGGGGCCAGGACATCCTTCTGGTATCTGTTTCTGTAGACTGTCAGCACCAATGACAGCAACGAAGCCAGGGTATCATGCCAGCACAGCTTCACCTCTGCTTTAGTGGTGGAGCACAGGGAGTTCAGAGGCAGGCAGCCTGCTTCAGGTCTTATCCCCATTAATTCCTAATCACGCTACTTTCTCAGCCTCAGCTTTCCCATCTGTAAATGGGAATCTTATCCTCCAAAGGCACTGCTGCTGGTTTCCTATCTAGTAGCAATCCCATCTTTTTTCCTTCTTCCTCCTAGTAGTACCACGATTTAATCTAGTTCGGGGACATTTCCAAGTAGAGACACTCATTTCCCATAGCAGAGCAGTGACCAAATTCTAGCAAAGGAACTGTAAGCAGACATCATGGGGCAGGGTTGTCCCAACAGAAACAGAGTCAACTGACACAGGCTTTGCCCTTCAACTTTTCCCTGCCTGGAAGCAGGCACGGTGCCTTGCAGTGGAACAGGCATGAAGTAGAGTTAAGGAGCACTGCTCCAGGAGCAGCTGTACAGAATGGACTGCCCATCAAGCCTACATTCTTTGCTACTCAAGAGAGGACAACTCTCAAGTTAAACCATATACATGCAGCCAAAGAACTACTTGATGAACTCTTAATGAGGCTGGCACAAAGACTTATGAGCTATAAGTGCTCAGTACACAGCCTGGCACAAAGCATTCAGTAACTGCTATTTATGCTGACTTACCAAAACTAATAGGAACAAACTATAAATATATGTTAGCATTCTGTCACTGTGACAAAATACCTGAGACTAATCAACTTCAGGGGAAAAAGGTATATTTGGGCTCATGGTTTCAGATGCTTCTGTCAATGATCAATTAACCCCATAGCTTTGGGCCTATGGTGAGGTAACACATCATGATGAAATGGTATGGTAGAGGAAAGCCTTTAACTCATGGAGGCTAGGAAGCACAATGCGAGTAAGGAAACTGGGACAAAATATACCCTTCAAGGGCATATCCCCAGGAACCTACTTCCTCCGATTAGGCTCCACCTCTTATAGTTTCCATCACCTCCCAACAGTCCTTTCAGCTATGAATCGAGCAGTGGATAATCCATCGATAAAGGTAGAGCCCTTGTGATCCAATCACCCTTGAGCAGTGCTACACTGGGGACTTAATACCTGAGTCTTTGGGGATATCTCAAATCTAAACTGTAACATAGAACAAAACAGAACAATATTCCTATCCTTAGAGGCTGTAAGGGAAAAATACAGAGGAAACCAAAGATTGAAGAGAGAGAATTTAATAGTACTTAAGTTTAATTACTTCATTGCTTATAACTTCTTGGGTAAGAGCCACTCAACTCTGGTACAAGGCTAGACTGAGACATAAGGGTGCCCGGAGATAGATAACAGGATGTGGGCTGCCGCCCCAGGGCGTGACCCGTGATAAGTCATGTAGGCATGTGAGAGATAACAGAAAGCAGTCAGAAATGCTTGTGTAAATAAGAGATTACAGAAATCAGGAAACTGACACGTACCACCCAGAGGGTGACACACATGAATTAGCTTAAATCTATAGGTTAGGTATTTTAAAGCTATTGGTTGTGTGAAAATGCACGGGCTCTGGTACAACGGCTGTGAAAATCCTATATAAACTTTGCCTGAAGTTGCTTCAGGGTCGATTGCTCTAACCAGGCCTGTGTGTCTTGGGAGGACGGACGACCCCAGCTAGCTGGCTTAGTAAAGGCTTTGCTTGAATTACATCTCCATGCTTGTACATATTGTTTTCCTGGGAAGCCCACGGAGTCTCGGACCCTAACATTTGGGGGCTCGTCCGGGATTCGGGGGGCTTCTGGGGGAACAAAGGACAAACGGAGGCAGAGTCTCTTTGTCCGGACGGGGCAGTGTAATTCAGGGTCGCTCCCTCGTGTCTGTATAAATCCAGTATAAAGCGAGAGTCGCCATCTCGTGTCTGGTCTCAGGTTAGTGATCCCGAGCGAGGAAGTCTGGGTTGGAAGTCCCAGCCCCCAGGTTAGTGACCCTGGGTGAAGTTCAGGTAGCCAACCCTGGCCCTAGGGTCCGAGTGACTTGGCCTTAGGAAGGCAAGCCCGATCGGCGGAGACCTGGCGCTCGAGGTAGAGGAGGTTGAGCTCACCACCCTATGGCAGTCCGTGTGGACACCTTTCTGGAGAATTACCAGAAATATCGAGGATCCCGAAGGTGAAAGTGAAAGTGATGAGTGTGGTGCGCACCAGAGTGAAAGAAGGACTGGTCCGAGAGAGTACCATCAGATGTGGTGTGTGTCCTTAGTGTCGTTGTTAATTGTTATGTTATGTTGTGGTTTGTATTTATATTTCTTTCTGCGCTCTCTAGTTTAAGGCTCTCCTACCCTCCTTTCTGCCACTGAAACTCCCCACGGGCATGGGTCGGGCAGTTAAGAGCCATTAGGGCACCTGCTGCTGAAAGACTCCCATGACAGGATAAGGGAGTCACAGCCATGAATCCCAGATAAATTCACGTCCCCGCGGAAGAAAAAACTGTGCAACGACAGGCACCCGTTCACAAGCACACACACTGGTCATCTTATTTGGAGTGGCGCCTTTACTCTTTACCTTCTGCCTTCTTCCTTCCTTATAATCCCCATTATGGGCCAGACTCAGGCTACTCCTAAAGGTTTAATTTTTTCTCATTTTATAGAAGTAAAGAAACGGGCCTTGAATATGGGCCTTAGTATCAAGAGAGGTAAGTTTGACACCCTCTGCTCTGCTGGATGGCCCTCCTTTGGAGTAGGCTGGACCTTATCAGTAAGGTCAAGGCTGTTATCACCCGGCCGGACCCCAAGGACCACCCTGACCAACTTCCCTATATTTTTGTCTGGGAAAATCTGGCTGAGAATCCTCCGTCCTGGCTGAGTCCCTTTTTGGTGGGGAAACCGCACCCTGACCCACCAAAGACTTCAGTCCTGGTCACCCAGGAAGGCTTAAAGCTCTCCTGTCACAAGGGTAGAATTCCTAGTGCACCGCCAGTCCTCCCTGATAGTTCCTCCCTCTACTCCCCCTTGCCTGCCGAGCAACCACCCCCATATGCGGCTCCACGAGAAAGAGGGAGCAAGGCAGCCGAGAGAGAGGAGGATGAGGCTGTGGAGCCTCACAGGGACCAGGCGGCTGCCCCTTCACCAGACTCCTCAATGGGGGAGGGCAGGTGACTGGGAGGGGCAGGAAGGATGCAATTAAGGCCTCGAGGGACCAGGGAATGAGAGGGAGAAGCTCCATCTTCCACTTCAGAAGAAGCAGTGCCTATTTTACCGGTATGAGCGATCGGGGCGGGCGGCCCAGATGGAGTTCAACAATATCAGTATTGGCCCTTTTCCTCCAGTGATCTCTATAATTGGAGGACTCAGAACCCTCCCTTTTCGGAGGACCCTAAGTGTCTTATAGGTTTGGTAGAGTCCATTATGTTCACCCATTGTCCCACGTGGGACGATTGCCAGCAGCTACTTCACACCCTCTTCACAACAGAAGAGTGAGAACGCACCCTGAATGAAGCCAGGAAGAATGTCCTCAGAGAAAATGGAAGGCCCACCACTCTCCAGCCCGCCATCGACGAGGCGTTCCCACTTACATGCCCGAATTGGGATTTCGGGACTACAGAAGGTAGGGAGCATCTCCGGGTCTACCGCCAGACTCTGATGATTGGCCTCCAGGTGGCTGCAAGACGGCCCACTAACCAGGCTAAGGTGAAAACAATTGTTCAGGGAGAAACCAAAAGCCCAGCCGTGTATCTGGAAAGGCTATTTGATGCCTATAGGCAATACATCCCTATAAACCCAGAGGCAGAGGAACACAGGTCAGCTGTA
>NW_008345884.1:3313504-3314615 GCF_000622305.1 Nannospalax galili
CCCCGGTTGTTGTTCAACTCAAAGCCACAGCCCTACCCATATGGGTTTGGCAATATCTGATGCCAGAAGAGGCTAGGAAAGGGATAGCACCTCATATCCACAGACTAATAGAGGCAGGAATCCTTAAACCTTGCCAATCAGCATGGAATACGCCCCTGCTTCTAGTAAAAAAGCCTGGCAGTGGAGATTACCAGCCGGTGCAGGACTTGCGGAAAGTTAATGAGAGGGTGGAGGACATTCACCCTATGGTGCCTAATCTTTACACTCTCCTCAGTCACCTGTCACCTCTCTGAAGTCAGTCAGCCCTTGTTTGCCTTTGAGTGGCAAGAGCCTGGAGGAGGAAGAACAGGGCAGCTTACCTGGACTAGATTGCCACAGGGCTTCAAAAACTTTCCCACCCTGTTTAATGAAGCCCTAAGCTGGGATCTTGAGCCCTTCTGCAGGAGCCATCCCTGCGTGACGCTGCTACAGTATGTGGATGACCTGTTGCTGGCTGCAGAAAGCTGTGAGGAATGCGAAGAAGCCACGGGGAGCCTGCTGGCAGACCTAGGCAGGTTGGGATATCGGAGCCAGGCTAAGAAAGCCCACATCTGTCAGAGGTCAGTAGTCTACCTGGGGTACAGGATATCGGATGGAGCCAGGTGGCTGATGCAAGCCATGAAGCAAACTATCCTGACTATTCCCACACCCTCCTCACCCCGGGGAGTGAGGGAATTTCTTGGCTCAGCTGGGTTCTGCAGGCTTTGGATCCCGGGGTATGCAGAAATAGCCCGCCTGCTATATGAGGCTATTAAGGAAGGGCCGGGATGGAAATGGAGTCAGGAACAACAAGAAGCTTTCAACAGACTAAAAGAAGCCCTCCTCCAGGCCCCTGCTCTATCTCTGCCAGACCCAGAAAAATCCTTCATCTTGTTTATACATGAAAAGAAGGGAGTGGCTAAAGGAGTCCTGGCCCAGCAGCTGGGCCCATGGAAGAGACCAGTGGCCTACTTGTCTAAACGGCTAGACCCAGTAGCCTCTGGGTGGCCACCTTGCTTGTGCATCCTAGCAGCCATCGCCCTACTAGTAAGAGAAGCAGACAAGCTGACTTTTGGCCAGAACCTGAGGGTGA
>NW_008345884.1:3314661-3338559 GCF_000622305.1 Nannospalax galili
CCTGAGGGTGACAGCCCCACATTCCGTGGAGGGGATTCTCCAGCTCCCTCCAGGAAAGTGGATGACGAATGCTAGACTAACCCATTACCAAGGACTCCTGCTAGATTCTCCACGAATCACCTTCTCTGACCCAGTGATCCTGAAACCTGCCACCCTCCTGCCAGACCCAGACCTGTTGGCCCCCCCTCCATAATTTTAGAGACATTCTCTCCAAGATCATCCAGGTATGGGTGGACCTAAGAGACACGCCGCTGCCAAACTGTGGACTAAATTGGTACACAGATGGGAGCAGCTTTGTGCAGGGGGGCGTCAGGAGAGCTGGAGCAGAAGTGGTGACTCACACAGGGGAAGTTATCTGGAGTGCAGCTCTGCCCCCTGGAACCTCAGCCCAGAAGGCGGAACTTATTGCTCTCGCTGAGGCTTTAGAGAGAGCAGAAGGCAGATGGGCCAACATCTACACAGATAGCAGGTATGCCTTTGGCACTGTCCATGTCCATGGCGCCATCTACCATGAAAGAGGATTCTGTTCTGCAGAAGGAAAGGAACTAAAAAACTTGCAAGAAGTCCAAAGGTTGCTAGCTGCTGTTGAAAAACCAAAAGCAGTGGCAGTTATACACGTGCCGGGCCACCAGTCAAAGAAGACTCCTGAGGCCATTGGCAACAACCTTGCTGATGCGGAAGCTAGGAGGGCGGCCCTCTCGGACTCCATTATACTTGCAGCTCTCGAGGTGCCCATCCCTGAACTGCCAGCCCTGCCTCCAAACCCTAACTATTCCCCTCAGGACCTTGAATGGATTAGAAAGTGAGTCCCGGGGAAGGAGCTTAAGGAGGGAGGTTGGAATAGGGACCAGGAAGATAGATTAATCCTGCCAGAAGCACTAGGGCAGTACTTGCTTGCTAATCTGCACAAGTCCACCCATTTAAGCTGGAAAAAGTTGCTCAGCCTTTTTCAGTCTGCGCAGTTGGTGTTTCCTCACCAGAGCAAGGCGGCACGCCAAATCATGAGGGAATGTAATAGCTGCACCATGCTAAGACCAGCCCCCAAGGGGGTGCACCCAGCAGGTATGTGGGAGAGAGGGAGGGCTCCAGGGAGGAATTGGGAAATAGACTTCACTGAAATAAAACCAGGAAAGTATGGGTACAAGTATTTGCTGGTTATGATAGACACACCTTTTCAGGGTGGGTAGAGGCTTTTCCAACCAAGCATGAGACCAGCCAGGTAGTAGCAAAAAGAAGAGATAATAGAAGAGATAGTCCCCAGATATGGGATCCCTGAGGTCATAGGTTCCGATAACGGCCCGGCTTTCATTAGTAAAGTCCTGCAAGGACTGGCCCGAGCTCTGGGGACAAATTGGAAATTGCACTGTGTGTACAACCCACAAAGCTCTGGGCAGGTAGAGAGAATGAATCGGACCTTGAAGGAGACCCTCACTAAATTGGTAATGGAGACTGGGGGTGACTGGGTGACCCTCCTACCCTTAGCTGTCTTCCGCTCTCAGAACTCCCCGTATGTGCATGGATTAACTCCATTCGAGATAATGTATGGGGCCCCTCCACCCATAACTCAACGCGTACAGCTCCCCAGTGTAGAGGACCCGACCCCCGACTATTTGAGTGTGTTGCAAGCTCTTGCCAAGGTACAGCAAGAAATTTGGCCCCTGATCAGAGCATATCACGAAGGTGAGAGAATTCCAAGCACAGAACATGGCATAGTCCCAGGGGACATGGTCTGGGTCAAAAGACACAAGGTGAAGACTCTTGAACCCAGATGGAAGGGACCTTATGTTGTGCTATTTACCACCCCCACTGCCCTTAAGGTTGACGGTATCGCTCCCTGGGTCCATCACACCCACGTTTGGAAGGCCTTGCCTCTCAAGGACCCAGAATCCTGTGTGAAGGAGTGGGAGGTGCAGCAAAATCCTGCTAATCCCTTAAAGCTACATCTGAGCCGGACATGAAAGGATTCCTGCTAATAAGCTCACTGTTATGGGCCCTCCAGAGGACAGTAGTGTCAGCGGGAGCTCGGAACACCAACCCCCACCAACCAGTATGCCAGACATGGATCCTGAGAAGCGGTGACGCCTATGAGGAATAGAACCGCACCTCCCATACGGCCCCATTGTGGACATGGTGGCCAGATCTGTATTTTGACTTAGAACTTGTACTGGGGCAATTTTATCACCTCCCCGAGAGAAACCACCAGGAACAGTATTATATGAAAAAACGGGCTTTGGTTGACTCATCATCCACAGTCAGCTGCCAAATCAACCGCCAAGGTTTGCGGGCAAATGGGTTCTTTGCTTGCCCAGGTTTTTGGACAGGTTGGTGGAGGCGCAATTGTGGGGGTGCTGATAGACTCTACTGTGCTGAATGGAATTATGTGGAAGTTAATGATGGGCGGTGGAGATGGGAGGTTTCCCCTGACCTGATTGATATGAGGTTTACTACTCCATATAACCAATGGACAGTATCTCCACTGGCCAACCAGGTTAAAATCACCTTTACCTCAAAGGAAAAAAATGATAAAAGATGGATAGATGGGCTGACATGGGGCCTGATGCCGTACCAGACGCCATGGAGGGGGGTCCTGTTCCAGATCTACCTCCAGGTCGAGGCTGGATCTTCCTCCAGGTCGAGGCAGTGGTTAGGTCCAACCGGTGTTAAATACCCCTCGTCTGAGGCCCCGACCTCCCCCGCCTGGGTCTCCTAGGCCCACTTTCAAGCCATCAGGCACTGCAATGACGTTAGCAGCCCCAGCCACGGAAAGGCCTGGGACAGCTGTGAAACCACAGACTCCCAGCAACCCTATGTGGGAGATGGTGCAAGCTGTAGTAGAAACCCTTAATCATACCACTCCCTCTCTTACTGACCCCTGTTGGCTGTGCTACCCAGGATCCCCACCCTTTTATGAGGCCATCGGGATAAATAGTTCCTATACTCTCAACAACTCTCATCCCACCTATTGAGACGGGAGACCATGGGGACTTACTCTTGCCCAGATCTCAGCCTCTGGCACATGTGTAGGCACAGTTCCAACATCCCAAAGCCAGTTATGCTCCTCATGCAATAACACCCCATGGGAGCAGGGGAAGTGGATTATACCCACCTCGGGCTGGTGCCTCTGTTCAAAAATGGGCCTCACCCCAGCCCTATATACCGCAAGGGTAGAATTCCTAGTGCACCGCCAGTCCTCCCTGATAGTTCCTCCCTCTATCCCCCCTTGCCTGCCGAGCAACCACCCCCATATGCGGCTCCATGAGAAAGAGGGGGCGAGGCAGCTGAGAGAGAGGAGTATGAGGCTGTGGAGCCTCACAGGGACCAGGCAGCTGCCCCTTCCTCAGACTCCTCAACGGGGGAGGGCAGGTGACCGGGAGGGACAGAAAGGATGCAATTAAGGCCTCGAGGGACCAGGGAATGAGAGGGAGAAGCTCCATCTTCCACTTCAGAAGAATGCTGTTTCTATGTGGACAAGACAGGGGCAGTCAGGGAATCCTTGTCCAAGTTAAGAAAGGACCTGGAGAGAAGGCGCAAGGAGTATGAAAATAATGAAAGCTGGTTCGAGTCTTGGTTTAAGCATAGACCATGGTTTACAACCCTCCTCTCGGCTGTCACGGGGCCACTAGTCATCTTACTGTTAATAGTTACAATTGGTCCATGTATAATAAAT
Organism: Nannospalax galili; assembly: GCF_000622305.1. Classification (NCBI taxonomy): domain Eukaryota; kingdom Metazoa; phylum Chordata; class Mammalia; order Rodentia; family Spalacidae; genus Nannospalax; species Nannospalax galili. Next base: position 3,318,329 of record NW_008345884.1, read on the forward strand.
AGGTTGCTTAGGTTTGCTCAGGAGAAATTTGACACTGTCCAACTCTTGGTCCTTTGCCAAAAATCTCAAGCTGTGGATACTGCTGAGGAGGATTCCTCAGTCTGATCAAGAAAAAGATGGGAAAATGTAAGGGAAAAATACAGAGGGAATCAAAGATTGAAGAGAGAGAGAGAATTTAATAGTACTTAAGTTTAATTACTTCATTGCTTATAACTTCCTGGGTAAGAGCCACTCAACTCTGGTACAAGGCTAGACTGAGACATAAGGGCGCCCAGAGATAGATAACGGGATATGGGCTGCCGCCCCAGGGCGTGACCCGTGATAAGTCATGTAGGCATGTGAGAGATAACAGAAAGCAGTCAGAAATGCTTGTGTAAATAAGAGATTACAGAAATCAGGAAACTGACACATACCACCCAGAGGGTGACACACATGAATTAGCTTAAATCTATAGGTTAGGTATTTTAAAGCTATTGGTTGTGTGAAAATGTGTGGGCTCTGGTACAACGGCTGTGAAAATCCTATATAAACTTTGCCTGAAGTTGTTTCAGGGTCAATTGCTCTAACCAGACCTGCGTGTCTTGGGAGGATGGTCGACCCCAGCTAGCTGGCTTAATAAAGACTTGGCTTGAATTACATCTCCGTGCTTGTATATATTGTTTTCCTGGGAAGCCCACAGAGTCTCGGACCCTAACAGAGGCCCGATTCCCTGCTAAGATGGGAACATCTCCTTGGCAGACTGTTGTGAATCAGCTGACCTAGGCTTTAGGCTACTGCCCTCTTAGAGCATTTCTTCTCTGTGACCTCAAAAAAACAGGAAAATACTTGATGCGGTTTGTCCTCAGACTTGTATATATTGTTTTCCTGGGAAGCCCACAGAGTCTCGGACCCTAACAGAGGCCCGATTCCCTGCTAAGATGGGAACATCTCCTTGGCAGACTGTTGTGAATCAGCTGACCTAGGCTTTAGGCTACTGCCCTCTTAGAGCATTTCTTCTCTGTGACCTCAAAAAAACAGGAAAATACTTGATGCGGTTTGTCCTCAGAGACTGCAGACGTCCTGTCTTTTATCTTGTCTCCTTGCTACCCTTGGGTGATGGCTCATTCAGTATCATTCCAGGACCCAGCAGGACTCTGAATCTTATTAACATTCTTGTCTGTTTTGTTTTTACTACATCTCATGAGGGCTACTAATGAGACTCTTAAAGGAACCAGATGTGATACTTGACACAGGTTCATGGTCCAGAAATCTATCTAGGAATTAAATTTACTGACCAACTTTCTCCTTAATAACTTCTACATCCAAGGAGCAAGAACAGCAGTGTTACCTAGGAAAGGGCAGACGTTTGTGACACTTCAAATACTAAAATACTTGATAGTAGCATATATACATGTGTATATGTATACACACATATATGTCTACACACCTATATACATACCCATGAAACTCTCACAATAATTAATCTAACAAATGTAAACTTCACACTCAAGTTTCTTCTGTCTTTTTGTAATCCCTTTTCTCTTGCACCTTCCTGTTGGTCCCCAACTCTTAATTCAAGCTTCATTTTATCTATTGTCTATCACTGTCACATTTCTATAATTTTATATAAACAGAATCAATTCATGTATACCCATTTTTTTGTTTCAATTAAAAAACTATTTTGAGATTAATTTGTGCTTGCCTGTGTCAATAGTCCATTTCCTGTTGCTATGTAGTATTCCTCTGAATGGATATACCATAGGTTATTTTTAACCCTTTAGGCAGCTGCCATACTCTATTGCAAAATGGTTGTGCCATTTGCATTCCCAGGAGCACTGTATAGTTCTAGTTCTTTCAGTCTATTTTGAGTTTTCTAGTTGGTTCTGTTTTCTACTTGTCCATCTGTGTGCCGACATCAGAAGTTTTATTACTACAGACCCATACTAAGTCTTGAAATCAGTTGTCAGTTTTCCAACTTGTTTTCAAAGTTCCTTTGATTTTGAATTTGATTTGCTCTTTTTCTAGTTTCTCAAGGTGAAAGCTAAGATCATTGATTTGAAACCTTTCTTTTCCAAGAAAAATCCCCCTAAATACTGCATTGACACATCCTTCACATTTGATCAGCTCTTTCAAGTACTTTTGTTTCTTACACAGTCCCCTCCTCTCCCCTTCCCTCCTTTCCCCTTCCCTTCCTTTACTGTCCCTCACCTCCTGTCCTAGTTTCTCTCTCCATTGCTGTGTCAAAACACTCTGACCACTACCAACTTGGGGAGGAAAGGGTTTGTCTTACATCTCCCAGGTCACAGTTCATCAGGGAGGCCAAGGTAGGAACTCAGGGCAGGAACCTGGAGGAAGGAGCTAGAGCACAGGTCATGGAGGAACATCGCTTACTGGCTTGCTCCCCTGGCCCCTGCTCAGCATGTTTTCTTATGACACACAGGCCCACCTGCCCAGGGGTGACACTACCCACAGTGGGCTGGGCCCTCCCACATGACACGACAATCAAGAAGATGCCCCACAGACATGGCCACAGGCCAGTCCAATGGAGGTAATTCCCCAATTGAGGCTCCCTCAACCCAGGTGTGTCAAGTTGACACTAAAGCTATCCAGCACACCTCCCTTTCCCTTTCCTTTCTTTTCTTTTGAGACAGGGTCTCTAGAGTCCATACTATCCTAGAATGAACTTTGTAGCATAGGTTGGCTTTGAACTTATGGCACTCCTGCCTCAGCCTGTCAAGTACTGGAATTATAGGATTAAGCTTCCATGACCAGTTCAACCAATAACAATTTCTAATGCCTTTGATCTCTTCATTAATCCATGTATTAGTTACATGTGTGTTATATAATTTCCAGTACTCAGGAGATTTTACAATGGTATTCTGTCACTGACATTTATTTTTAAGGTACTTCTGTTATGGTCACAGATGTAATTTATTGAGACTTGTTTTATAGACAAGTCTAACTTTTCATAGTCTAATGGGTAGATTTTCTGTATGTACTTGAAAAAATGTATTCTGTTGATAGACAAAATGCTCTATAAATGTCACGGAAGTCAAATTGGTTGATATATTGTTTAAAACTTCTTGAGGTCTTCTGACTATTTGGTCTATCATTTATTGAGAGAATACTGAAATCTCTGGTGAATTATGAATTTATCTCTTCTCCTTGGATTTCTAGAATTTTTTAATGTATATATGTGTTATGCCTGCATGTATATATGTACACGCATGTTGTATGGTGCCCATGGAGGACAGAAGAAGATGTCAGATTCCCAGGAACTGGAATTATGGACGGTTGTTAGCTGCCATGTGGGTGCTGGGAACTGAAGCCGGGTCCTTTGCCAGAGAAACCAGGGCTCTTAACCGCTGAGCCATCTCTCTAGCCCCAGGACGTCTAGAAATTCTTGCTTTATGTATTTCGAAGCTTTCTTATTAGGCACATAAAAGCTAGAATTGCTATGTCCCATTTATCATTATAAAGCCTTTTTATCTGAGATTATATTTTTGGTCTAAATCTACTTTGTCTGACATTAATATATCTACCCTAAATTTCTTGTGATCAGTGCTAATGTAGTGTTGCCCTTCTCAATTCTTTTATTCTTAACTAATTTGTTGTGAGAAACATGTGGTAGAATCTGACTTTTCTGTACCATTTAAAGATCTCTGTCTTTGTGTGTCTCTGTATGTATGTATATGTGTGTGTATGCACGTATGGTCACCCAGGCGGATGCACATGTAGGTCAAAGTTTGATGCTGACATTGGGACGTCTTCCTCAGTTGTTTCTTCACATCTTGTTGTTTTGTTTGTTTTGTTTGTTTTTAAACACTGTCTCTCACTAAACCTGAAGCTCGCTAACTAGACCGGCTGGCCAGCCATCCCCTGGCATCTGTCTGTTTCTACCACCCTAGCCCTGAAGTTACAGTTGCATACTGCTAGGCCTGGCTTTTTACATTGGTGCTGGGGATCCAAACTCAGATCTCCACTTTATGCACTGAGCCACCTCCTCAGCTCAATGTCTCCCTTTTAATTAAGGTGTTCATACCATTTATATTTAATAGCTATTGATATTGCTGTGTTTGAATCATTCATCTTACTGTTTTCTGCTTATTCTGTCTGTTCTTTGCTTCCTTCTTTCCTCCATTTACTCTGCTTTCTTTTGGAGCATTTGCGCAATTACATTTTATCTCCTTTGATGGTTAATAGCTGAAACAAAGTTTTGTTATTTTGGTGGCTGCTTTAGGGTTAATAGTCTGCATCTTTAATTTGTTTCAGTTCACCTAATCTAACGCCATTTTCTGAAGCGTGTAAGAATCTCACATTCGTGTAATACTCCACTTTTCCCCACCAGCATCCATTGCTATTGTATATTTTACTTGTATCTGTTTTCCAAACCTTATACTATTTTGTTCATTTTTTAAAATAAGTCTTTCAAAATTATTTAAATACTAAAAATGTACATATTCACCTTAATAGTTACTATTTCAAGATCTTCTAAATTTTTTATATAGATACATATTCCCATCTACAATCATTTTTCCTTCTGCCAAAAGGACTTTGTTAGCATTCTTATAGTGAAGATCTGCTTGTCATATACTCATTCAGCTTTTTCCTTCTCAGTGATGGTGATTAACCCAGGGTTTCACACATACCAGGAAAGCAACCACTTTACTGCTGAGCTCCATCCCCACCCCTTTGGATTCTTTCAACCTTTATCTTAAAAAGTCTGTTTCACTTTTGTTTTAGGGGAATATTTTTCTATGACAGTTTTTTTTTTTTCTTTTTTGTTCTTTTTTTTGGTCCAGCTGTCATGGAACTCACTATGTAGACCAGGCTGGCATCAAACTCACAAAGATCTGCCTGCACCTGCCTCTGCCTCTCAAGTGCTGGGATTAAAGGTGTGCGCCACCAAGCCCGGCCCTCTATGACAGTTTTTATTTTCATTTTTAAGGTGGTATTCCCACTGCCTTCTTGTTTACATCTCTCTAAAAAGAAATTTGTGACATCCTCATCTTTACCAGTGTGTCTTCTTCACCAACTGCTTTGAGACTGTCTCATCATCATCCATTCAGAGCAATTTGATTATGGTATGCTTTGATTGTCTGGCACTTGGGGTTCACTGTGGTTTTGTACCTGTGGTTTTATTAGCATCATCAAATTTGGAAAACTTTTGCTCATCTTCAGTATTTTCTCACTATTAATAATTTATCGATGGATAACAAATTATCATAAAATTCAGTCAATGAAAGGAATTGATATTGGTTATCTCTCACTTTCTGTTCATCAGAACTCCAGATATATCTTAGCTGGGTGCCTCTGGATTTGGATCTCTCATGAGAGACTACAATAAAGGTATTGACCAGAGAGAAAGGATTCACTTCCAGACCCATAGCTGGAACAGACCTCAGGAGATCCCTTGTCAGGGTTACTTAAGTGTCTGCTGGCTGCCTCACTTACTGCAGAGACCTTCCTGCAGGAGCGACGACAAAGCGTGAAGCGTGTGTTTGGTTGGCATCTGGCCTCCCCACAGAAAAGAGGCCCAAATCAAAGTAAGAGAGACAGCAACAAGATAGAGACCAGGGCCATTTTGTAATGTCACTCAGAAGTTATATCCTGTCACTTCTGTTGTATTTCATTTATACAAGGAAGTTTTTAATTTGGTCCACGCCAAGAGGCAGGAATTAAAGACCATGACCACTAATAGGTGAGAGCCACTGGGAGGGGCATCCTAGAGGCCAGGCCACCTGTACTTTGCAGATACCTTTAGGTTCTACAGTGACACATATTGGACCATTCACTGATGCTCAGTTCACATTCAGAAAACATTTGCTTTTCTTTTTATACTTCATTGCTATATCTTTATATTCATTAATTCTTTTCTTTTGAAATGTCTGATTAGCTATTAATCTAACCCAGTGATTTTCTCATCTCAAATACTGTACTTTTTATTTTAACCTCTAAATATTTAGAGTTTATTTTCTCTTCAAAGGCTCTACTAGCTTTTGAACCTCTGAAGAAGAACTGTGATAACTATTTTAATATCATTCATAGTTGAATCTAACATTTGTGTCATTCTGGGTCAATCTGATTTCTGTCTTCTCATATTTTTCTCCTTAGTATATATTTTATTGGATGCTAACCATTGTGATTATTCCCTTGTTAGACACAAGGTAATATTGTGTTCCCTCAAAAGTATATCTTTTAGTTTATTCTGGGACAAGGTGGAGTTACTTGTAAATGGCTTAATCTTTTTGAATGTGGTTGTAATATTTGTTAAGTGGGATTAGAAATGTTCAGTGTTCAATAATAAAAGCTAAATCTTCCCCACTGCTGAAGGGAGATCCATCTGAGTGTCCCATGGAATGCCCTGTGAATCCTGAGTGTTTTCAGCATGTACTGTGAAAACAGGCCAGATTCCGGCCAGATGTGAGAATATCACTACTTTCTTTTTCTGTGTGATTCTTTCTCTATATATTAGCATTCTTACCGTGAATCTAATCTAATCACTGGGTTAGATTAACAGCTAATTAGACTGGAAAGTGGTCCCACATATGCCCGTTTTTCTCTACTGAATACTTGCTAATAAAGGTATTCTTTCTGAAGTTTTCTCGCTGAGTTTCCCTCACTCCAGTGTTCCTTCCTGAGAACTCTAAACAATTAGTCTACACTGCCCCCCATCCCCACCAGGTCCTTTGCTCTAGGGCTCCCTTTTGGGTCACTTACCATACTTTCCTTTTCCAGAGAACACTGTGCTTTGTTGCTTGATGTTCAGTGTCTTTGGATTGTGTTTAGAGTTTGGGGTTGTTTTAGGGATGAAGATAATTGTGGTATTGTCACTTCTTCTTGGCTGAAAGCTAAAGTCTGGCCTCAAGGCAGAATGCTTTGAGCAGACAGACATCAGCAACACTACTGATACAGTATACTAAAGGTTTATTCTTCCTTTCTCCATAGTAAATAAGGACAAAAGAGAGAGAGAGCCTTTGGTGTATGGAGATACATTAGGGCGAAAGGGAAGCTGGTTTCCACAACCTCACCCATATATTATTTCTCTAAAAGATCATCTTTCACTCTGGCATTGAATTTCTGTCACAGGCTATCCACCCATGGCTTTGAGGTCCCACACATGCTCAAATCTTTTGCTTAGGGCCCATAACTGAGTTAAGGCCAGATTGTGGCATCAGTTTCTCAGACGCTAATCTTTCTTGGCTCCTGTCTATGAGGTTAAATGAAGAAGCTGACTCATCTCTGATAGTTAGACCTAACCATTTGTTACTGTTCACTGGGGGCCATTAATATGTCAATGGTATCTCTGAATAAATCTTACTTTCTGGCTCTGAAAAGAATGCTAATTAGTTTGAACCAGAATCCAATTAGCTTTCTGTCTTCTCATTTAATTTTTTAATTCAATCATGTTAATATGAATTTTAATAGTGATTTATGGTACTAGCATTCCTTTACCTTCTAATGTAACTAGATACCTTCTTTCTGAGGTCAAAGTGCAGCAAGAACTGCCTTCCTCATAATTTTCATTCTTTTCTATTTCCTTTTGTAATATTTTGTGACATTCTTAATCTTCTACTTTTAGTCATATTTAACTGCATTCCATTCTCAGGCTGACTTAATGTACTCAATGTCAGACTTTACAAAGCATATGTTTCCTGGAAAGACTATTCTTTATTAGCCCAGAAGAACAGGAAGGGTTCATGTCAGCACTCTGAGAACCATGACTCTCAAGGCCAGAGAAAGAGAAGGGGAGATTATACCAAGTTGTGTAACTCAGGAAGTTCATCAACTGCTTCGGGCAGACTAGGGGGAGAGTATTAGTTTAAAAACAGCTTGGACAGTTCTGGAGGGGTGAAAGTGTATTGATAAGCATGTCCGACTAAACATTCTTTTCTGTCCTGGAATTTTTTATGAACCCTGACATTGTGTTAATAACACAGTATTTCCATAATCCACACAGATAAGTACCAAACACTTACCAGAAAAGTAATGTAGCAGTGTGGGAAATGTCATTCTCTCAAAGAACCAGAGGAGAGAAGCGATTGAATTCATCCAGACATGAGGCAAAGTATTTTGGAGCTTTGGGAATCTAGGCAGTTACTGCTCTAGTTAAGAGTACACATCCCGAGTCCTGACTACCTGGGTACAAACCTCTCATCCACTGCTTTCTAGTTCTATGAACTTGTATAAATCACTCAACCCATCTGTGCCTTGGTCTTCACTCTTATAAAACTGAGAAATTATTGTATATGCTTCTGAATTGTCCTGGGACAGTGCAATTAAAATGAGTTAACAGAAACACTTAACTAGTTCCTGACATATACTTGTGATAGCTGCTATTATTATTATTGAGAGACTTAACCAGAGATCCCTGCTATCCATATGACAGCTATTATATACATATGTAGCTATGAAATACTTCAAATGTGGCTAATGTAACATAAGAACTGAATTTTTAAGCTTATTTAATTTTAATTGATTTTAGTTTGAAATATTACTTGATTCAGTTATCACAATAGTTTAAACATATTTGGAACTAGTTGGAAATGTGAATTTACTCTTCAAGTTTTATGAAGTTTAAGCACAATCCAGGATTTGATCATAATTGTCTGTGTGTCGGGGAGAAGGGTGCATGCATATGATGTGCAGATGAGGAGGCCAGAGCAGGACTTGGGGTGTTCTTTTTATCTCTCTTGATCCTGCTTTATTCCCTTTAGATGGGATCTCTCACTGACCTGTAAATTTGCCTTAGGCTAGGTTGATTGACCAGTGAGCTCTTGGGATCCACCTGTTCTTTTTTCCAATGCTGGCATTTCAGGAATATGCAACCATGCCTGGCTTTCTTTTTAATGTAGGTGCTTGGGATTCAAACTCAAGTCCTCATGCTCAAAGAGTAGTGCTATTGACTAAGCCATCTACCCAGCATTTTGATCACAATTTTTGTGATTAAAAATTTAGCATGCAGCTTTTGATGATTATCTTGAAATACAAGAACAATTAGACTGTAAATATCTCACTCATTTTGATTATTAATTATATATTTAAACAATAACATTTTGGCTATATTGAATTAAGTAAAATATATTAAAATTTTTTTCTCATTTATTTTTAAATATGGCTACTACAAAATTTAAAATAAAGTGTGTTACATAGCATATTATGCAGCTCTCAGCTAGATTATAGGGGCCTTATTTGCTGGGGTAAAATGTTTGGGCTTTATCCTGGGGTAATAGGAAGCAGCCGGGGAGAAATGGGACCTGATTTGCATACTGCACATTACTTATATACATATACATTATTGTTGATGGTGTTGGCAGCTGCGTATGAACTGAATTTGAAGGGGAAGGACCAGAGCTAGGGAGCTCAAGTAGTTGCAGAAATATCGAAAAGAAAAGTTGTGTTCTGAATGGTGGATTGAATGTTGGAGAACCCAGGCGCCCCCAGTAAGTGAGGGCGTCCATGTTGACCCCTGGGCATGTTGCCTGGAGGGAGAACTGGGTGGGTTTCCTGAGTTTAGAGTTTGAGGAGCAGAATGCAGAATGCTGTGTTGCTCAACTTTCTACCCTACAATGAAATACCTGAGATGGGAAACCAGTGAAGGAAAGGGAGTTTGTCTTTTCCCCTACAGATTTGATCATTATTTATTAGGTAATGTTAAAATAGGAGTGGAAAGAGATCAGCCAGGAATCCACTCCCATTCCTAACAGGTCATTATTTACATTCTGAAATATTTAGCTACAGAGTGACAAGGAGTAGTACTGACCTAAAATAAGAGAAATTTTAAACAGAACATATTTTGGATTTATTTCTTTTTATGTGGGTGAGCATTTTGACTGCACGTCTGTAAGTGCATCACATGTGTGCAATACCTGAAGAGGCTGGAAGAGGGTATTGGATCCTCTGGAATTGGAATTATGGTTGGTTGTTCTGAAAGAGAAGCCAGTGTTTTTTTAACTGCTGAGCCATCTCTCCAGCCCTTGAACAGAACTTTTTATGTACTATGATAAGTAGCTGAGATTGAGAGAAAACTTTGGGTGTGGTGGCACATGTGTTTAATCCCAGCACTCAAGAGGCAGAGGCTGGGAGATCACGAGTTCCAGGGCAGCCCGGTCTGCATAATGAGTTCCAGGCCAGCAAAGGCTAAATAATGAGATCCTCTGTCGGGGGGTGATTGGAGGGGGGAGACACAGAAAGATGGAGAGACAGATACAGAGACAGAGAAACATACAGAAAGAGAGACAGAGAAAGAAGGGGATAGGCTGAGATTCTGAAGGTCTATCACCCCTCTTGAGGGCATAATCCAATGAACTATGGATTTTCCATAAGGTCCACTTCCTAAAGGTCCTCAGCATCTCCCAATACCAGCACTCTGGGGACCAGACTTTCACATAGGGGCCTTTGGGAAACGACCCATATGGGGAAAAACCATAGCAAGTTGCAAACCAAGTCCTTTTAACAAAACTATTTCTTATTCTTTCAGCCCAGTTAACTGGAATGTAGTGGCTACCACAGTAAATATTACTTTTAGGAAAGACTGACTAATCTATTTCTTCCCAAATTCAATTCTCAATTAAAAACACAAATGAAGGGTAGAATTGCTATCCCAATCTCTCTCTCTCTCTCTCTCTCTCTCTCTCTGTGTGCGTGCATGCATGCGTGTGTGTATGTGTGTGTGTGTGTGTGTGTGTGTGTGTGTATATTCCAGGCTGGACTGGAGCTTACTGTATAGCTCAGGCTAACCTCAGGCTTGTGGGTAATCCTGTCTCAGCCTCCCTCTTGTCTCTTTTTCTCTTCAAACACCTGAGCCTCACACTCCAGTATGTTTACCATAATCTGGTAAATTATCAGTATTCACTTGATACTCAGAGGGCTTCCAGAAGCCATAGCATTTTTCGTCAAATGCAGAAAGTGTCTTTTTATCCTTTGGATACATTACTATTTCCGTTCCCTGGAAAGACTCCAGACTTTGCATTTAGTCTCAGCTGCATCTGGACTCAGTTCTGTTACTTTCTAATGTGAGGTCCGAGCATATAAAAACTCCCAATCAATATTTGTTGAACATATAACGTTTGCTCAACTCCTCTGAACCTCAGTTTCCTGATCTTTTTCATAAGGTGATTTTTTTCCCCTGGGAAAATTTTCTTGGACAAGATAATCCTGTACACACAGCAGCTGGCACTCAGATGCTGCTCAGTAACCCACAGCACAGGGACTGTCTTTAGGAATAAAATGTGAACAGGGTGAAATTACTTGTTGCACATTTCAAATACTGCACCAGGCCCACTGTGCCTTTAGACCACTGCTCTGCATATTTCTAGGGAAGAGGGGACATGGCTAACACATGGTGAGATGATCCTTAACCCAGCACTTCTCCAACAAACATCGACCTTCAATCTTCTCTCATTGAGCCCCTCTGGGCAGAGCGGTGTCACCACTAACAACAGTGGCCTTTGTTAATTGTTTCCATGCCTCCCTAGGGAGAAATCTTAGAAACTCAACAAGTTAAAAAAGAGACAGTAGAAGGGATGTGAGCCAGAACAAAGGCCTTGGGTTCCCACATACTGATTAACCTCCCTCAGCTGTTCTTGAAATGGCAGCTGACCATATTAGCTGGAAAGCTCACTCTTCGCCCTGGGTTTCTTTGCACGCTGAATGTACAGTGACACTTTCCAAGTTTGCCCATTTTTCCCCACAGCTTATAAAAATGTTTATGTAGAAGGTACAGAAAGCAAGCTCTTGGTCTTCTCTGTTTTTTAAGAACAATGCAGCCCTTCTTCTCAAACATTTTGCAAGGAGCAAACTCTTACCCACTGGGCAGAAAAGAGAAGGCTGTAGAGTCCTTTCCCAGCTGAAATGGCTAAGAATTCAAAAGCCTGCCCACTTCAGTACACACTTGTGACAGTTTGACAGGAGAAATAAACCCGTGAACTTCCTACATGCCAAGAAGTGATTGCAAAGAGACTTTCCTGTTCCCTGCCTGATCCCACTGGAAGATAGGCTCCTTATCTTATAGGCTTTAGCATTTGAAAGAAAGTCAAATCAACAGAAATTGCTAAATACTTAACTGCATCTTTTGAGTATTTGCAGACAGGAATTTCCAGAAAGGAAAATCAATATGGTGCAGAGACGGTCTGTGTGAAGAGGTTCAACTAAGTAATATAGGATGAGTAAGCTTTTGGGGGGGGGGAATGAAGGAAAGGCATTGGAAGTGATAATGCACTGCGGGAAGTATGGAGAGAGAGAGGGAGGGGGAGGGAGAGAGAGAGAGAGAGAGAGAGAGAGAGAATATGAACTTCCTATGAATGTAATATGAAGATTGAAAGGCAAGGTGTTGTTAATAATCAGGGTTTACATGCCAGTCACTCAAAATCCTCAACCTCACCCTGTCTTTCCCACAGTCCTCTGCTTCATTTCCCTCCTCCCTCTTTTCTTCTACTTTGTATCTAGCACCCTTACCAAGACACAGCCTTCAAACAACTCTAATGTTTCACATGCAGAAATAGTCCCAGCTGACCTGAACTCACTATGCAGACCAGGCTGGCCTTGAACTCACAGGATCTGCCTGCCTCTGCCTCCTGAGTGCTGGGATTAAAGGCGTGCTCCACCATGCCCTGCAGAAATCCACTTCCAAGAGGAGATTTTTGTGAGTTCCCAACCCAAGGATGTTTAGTAAATACCACCCAGTGGCTGCACGTGAATTCTTTTCCTTCAGCAGCAAGGCCTTGAGAAAACTAAAGAATTCTATGACTGTCATCCTAGCATCTTAAAAAGAAAAACATGGCGGACCAAAATGTTGGTAACAACCGTAGAAGAACCCTTTGGGGTGGGGAGGGGAAAGGTCTGGAAGCCCAAAGAATAATCAGTAAGTACTGAAAACTCCTTTTTATCTTTCTTTTCCTTCCTCTCGCCCTGTTTCCACAAATGTCCACAAATGAATTCATGCACAAAGAGAAAGGCGCGTTTGACTACAGCACCTTCACATAACAGAAGCCTCTGAAAACACTGGTCTGGATTGAGGCCTGTGTCCCCGTCCTGTCCCTAAATCACTCCCTGTAATTTGTTCAGCTTGATTCTAGTCTGAGCATCCAGGCGGTGGGTACCCACAGTCCCTCCTCCGTCGTGAAGGAAAAGCATCCTTCCTCCCCCTCCTCTGGCCGCTCTGAGGTGGCTGGCCTGTTGCCTGGCTATGCCAGAAAGCGGCATGACCACCAGCACTACTGTGGTCAGCACAGGAAGAAAACCTCGGTGTTCACAGCTGAACTGACTCGAGAAACACTGGTGACTGAGGGCTGGCTTGGGTAACAGTAAGAATAGCAGCAGAAACGCACTCTCTGCCTCTGCCTCACCCCAAAGCTGGCCCAAAGAACCACAGACAGCCTCACTATGCACATGGCTGGGCTTCCTCCTGTAGGAACTGGTTGGGGACCCCTCAGGGATTTCCTTCAGGGTCCTCATGAGGGTAAGCTTGGGTTTCTCCAGGATTCTCCCACTTTTAAGCAGCATTTGTTCTGCCACAGGAAAGAACCCCTGAAGCCCAGGATTTTTCAAGCTAGTTTAAAATTTGAGATGTATCTCAGCTGGGGGAAACATGGCAGCGCTGTCCTCATGGGTACTACTCTAGTTACATGAGCATGTCCCCATGAGACCCTCAACTCTGAATCACTAAGTGAATAAGTAATCTGTACTTGTTGTTTGGATAGTTTTCCCTCAGTTGATCACTCTGTGGAATAGTAGAATCACTGTGTGGAACAAAGCAGAATAAGGTGCCCCCTAAACAGATGAATGACACAGGGAATCTGAATATATACACAGGAAGGAATATTAATCTGTCATAAAGAAAAATAGAATCTGAGGCTGAGCATGGTGGCTCAGGCCTTTAATTCCAGCACTAGGGAGGCAATCTCTGGGAGATTAAGGCCAACCTGGTCTATATAATGAGTGCTAGGCTAGCCAGGGCTCGTAGTGAGACCTTGTAAAAAAAAAAGAAAAAAAAAAAGATTCCTATCATTTGCAGCAAAGGCATGGAAATTGTTTTAAGAAATCAGACACAGAAAGATGAGTATCACATATTCTTTTCTCATCTGTGAAAACAACTTTTTTCAAGTTGATCTAAAAGTGGAATTGTGGTTAGGGGGCACTGAGAAGTGTCCTGGCAGGGGAAGGCCAGCAAAGGTGGGCGAAGGGCCACTGGCTATGAGCAGCACATAGAAACATCACAGCGACTCCACTAATATGCACCACAAATGTGTGCCAATTAATAAAGAGATGTTCATGGGCATGAGCAGACATATCTGCAGCAAGAGACCCAGCACTGGAATCAATGTCATGCGCTCTGTTCTTCTTAGTTATGTTTACTCACTTAAGAAAGGCAGAAAAAGCACAGGAGGCCCTTAGGGCATGAAAATTAAATGTGGCAGATGAAATTGGCATGTGCAGGAGCAGCTCAGGCAGGCTGGCACCCATAAGGCAACGCATTTAAAAGTTGAGGTTGTTCTCACCACTGAAGAAAGCCAGGAAACAAGTTCTCTGTGTCCTTAGGACTAAGCTTGCAGACTGTCCTCCAGGAGACTGGGGAGGGGACCTCATTTGTTAAGGACATTCCATGTCTATAACTGGCTTTTCTTCCTAAAGACTGATGTTTCGAGAAACTCCTTTGGCAAGCTGATTGCAATCTTGTTTGTAGCTAAGCAATAGAGATTTTGGTTATAAGTATGCAAAGCATAATGAAAAGATTACAGCTCGGTGACTGGGTGCAAATTGGTCTGGGCTGTTTACTGAACAAGGAATGTTTCCCAATCCTTCTCTCCGAGTGCAATCCCACACATGGAGGAGAATGAAGGAAGACAAATACCTTTCAGTGTCCCAGGGCTTGCCTCCCAGAGCTTGTTCCAGTGTTGATCTACCCCTCAGGAAGTGAAGTTCCACCCTGGGGCAGAGGCAAGGTGGCAGAACAGGCTCCCTGACCCAGTCCCCCTGGCCTGGTTGGGACCTCGCCTGACTCAGTACAGATTTTGGCTCAGAGACTGGGCTGCTGTCAGCCTCTCCCTGTGGACAGCTTGGAGCCTTCACTTCCCCTCTGGCTACATGGCCTACCTTTCCTCAGGGAAGCAGCACAAGATATGTAGCCTGAAAGGAGGTGGGGACATTTTCTCCTTCATTCGAATCAAAGTCGTGCTCAAATCTTCAAGTGGGCTAGCTCTCGCCTCTAAAGGGGGAGCAATCTGCATGTGGTTGCTTCACTTGTTCTATAACAGCCAGGTCCAGAATTCAGTCCCTTGTTGGTGAATAGAACAGAAAGAAAGGAAAACCATTCCATTAGAGCAAGATGTAGCGAAACTGTAAGTACCTCAGAGCAAGTAACAGCTGAAGCCAGGAGGGGCCAGTTGAAGAGGAAGCTTAGGTTAGGGAGCCTTACGAGGACTGCCCAGCAAGTGCAGTCAGCCTGTGGCTACCATACAAGAGCGGAATGCGGGAAGTAACTCCCCAGCCTTCCTCCTCCTTCAGGTCTCCGGTCTGCACCTACACAGGGGCTCATCAACGTGGGGTCCCTATACGGCAATTTTCATTGGTCAGGCCTCCCTCCCAAGGTAGAGAACAGATATAAAGCAAGATGACGTGCCGCAGCAGGCAGACAGCAGAAAAACACTGTGGAGGGAAAGTATAGTTCATAAACAAAAGGGTCCAACTGATCTTGTTTAGTGAAGACTCAGGATACCCCTATCAATCAGCCTTATGTCTGCATCTATGACTTACTAGTTCCTACTGATTTCTCTCTCTCTCTCTAACAAAGTACTAAATTTCCATTGTACAACTTTTGTTTTGTTGTTTGAAGACTCTATGTTATTATGAAATATATTGTGAAATTGAAAAATACAAATTCTTGAACAAGAGTCATCATGACAAACAAAACACTGTTTGGTGACGGTATCAGTAAAGATTGCAACTGTGAAATGAACAAGGTCACCGTGAACACACAGTCTTAATATGCCATGTTTCCCACATGGTTCACCAACCTCAGAACAGCTAAGACACATCAAGTATATCGACTCCCAGTGTTCTATTCTTTGTTCCTCCTGTATGAGGGACATGGACCCCACATCCCAGTCACTTCCTGCTTTCCTGAAATGCTCCATTTGCCTCTGCAGTCATGAGTCAACCACTTGTGTCACATTTTTCTCCTCTTTGTCTTCACCAAGTTATTTGCCCTGTGTAATGTGACATAGAGACCCTGTTCTTCTACGAAGTCACTGTACTCATTTGTAAATAAGACTTTAGGGTAAATAATGCTTTCCGTAATGCCATAAAAAAATACAACTCAGTCCATTTTCTGTCTTCTTGCCTCAACATTTTTTTGCTTTCCTGTTTATTGAATTAATAATTCTCTTAGTCTGTGTTTCTTATTGCTATAGCAAAATACATGAAACTGAGTAATTTATTTAACAAGTAGCATGTATGAGTCATGGTTCTGGAGACTGGCAGGTCTATGGACACTCAGCAGTAGCAGTAGCTAACAGCTTTTGTGGGTCTGATTCTAGGACTGTATATAAGCCTCTGCCCTTGTGGCCATCCTGTTTGTGAGTCCATTGTACCAGGTTCAAAAGGACAGAAGCTAATTAATATCTGCCACCTAATTTCCTTATAATTCAGTTCCTCTTCCTTAACATCTTCTAAGCATTAATAAAATCCTTCATCATGTGAGTTTATCCCCAGAGCTCCATTGCACACCTCTCCTGTGGACATTATTGCCTATAACATTTCAGTTGTTTTCTTCTGAGGCTCTGATAACCAACCTGGTCATCCACTACATGCTTTTTTCAAGGTTTTATCTCAATTACTGAAGAGGAAAAGAGATATACTCATTGTTTTTATTGTTTTATGATTTTATACTCTAGGACATAGTACTCACTTTATAGTGGTTTTATGAATGCTTACTAAAAATTTGTGCTGAAAGAGGGACCCAACATAAACTGGAGAACACTAATGACTTCAAAACTATCTTGAGCAATGAATACCACCATTATCTAGTGGAACATCTTTTTGCAGCTACCTTGGTTGCTAAGGTGCCTACAGTAAATTCTGTTGTTAAAGAATGTCTTCATTCCCTCAGTATCTGCCTCTGCAAACATGCCTGCAGAAGGAATTTCTTCCTGGTGGCCATAGTGCACATAAACATCTGTGTTGGTAATCACATACACAGTAACTTAAACCATCCACTGTTGTAACGGTTAAGAAATGATGCAGGAAAACCTATGAAAACTGTGACGTACTTAAACTAGAGGCTTGAGTTTTTTCAGGAGGAGACTCTGCTCTAGCTCACTGGCATGAATAAACTTTCCCAATTTCTCCACGTGAGTCTCTTCTCTGTGTATGGAAGGTCCCATGCCTCAGTTTCCTGTAACAGTACCAACTATTTTAACCCAGAAAGAAGAGAGAGAGAGAGAGAGAGAGAGAGAGAGAGAGAGAGAGAGAGAGAGGCTTGACTTAATCTTAGTCAAGAGGATAGGTTTTAATTAATTTATAAAGGTAAAACATTAACAGGTTTTCTATGATATTTTCATACTCAGTTTTGGTTGATTCTCCCTGTCCCCTGCTCCTTCTTACCACTTCTCTGCATCCCTGCTGTACTAGTCTACCCCAGTAATCCTTTCCACTTTTACATCACATGTTTTATTACATGGGAGAAAATCTTTGCCAGTCACATTTCAGAAAAGGAGTTAATATGTAAAATATAAAAAGGGCTGAAAAAAAATTCAACACCAAAACCCCAAATAGTCATCAGAGGATAGACCTTTAAGGACTATTTAAGGACTAGAGGAAAGCAGAAATGGGGAAACTGAATGGAGCTAGACCTTTACATCCTGATATCAGTCAGTCATTGGCCCCTGTCTACTCCAGGCGGGGGGTCTTAATCTTGAATGAAACATGCCTTCAGTTGAGGGCATTTTCTAGTAAGGGACATGTCTGTGTATCAGTAAACAAGATTTCCAGAGGCTGGGCAGTTGCTATGTCAGCCCACCATAGCAGGCCTCAGCTCATTCTCATTCAGATTCATGTTTTATCTATTGCTATGTGAGAAATTACCCCAAACTTGGTGGCTTAAAACAATAATAAACATGTATTACCTCTAGATTCTGTGGATCACAAGTTTAGAAGCAGCATAACTGGTTGGGTTAACTGGTTGTTTCTGGCTTGGGATCCTTCACAAGATTATAGACAATATGCTGGCCAAGCCTGTGACCTTCTGAAGATTAGGAGTGAGGGGCTCAGGAGAAGCAATTTTCAAGGTGGCTCACTTGTCTTACTAGTAGTTTGGTGGTACTTATTGGCAAGAATAGTCATCACTGGCTCCATAAGCCTTCCCACGGGCTGCTATGAACATATATATTATAGAACAACTGGTTGACCCCTAAGCAAATGGTCAGAGAGAGAGTCACCATGTCTTTTAAAAAGTATTTTACTACTTTTATTTTATGTGTATGAGTATGTTGCCTGCATTGTATGAAAGTGTACCCATGTCATGCAATGCTGGCAGAGGTCCAGAAGAGGGCATCTGATTCCCCTAGATCTGGAGTTATGGATGGTTGTTAGCTGTGCTGTGGGTCCTGGGAATCTAACCCCGGTCCTGTACAAGAGCAGTCAGTTTTCTTAACTGCTGAGCCATCTCTGCAGCCTTGTGTCACAGTGTCTTTTATATGAAAGTTATACACAGTCCTTTCTGTAAGATGTAGCATATGCATGCCAGACATATTCATTGTACAAAGACATCAGAAAGCAAAGGTTACTGGGAAAATCTTGGAAACTGACTACCTCAGAGAAACTTGACAGATCTAAAGAACATAGACCAATGATATTTCTATTTACTGTTCATGCTATTTTAATAATAAGCTCAGTGTTGGGGATGGTGATTAATAAGCTATACATGACAAGAACCTGGAGGTGGTTCTAGTTCAACTACTTGAAGACCATTGGTTTTTTATTATTATTATACTGTTTGATTAAGTCCAATAACTATTTCCAGAAAGTCATTCATCATTGCAAGAGTATTCTCTTTGTGTCTGATGACAGCAAATTTTCTTTATATCAAATCTTTAAAAGTTATTATTTTTGCCCTAGAAATTATCTGGAAAAGCATCATGTCACTATGGCTGAAGAGTTCATACTTTGACATTGTATTCCTTGGTCTGGGTCTTCTTGTGTGTCACCATCTTGGATTGCTGAACACTATAATGGTGGTTTTGCAGTTATTTCATACTTTTATTCAGGGAAAGTGATCTAAGTTTATGATTGATGATTATACTTTTAAATAACTATTAAATTCTGCTAGCCTGCACTTTGAAATTACACAGCTAAACTTGGCCTCGGGGACTGCAAAGAGAGGCATATATGGCTTCTACTCATAAGCACATAAGAACTACACAAATGTAGCAATGAAACCAGAAACTTACAAGGGAGTAAAACCTTAGTTAAGCTCTCTCTGGCTCTCAACAAATGCTTTTCTTAACCTAAAAACAAAAGCAATCTGAAAATAGAAGAGAAAATCTTTCTTTGCTCAGCAAAGGACCATAGGAGAGGAGGTGAGGCCAATGTCACGGTTCAGCACTTCAGTGGCCTGGAGGAAGTCAACACCAGCTATAAATAGGATACTTGGTCAGGACGCCCTCTCTACCCACCAGTTCACACCACATCCCCTTGACTGAGGGATACCCTTTCACCCAAGGCTGTAATTCATTTCCATGACTACCAGCAAGACCAGAACAAACACATTTCTACTGAGGAGCCACATTTATTTTGGAGATAGAAAATTGATCCCCTTATTTCATGGAAGTAGGCATGATGGACTTAGAATTGTCCTCAGATTAAATAGGAAAGTCTGTACAGTCTGAGTTTGACTTAGACGCAAGGTCTGGAATCAAGGAGAATGAGATCTCCCATTTCACTCGTTCATCCAAGTGAATTTATTGCCCCTGTAGCTATTATGTTAGGCAATGAGAATACAGAGCTTAACAAAATAGAGTTCTTGCCTTGAACTCAAACAACCTTTTTTTTTTTAATTAAAAGAAGCATTTCATTACAACAGCATTAACTTATTCAATAACATTTTTCTTAGCTAGGGTACATCTCTTTCAAAATTGGGTGAACATTTGTAGGTTTACAGATGATTTATTACGCTTATATAATCTTTTACTCATTATAAACTCTATAAGACATAAAATTAAATGAGGTTCCAACGTTTAAAAAAGATCTCCACTTTG
>NW_008345884.1:3343164-3387720 GCF_000622305.1 Nannospalax galili
GAGTTGGGGTTAATTTGGGTCTTAAAGTCCTGTAGTATTGTTTTTATGAAGTTGCGTGCACCAGACAACCTTTTAAATAGAATTAAAATACAAGTTGCTAAACCCTGTGATAGGAATATACATTGAACATTAGGAGAAAGTTGTAGAATTTGATTGGTAAAATGGGCAAAAATAAAAGTACTCTAAGAAAAATCAATAGTGCCTTTTTTTCTTTTAAGATGTAGAAATCAGAAATAATGAGATTTGTTCATGTAATTGCCAATGATAGTTGGGATTTCTATAGAAAGTTGGTGGGAAAGATTAAGAGATGAGGCTAGAGTGAGTCTGGTTCTGACAGGCTGAGGAAGCACAACCCAGGTTTATTAGGCTTACTTTGAAGATTGTTAAGAGCGTCTAAAGGATTTTAAAGGAGAGATAAATGATTAGATATAATTAAAGAAAAAAAAATAAACATACCCCTCAAGAACAGCAAAGAAGGACAAGAAGTGATCAGATTGGATCCCCAGGGAATGCCTACATTTCAGGGGGTGGGAGGGGAAGGTAGAGGCAGGCAAAAGAATTAAGAGCAATCAGAGAGAAAGCAGCTGTGGGGTAGGAGACCATCTCAGGAAGCAAGGGAGATTGTCCAAAATCCAGCCAGCAAGATGGCTCAGCAGATAACCCTGCTTGATGCTGAGCCTGACAACCTGAATTCAGTCCTGAGGAATCATGTGGTGGAAGGAGAAAATCAACTCTCAGTTCTCTGATCTCTACACAAGTGCTATGGCACATGTACACTCCCTCCCTACAACAAATTAATAAAGGTAATACAGTTTTGAAAAGAGTGTCCAAAGCCATGGAGAGTTAAAAAAAATTATACCAAGATGGAGTGTACCCATTGGTTGGGCAGCCAGGAAACCCTTAGTGTGAGCAAAGATATGGGAGTTAGGAAGAATAGATGTCAGGTGCCACCTGTTCTAAAACACTGGCTTGGGAGCTGGGGAGATAGCTCAGCCAGCAAATGCCTATGTTCTAAGCATGAGGACCTGAGTTCAACCCCCAGAACCTATGTAAAAGTAAGCCAGCTATGGTGGGGTGTGCCTGTAACCTCAGAGCTAGAGAGTAGAAAGGTAGATCCCTCCGCCTCACTTGCTAGCCAGCATAACCCAACAGGCAAGTAAGTCCTAGGTCAATGAAAGAGAGGCCTTGCCTCATAAAACTAAGTGGACCTGAGAAATGACACCTAGTGCTGTTCTATGGCCTCCACACACATGTGCACACATAGTTGCACACTCACATGCATGCCTTGACCCACACATTCACATACACACAGAAAAATAATAAAATACTGGCTCTGAAACTCATTAAAGAAAAATAGTTATTAAGGATAGTCTGGTTTTAATTTTTTTAAAGATAAGGGAGATTTGAGTACATCATATTGTGAGTAGAAGAAATAGGAAACAGTAGAAGTCATTAAAGGATCAAGTTTCTGGAGATGTGGGAAGGATAGGGTGGGTGTCACGGAGCTGTGGGATTCCCACCTCTTGCCTGGTAGTGGGTGGGTAAAGCCCTTTGTAGGCTTGTGGGGAAAGGTGTTTGTGGGTTTGAAGACATGGACACAGGTAGGAAATACTGAAATAAGCACTATGGAGAGTGAGCGAGAGAGGCTGCTCAGGGAAATGCAGCAGAACTTCCTTAAATATGAGAGAGAAGGAGAAAGTCTGGCTGCTGGATCTTGGCATTGGGCAAAGCAGGGAACTTCCCAGGCTCTCTTGCTCCTGACAAATTGCTTTGAGGCTCTGGAAACTTTTTGTTTTTTTAATATTTTATATATTACTTTTTATTTTATGAGTGCATTGGCTGCATGTGTGTAAGCGCACCTGTGTTGTGCAATGCCTGCAGAGGTCAGAAGAGGGTGTTGGAGCCCCTGAAACTGGAGTTACAGAAGGTTGTTAGCTACCACGTGGGTGTTGGGAATTGAACCCCAGTCCTCTGCAACAGCAGCTAGTGCTATAAACTGCTGAGCCATCTCTCTAGCCTGGCTCTGGCAGTTTTAACTTTCAGTGCTGTTTCTTTTCTACTCCCTAAACACACACACACACACACACACACACACACACACACACAGAGGAAGTCACTATACATCAAGTAACTGGCAAAGTCCCAGCTGAAGGAGATGGCACTTCCTCTCATGTGCCTGAAAAAACAAAGTGACTCAGCTCTGGTATACTAATTAGAGTCCAGTTTACTTCCATGAAAATAGAACCTATTGTGCCATTTTTATATATTTAAATGCTTTAATGACTACACATTTTGGGAAACATGCAGAATAAAGCAGGATAGAATGGGGGGACTGTTTTGATTGACTATTCGTTTTCTGAACACGAGACTGCACCATTCAATTAGCTCATGAATTATTGATGAAGCACTGCTAGGTGTTCAAAACTTATTGTAAAAATCTAGATTAAAAACTCAATTTTTTTTGTTTGGGGTCCAGATAACAGTCCTGTAATTTGTATGTCATTTGTGGAAATTTATGGTCATAGTTAAAGCTCTCAAAAATTTTAATTTTGGTCATTCTTCCTTTCAAAATTCCTTCACAATTAAAGAAACATGATCCCAGCTATCACTGCTCACTCTGTCCAGTGGTCCGGGGAATGAAATAAGTGAAGCCTTAGCAATTATTTCTCAGAAGGAAAAAAGAAAAACCCTTCATTTCTTTGCCTTGTTTTTATTTCTGAAATCACAGACTCCCTGGGTGGGAGTGGCGCTTCCTTTGACTGGATTTGTGGCCATTCCCTCCGAGAGCTGATGGACTACACCCATCAGCCCTCTTGCACTTGAGAGCCAACTCCCTCTCATGGGAAGTAGAGCAGATCCCATGGCTTGTGGGTGCTGGTGGGCTGGGGTGGCGCAGTCCTGGGACTAACTTCCAGTCCAGAGCAGGTTAGAAAATGGACCTTTGTGCTCTGCTCCTTGTGGTGACCTGGATTCTAGGGTCAAGCCCAACGTTTTCCAAACTGTCTTAACCACATATTACTAGCCACACTACATACCCCAGAAGCACAGTTGAGGCCTTGATTTCTAAGCACCTGAAATTCATGATTTGGCTCACGTGTATTGAAGTGCTCTGTCTGTCCCTTTAGACTCCTGAATTAAGACAAAATCTTGTTACTGCTCCTGCCTCTTCTAGACAAGGCTGCTGTAGTGAGCGGTGAGTGGTTGCTGTTACTGTCACTCTCTATGTTTTGGATATTGTGAGTAATGTCATAGATTTACACACCTCAAGAAACAAGGGAGACAAGATTTGCAGGCCAAAACACCATGCATCTAGGGCAGTTTACCAAATAATAGAGTCTTCAGAGCTCTCTGTCTCTCTCTCTCTCTGTGTAGGCCACAGAAAGGCCTCCCATGTCATTCCTAGGTGTTGTTTGCCTTGTTTTTTGAGACAGGGTCTCTTACTGGCTTGGAACTCACTAGTTAGGCTAGGCTGGCTGGCCAATGAGCCTCAGGGATTGACCTGTCTCCATCTCCCAGTGCTGGGGTTACAAGCATGTGCCACTATGCTAAGGTTTTTCAAAAACATTTTTTATGACACTGGAGAGATGACTCAGTGGTTTAGGACTGGTGTTCAGTTCCCAGCACCACATGGTGACTAACAGCTGTCCCTACAGTTCCAGGGGACCTGATACCTGCTTCTGTACTCTGGAGCCCCTGGAACTAGAGGGACAGTTGTCAGCCACCATGTGGGTACTGGGAGCAGAACCCAGGTCCTCTGGAAGAGTAGCCAGTGCTCTTAACTGCTAAGCCATCTCTGAAGGACCCATTTTTTTGTTTTTGTTTTTGTTTTTGTTTGTTGTTGTTGTTTTGTTTTGTTTTGTTTTTTGTTTTTTGTTTTAATGTGGATTCTGGGGGATTAACCTCCAGTCCCCATGCTTTCAATGTAAGCACTTTGCCAGTCACTCCGGACTTCTGAGATGTTTTTTTTGTTGTTATTTTGTTTTGTTGTTTCCTTTCTTTTTTTGGCTTTTTGAGACAGCGTTTCCCTGAGCCCCAGCTGGTCTGGTACTCCCTATGTAGACCAGGATGGCCTCGCTCTCATAGGATTCACCTGCCTCTGCCTCCCAAGTACTGAGATTAAAAGTGTGCACTACCATGCCTGGCTTCTGAGCTTTTTATTTTTAAGGGGATAAGAGATAGTTTATTCTGAAGCCAAATATGGCTGATCATGGCCCAGGAACAGAGGTTCAGGTTACCCGAAATTCCATGTTCCATGGTGGAAGAAGTTTCATGAAGTTTGTATAGTAACCGAACAAATAAAAGTCATAAATATATTGGTGGAAACATTAAGTAGGCAGATGCAGCAGAAGAGAAATCTCAGCTAAGCCTCAGATGCTATTGATGGTGCTCAGCCTTTTGGTTGGTGGAACTGCTTCTTTGTTAATACATTCTGTTAGTTACAAGATGTTAATTCAGAAACAAAGAAGGGCAAGGAGCGGTTATTTCTAGGCTAAAGATGGCCTAAGATAATTTGTGAGTAAACTCTGGATCTGCAATATTCCAGACTCTCCACAGTCATTTAAGTGCTAATCAGTTGGTCAACCTTACAGGAGGTTCAGTCCAAGATGCAGGATTTTTCTTGGATCCTTCCTTTCTTCCTTCCTTCCTTCCTTCCTTCCTTCCTTCCTTCCTTCCTTCCTTCCTTCCTTCCTCTCTCTCTCTCTCTTTCTTTCTTTCTTTCCTTCTATATATTTTTTGTTGAATGTGGATTTCATACAATACATCTTTATTATATCTAACCCCCCTTCCCTATCTGTATCCTCCCCATAATCTGCCCATAGCACTTCATGCATTTTGTGATATATGTTAAGGATTATTGAGTCAAGTCTGTGTACCCAGATGTCACTCAATGTGGGTTCATCCACTGGAGCCTGTTCAGCCTGTCTAGCATCACTCTCTTAAAGAAGATCAACTCTCCCTCACCCAGCAGTGATCAGGTGCCAATAGTTGCTTGCCAAAGTTGTGGCCTCCTGCTCATTTCCTTAGTTCGATACTGATTTTCGTCTGATTGATTTGCATGGGTCTTGCGCATGCTGTCACCATTGTTGTAAGTTTATATGAGCAAGTTCCCAGGAGCCTGTAAGACTCTGTTTCCTTATGGTCATGTATCTCCTCCGCTGGCTCTTATAATTTTTCCCTATTCCACAATGGTCCCTGAGCCCTGGGTAGGTAGAATTTAATATAGAAGCCCTGTCTAGGGACCCACACTCTGCAGTCTCTTTTTCTCTACAGTTTGACCAATGGTGGCCTTTTGTGTTCGTTGCCCTCTGTTGCATGAGGAAGCTTTGCTGATGAGAGTTGAGAGATGCATTTTAAAGTCAGTTTAGGGCGGTTGAGAGATGGCTCAGTGGGTAAGGTGCTTGTTATACAAGCATGAGGACCTGAATTTGGACCCCCAGCACCTACCTATGTAAGAACCAGGTGTGGCAACACACATTTGGGAAGGGAGGAGACAGGCGGCTCTCAAAGACTCACTAACCAGCCAGTCTAGATGAAACAGTGAGCTCTAAGTCCAGTGTGAGACCCTGTCCCCAAAAGCAAGCTGAAGAGTGATAGAGGAGGATACCTGAAGCTGACCTCTGGCGTCTACAATGTGCACGCACAGGTAGATGCACCAGTGTATCCATGTGTATACACATGTATACAACACAAGCACAACAAATAACAAAAACAGTTTAGCTTATGAACCCATTTATATTCCTAAGCTCAGGCTGAGGTGGCTTTTATTACAATAACCGTAGACCCTGCTTTTCTATGAGATACTTACATGTCAAAAGATGGCCCTATTAGGCTGGGTGTGGTGGCTCACATTTTTAATCCCAGCACTGGGGAGGCAGAGGCAGGCCAACATGGTCTACATAGTGAGTTCTGGGCCAATCAGTACTACATAATGAGACCTTGTCTAAGAAAAAAATTATTAATAATTACACCGGAAAAATATCATACATCGGAATGGTCTTAGTAAAGTGAATGCATGGTTACTGAGAAGGGAATTATTTGCAGGATTAAAAAAAAGAGGTCAATAAAACAAACAAACCAATTCAGTGAGATGAAACCTTCCAAGAAATCTTTCTTCTTTTTGTTATTAGGCATAGATTGTCATATATTATTCCAAACTAGGAAAAACAATCCTTAGCCACTGTTGGAAATCTATTTTGACCTTTAGAAGGGCTCCATATTAATGCGTACACTTTCCTTCCATTGCACACAGTGCATGTGAAGACTGACTGACGTCAGCAGTGGTCAACTCAGAACATTGGTTTCTCCTTCCGCTCAGTCATTCCAGGGTCTTATCAGCTCTTTTATTATCTTATTTTCCAATCTTAGCATTTGACTTCACGATGTTCTTTGGGCTCTTTCAAGGCTTTCTTTGGGTTCTACTAACATGTGATAACCAGAGTCATGCACAAAAGAAGAAGGATCCTGTTGACTGGGCTATCGCTGTGTAAACAATTACATGAGAATGCAGCACTTACAGTGCAGTCAATATACAGTCATGAGCATTCTTTTGAGAACTTAAAACACATCAGGATCTACCTCACAGTTTCTAACTTGCTATAACCTTTCAGAAACAACGTCTTATTCTTAAATAATCTTTCAGTAAGAGCTGGGGCTTTGTAGCTCAGTGGCAAGCACTTGCCTAGCATGAACAAGGACCTGTGTTCAATCCCTTGCATGAAAACAATACAAAACACACTTGAAAAAAAAAAAGAAGGGAAATCCTAAATAGTCTTTTGGTGCAACCTACCACACAGACCTCCAGCTTATCTTGACTAAGTATTAGATGTAAAGGACTTTTCTGATTTTGCAGTTCTAGTATGTTCCTTTCGTAAGCATTTTGGGAAGAAGGCAGTCAGCAGATTTTCAAAGGCCACAATACTGAGAATGTGGAAATTGCTTTATCTTGGGGGCCAACAATCCCCAGAAGGCACTTTTCAAGTACAATACACCCACTGTTAGAGCTAGCCTGGATTGTTGCTTGTCTGATCCAGGGACACAGACTCCAAGACAGGTTGGAAAGGGTTTCAGATAAGTAGATACAGTCCCTTCCTATTCCAAATGACGGTGACTTATTCCTGTCCAGGCCAATCCTCCTGAAGATGAGACGGCATGGCTACCTTCAGTCTTTGGCTTTAGTAATGTCTGTACCTTTCACCTGATAGAATTCTTTCCATAAGTCAAATACCACTCTCTTGCAGCTCTCTTTCAACAGTGGCTTGAATAGGGCGCTGCGGATTGGTATGCTTCAGACTTCTTCACCCTGAAGTGTTCTGAGAGGCCGAAGCAAGCACACTGAACTTTTCAAGTTTAAACAAACTACTGAAGATTGAATCTATTCTCCTCCTTGTACAAGGTAGAGGAGGCCTAGAAATGTATGGGGAGAATTGAACTATCTTGGAAGGCCAAGGGAATTTTGCTATTTAAATGATCCAGAAAAAAGTCATGTGTGTATGTGTGTACAATGTATGTGTGCATTTGTGCGGGTGTATATAAGTACACGTATACATGTGTGCATGTGTGTGTGGAGGCCAGAGGTGAATTCAGGTTATCTTCCTTGATCACTCTCCATCTTATTTTTTGAGATAAGATCTTTCACTGAATCAGGAGCTTATTGATTCCACGGGGCTGGCTGGCCAGTGAGCTCCAGGAATCTTTTGTCTCCTACCCTCCCCGCCATCACTAGAGCCACAGGCTCATACCACTGCGCCTGGCTTTTATGTGGGTTTTGGAGATCTGAACTCAAGTCTTCATGTTCAGCTAGCTGGCAGTTTTCTGACTCAGCCATCTCCCCAGCCTGAGTCTGCAAAAATCTTTTTGGCAAAGAAAGACTTTCTTTTCATACTCTCGTCTCATGGCTTTCCATCTCTTTGATGTTTTGTAAATTAGATCTTTATATATCGGATGGTACAAAGGGAAGCAAAATTGTATGTTCTAAGCCTGGAGTTTGCACTCAAAAATAACTGCTGTTGTGCCAAAGGAGGTGGAGGTTTTTCTTTCTTCTACCTAGCACCCTACCCATGAGATCTGCCATTTCTACTTGCCACTCTTCCCCAAATGTGATGCAGATGCATGATTGCCCCCTTCAAATGGTTAGGTTCTATTCTGAAATCAGTGTAGAAACAACCCTCCTCTTTTTATGTCTTTCTCTCAGCGCTGGCTTGTGAGGACAGATCTCCCATCCTTGGTTTTGCTTTGGTTTTGCTTCACATAGACTGAAAGTGCATTTTATTTCTTTCACTAGTCGAAGGTTTATTGCAGGGAGCAGAAATCTTGAAGACAGAAACACAGAAGTGAAATCTTTGGGATGTGGCCGCTCAATAGTTTGATAATGATAATACAGAGGAAAATGGGACTCTTCTTGGGGTTCTAAGTCTCATTAATTAAATAATTTAAGGATGGACTCAAAAGGAAGTTTAAGAACAATTTTATTAGAGTTTAAAAGAAAAATCCTCAGGCCAGGCAAGCTGTAAATCTCAGCAGTTG
Organism: Nannospalax galili; assembly: GCF_000622305.1. Classification (NCBI taxonomy): domain Eukaryota; kingdom Metazoa; phylum Chordata; class Mammalia; order Rodentia; family Spalacidae; genus Nannospalax; species Nannospalax galili. The sequence continues at coordinate 3,351,688 of NW_008345884.1, forward strand.
CCCAGAGAAGGAGAATGAAGGAGAGAAAGAGAAAAACCTAGTGCCCCTTTAAAGCTAGCATGGAGACCAGACACTAGCAGAACTTCAAAGAAAGAGTAAAGAAACCGAAAACATTGAGGAAACCCAAAGTGTTAGGGAAAGCATGCCTACAAACAAAATAGAAAGAAGGAAAGGAGAAGTCATGTTTTTCTGAATTCTTCAGCAAAGCAGGCGTCTTACAAAAAGCTATGTGTCTGTGGCAGCCTGATAGAGAAGCTACTGTGTTAGGGGTAGGAATTCTAGGCGGAAGAGCTTACCACCTCATTAACATACTAGATGTTCTGCCTAGCTCTTTAACATGGCTTAAAGTAACCCATATTCCTTGGGGATGGTCCTGTGACCAGGTGATTGACTTGGCTCAACTGAAATGTTTTGTCTCCACCAGGCCACAGACTTCATTCTCTTGACCAGGAGTTATCGTTTAAGGGAGACTTTCTTGCTAATTGAACAGTGAGATCAAGAATTAAACGTCTTCATATTTGAGAGGAATGTCACCTCAAGAACTCCAACCCCTCATTTAAAAACATATAGCACTTATCTGACAATGAGCTAACAACTACAAAGAGATCCAGCAAACATGCTAGCTCTTCATTTTACATTCCCAGTGAGTGTCATAAGCATGGTCTAGGACGTCTCCGCAGTACGACTGATCCAGCATCTTCGGGAAGTTTGTGTTAATTTGGTAGCTAAATACATTTTGTTCCTTCCTTTTACTTCTTCCCTCTTCTTCCTTCTTTCTTTTTTTTCCTTTTAATTTCTTCTTTTTTTTTCCTCTGCATTTTTCTTTCTGTGTGTAAAAACAAAATTTTGGGATGGACAGCAAAGAGAAGGGAACCACCAACCCCAGGAACCTTCTAGTGATGTGACAACATGAGGACTTGTCTCTAGAATGATGAAAAATAAATGTCTCGCCATTATAAATTGCCCCTTCTGCGGTTACAGAGGTGGAATACAGACTAAGGCACCATGTACGACTATAAAATAACTTCCATGTAGAGATAAACGAACCATTCGGATGGTGTGCTTTTAAATCTAAGAACATGGGTGAAGTCTTGAGCTTCCTGTCCACAGCATAGCTCTGCTGTTGCTCTAGTGTTAATGTTCATTATTGCTAACTCGTGCTAAAATTATGAACTGCTTCCTTTTATTTTCTCTGAAATAACAACTAAAAGACAGTGGACAGTTCCTTTTTCTATGACATACAATAGTTGGCAGATTGTAGGAAGTTGACAAATAATGCTTGTCAAGTTTTTAAGCATTGTTGGTTGTTTCACAAGCTGCTGTACGCTACTTTGATCTTCCTAGTTTTGGTCTGGGGAGCCTCAGTTCCAAGGCAGCCAGGCTAAGCTGAGCACATGTCCGTAATTCTTTTCAAGGGATCATTAGGGGTGAATGAGCAATTTTACTTAACCCATGCAGAATGATTCTGAGGACTTGGTCTGAGATTGCTAGGACAGTGACACTCTCTTCAGTCTAGATGTGAATAAAAATTGACATAGTGTCTTTGAAGCTGCTAGTTGCCCCCTTGCAACCAAAAGAATCACGGTAGAAGGGCAATTTCACAGAAAATAAAGTAGGGAGACAGTAGAAATTAAGTTATTTCATATCCCCAGGACACTAGATTGAAATCTCAGTTTATTATTATTTTCAAAAAATATTTTTATTGATTCTTTGAGATTGTCTTGCAAGCTGTTTTGATCATATTCAGACCCCGTCCCCCATCATGCCCTTATTCTACTACCTCACCGAGTTCATGTTCTCTATTATTATTTTTCTTTCCTTTTTCTAAAATTTAAGGCTTATGGAATCTAATTTGTGTTCCCCAAATGCTCTTGGGTCTAAGTAGGTCCCTCAGATCCTTAAAAAAAAAACTGACTCTCTTGGGGCTGGAGAGATGGCTCAGCGGTTGGGAGCACTGGCTGCTCTTGCAGAGGACCAGGGTTTGATTCCCGGCACCCACATGGTGGCCACAAACTGTCCTTGGCTCCAGTTCCATGGGAATCCAAACCCTCTTCTGACCTCCGTGGCATTGCATGACATGGGTGCACTCACATACATGCAGGCAATACACTCATACACGTGGAAGGAAAATAATAAATTATATATACATATATAAAGAAAACTGACTTTCCCTCTCCCAGGAGTTATCAATTGCCAATAGATCCTCAGCTAGGGTGGGGACTTCCTGTTTACCACCCCAATCCATGCTGGGTTTTTGTTTGGGTTTGCACAGGTGTTGTGCCTGCTATCACAGCACTGTGGGATCATATGTGCAACTGACCTGTGGTGTTAGGAAACTAACACAGTTTCTTTGCATTTATCCACCAGCGTTGGCTCTTATAATCATCTGCCCCCCTCTTCCCCAGGAATCCCTGAGCCTTGAGAGGAGAGGATGTGATATAGTTGTCCCATTTGGGGTTGAGCACTCTGTAGTCTCTTATTCTCTATATGTTGACCAATTGTGGATCTCTTGTGTTAATTGCCATCTCTTGCAAGAAGAAGCTTCTCTGGTGGGTATAACAATATGTCATTAAGAGTCAGTTTCATGCTATGTCTTTTTAGCAGGATAATAGTAGTAGGTACTCCTATATGCCCTGTGACTTGTCTGGTCACAGATTCTTGGCCCTAATTCTGGCCATCATTATTTTCATTATATTTATTTATTTTGTCTGTGTGTGGCATCATACATGTTCAGCCATGTGTGTGGAGATCAGAGGACAACTTGCAGGAGTCAGTTCTCTCCTTCCACCATGTGAGTCCCAGATGTCAAACTTAGATCATTAGGCTTTGCAGCAGGTGCCTTTACCCACTGACCCATCCCATTGACCCCTGAACCTCACTTTAAATCAGACCTACAACTAAATTTTTGGGTGTGTTTAGCCAATAAATTCCTTCTGGTGTTTACACTGAGCCGAATTGGAGTTTTTAGTATATGTAAACCAAAGGTTATTCATTTAGATTCATTAATATATGATCAGGGTCAGAGGATATACATAGCACTTAATTGATACATAATGCACTATTATAATTCTCCTTGGAAGACATGCAGTATGTAAGACATACCCTTAATTTGGACTCCTAATTATATAATATAGTTAAGTGCATATGAAACTGTTAGAAATAAACATGCAGATGACAATCAATGACATAATTTTATATTATATTTATTTTGCTGTTTTTTGTGTATGAGTATAATGCCTGCCTGTATGTAAGTGCACCCATGCCGTGTAATGTCTATGGACGTCAGAAGAGGGTGTTGGATTCCCCTGGAAGTGGAGTTACCGACAGTTGTTAGCCAGCATGTGCTAGGAATCAAACCCCAGGCCCTCTGTAAGAGCAGCCAGTGCCCTTAACCACTGAGCCATCTCTCCTGCCCAACATTCAATGACATAAAATGCAACACTTTCAAAGAGGTGGAGATCAAGAAAGTAGGATGCCATGCTTGTGGAGGAAGTGAGACTTTGGCAAGGGCAGGGAGTAGGCAGTGGCAGGAGATGAGAAAATCAAGGGGGCCATGTGAGCCTAGAGTCTCTGAATACCCAGGTGTCCTCAGAGCCACAACCCCTGTGCCTTTCTGTGGGATTCAGCACAGTGATGATGGGATAATGATAAGGCAAAGCTGACCCTCTTTACTAAGAAAAAGGATCCAAGCTCCCTTCTGGCTGTTCCACCACTTCCCCATATGCAAAAGTCTGTTGCAATTCAGCTGTCTGGTCTCTCTTTGCTTTCAGTTCCCTGCATAATTTCTGCCTCTGAGTTACAGGAAATTTCTGAAAAGCCATTTAGAGACAGATTGTAATGTAATGCTCCTGAACATTCCACTCTAACAATCAATAAAAGCAGCACTCACTGTAGAAATAATCAAACACAGGATGGAATCTAATATGCACAAAGCTGGTATTTTAACTAGGCTGAGAAGCTCTGTGATTCTTTGCTTGCAAAGCTGTGGCCTACTTTGTTTTCCTGCCTTTGTCTTATATTTTTATGTACTTTTAAGGTCAAGTTTTTGAAGTAGCTTATAGTGATTTCATTCTATTTTCGTTGTTCAAGGTTGCAACTAAGGTCAAATCTACATAAAAATAAGCACTCTGGCAACCAGCAAAGAATACATTATTCTAGGAAGAAATAAAATGGCAATTGTGACCCTGGATCAGCTGCCACATCCTTTTCACACTCTCATTTTAGCTCCTTAAGGAAGAGGACTGAATGCTCATGACCAGTGTGTGCCAAGCCCACCAGAACGGAAAGATAAGCTTTTGTGTGAAGAGACACTCTGTACCCCATGGACTAGTTACCATGGGGGGTGGGCACATCCTGTAATCTGGATTAGGAGCAAGATGGAAATGGTGCTTCTTCTTCTTTCTCCTTTCACCGTGACTCCCTTTCTGGAATTCTCCTCTGTGGATATAGGCCACGGATCAACGTTTCTAGCTTCTGCTTACAAATCAGCTTTTGAAGGATATGCACTAGATCTTCAATAACAACCTCTTCCACACCCTAGCTATCACAGTGATTTCAACCTATGGCAAATGCAAAGGAATTAAGATTATAGCTAAAGCAGTATGGTTTTTCAACTATTTTATAGCTCCAGGTAGCAATCACAGGATTGATAGGTAGAAGGATTGTGGGTCACTATAACTGTTAAATGGACCTCTTTCCCAACCCTATCTATCCATGTCGACCATGACCACAAGTACTGCCTGTGTACCCGGGGAGTAATGGAACTGGGAGAGGACAGTAATGTCAGACCTTCATGAATCTGAGCATGAGTTAAGGAAGGAAATGTATCTGGGTTAAGAAAGCTTAAAGGGCACACAGGATCAGTGCAAGGATTTATTCCCTGGATGGGGCTTATGGAAAGATGTGATTTGCCCCAGGCTATTGAAAGGCCAGTGTCTTAGTGGTATTGAAGGCATTAAAGGCCTAAATGTGGTCCAGATAAGAGACTCCTTATAAATCCTTACCATAAATTGATATTCAGTACAAAACTGACAAATCTCTAAGTAGTTATACTTAATGAAGCTAGACAACAGTATACAAATGTGAAACTCCATTTCTATAAATTTCTAGAAAACGCAAACTAATCTATAGTGACAGAAAACAGAGCAGCATTGTCTGGGGAGGTAAATGAGTGCTGGAAGGGGTGGGAGGGAGAGGTTACGATAAGGCAGGAGGAAACCATTTGGATTGAATCATATGCTCATTTTATTATTTGTGGCAAATCACACACCCTCTATTGTATGTCAATAAAGGTACTTTAAAAAGTTGAAATACAGGCCAGCAGGTGCTACAGGGAGACCCTGTCTCAAAAAGACCAAAAAGAAAAATTGAAATAGAAAATAAAAATATAGACAACAGAGACAGGAAGAATTGACTAGGAAAAAAACAAGATAGCCTAGAACTCCAAGCCCAGCATTCCTGTCTGCCATTCCAGGTCCCAGGCCTAGCATGGGTCGTGCATTCTCTTGCACTCTGCAGACTGATTACTGCATCTCTTAACTCTCACCAGGGAAGATTCTTCTTGCAACAGATGACAATTAACACAGAGATCCCTCGCCACCCACACACATGCATACATACACAACAGCAAGTGGCTTATAATATGAATCTTTTTATCATTCTTTATCTTGGAGGTCTAGCATCATCCTCCATACATCTTTTCAATGGTAATAATAAATACCAGGGTGCACATGCCTTGCAAACATGAGGACCTGAGTTCAATCCCCTAAAACCCCAAAACACAAAAAGTTGGGTGTAGTGGTGTATACTTGTAATTCCAGCACTGAGGAGGGAAAAACGGGAGGAACCCTGGGGCTCAATAGTCAGTGAGCCTGATCTCCTTGGTGAGATCCAGATTCTATCTCAAAAAACAAGGTGGACAGCACCTGAGGAACAATATACTAGGTTGTCTTCTGACCTCCACAAACATATGCACACACTTGCACATGTACCCAAAGGAATATGCACACACATGCACACATATACTACATGCTAAAATAATAATATTTTCTTCTTGTCTTTTAAAATTTATTTATTATTTAATGTGCATGAGTGTTTTGCCTGCATATATGTAACTGCACCCATGTCATGCAATGCCTGTGGAGGCTGAAAGAGGGCATCAGATCCCCTAGAGTGGAACTGGAGTTACATATGGTTCAGTTTGGGTGCTGGGAACCAAACCTGGGTCCTCTGCAAGAGCAGCCAGGGCTCGTAACTGCTGAGCTATCTCTCTAGTCCTCATCTTCCTTGATTTTTAATGTTCCTTCTTGGTTGCCAAGTGAGTTTTGTTGCAAGAGATTTTCTAACTCCTTAGTCTTCAAATGACACCTCTAACTATGGGGAAACTAATGAGCAAATGGACAATTGACTTAGTTTCTCCAAAACCTAAGGCAGTGAGAAGAAACAGGTAGATGACATATAGAAAGCAAAAGTGGTGAGAGGGGATCCCTGGAACCCTTGTTCAACCAGGTCAACAGCGAACAGGCTTTAAGGGGTAAAGGGGGGTTTATAGGAAGGTATCTGCAGTGCCCAGTGATGCCTGTGAGAGTCTGGCATGAAGTCTGGGAATTGCTTTAAAGCTTAGTTGTTGAATCCGGGTGATGGTGTAGAAACTTCAGTAGACTGTCCTTTATATTTGAATTTTTTATAATTAAAATACTTCATCAAAGTATTATAGTTGTTGTCTCTTAAAAGAGGGCATATATAATAATAATCAATTAAATATTTTAACATAAAAAATGAAAAAATGAAAAGAGGAGGCTGATGAGATGGCTCAGTGAGTAGAGGTGACTGCTGCCAGGCCTGATGACCTGAGTTCTATCCCTGAGACTCTCATGGTGGGATATCCTTTGGCCTCCACATGCGTACTATGGCATGTGTCCCATTCCCCCCCCAAAGCAAATAACTAAAAATAAATAACTAAAAATGAAAAGAGCAGAGTATATGTAAGATGATGGACACATGAATTTGCTGTATGTATGTATGTATGAATGTATGTGTGTATGTATGTATGAATGTATGTGTGTTTATTTGAGACAAGGATTTCATGTGTTCCAAGCTGGCCTAGAATTCCTGATACCCTTGCCTCCACTTTAGGAGTGCTGAGATTACAGGTGTGTATCCCATATCCACAATTTGCCTGATTTAATCATTCTGCAAGATATACATTCATCAAAATATCATGTCACACACTGTAAATATATGCAGTTTTTATTTTTCAATTATGCCTAAATAAAGTTGGAAATTTTTCAAAAATAAGTTAAATTTAAATGTTGGAGAGGGGTGGCTAGAGAGATGGCTCAGTGCTTAAGAGCACTGACTGCTCTTGCAGAGGACCTGGGTTCGATTCCCAGCACCCACATGGCAGCTAACAACCATCCGTAATTCCAGTTCAGGGAATCCAATGACCTCTTCTGACTTCTGCAGGCATTGCATGACACAGGTTCACTCACACACATGAGGACAATACATTCATACACATAAAATAAAAAATAATAAAAATATTTTTTTAAGTTTGAGAGAAGGGACTGAGCACAGTGACTCACACTTGTAGCATTGGGGAGGCTGAGGCAGGAGGATTGCTGAAACTTCTAGGCCAGTTTGGGCATCAGAGTAAGACTGTCATTTGGTGTTAGCATGAATCCCTGGGCTTGGTTCCCAGAATCATATGAAGCTGGGTATGGAGATGCATGTCTGTAACTCCAACAGGAGGCAGGAGGGCCCGAACCTCAAGGTCATTCTCAGTTACATAGCTAGTTCCAGGCCAGCTTGGGTTCCATGAGAACCTATCAAAAAGAGAGAGAAGGTAAGGGGAGGTAAATAAATCCCAGTAAACATGGAAAAAGAAAGCAATTAGCGAACTAGAAGATAGGGAGGGAAATGGATGATGGAGGTAGGGATGTGCTTGGAGCTGCTTCAGATGTACTTCCGGAACTGACCTAGCCTGAGGGACTGAGAGTGCCTGTCCTCCCAGATATAAGAAAGCTCTGACTTTTTTGCAGCCCTATGGATGGGTGGAGTCACTCAAGGGCCTTAGTCTATGTCTTTAGGAGCCGGGATGCTGTTTTGTCCCATCTGCTGATGGTTCAGACTTCAGGCAGTTAGCCCCCACATTCCTTTGGTGGCGCATGCCTGTAGTCCCAGCACTTGGAAGGCAGAGGCAGGTGGATCTCTGTGAGTTCAAGGCCAGCCTGGTCTACATAGTGAGTTCCAGGCCAGTTGGAGCTACAGGGAGACCCTGTTTCAAAAAGGCCAAAAAAAACAATTACTTGATTGATTGATTGATGATTGTGTATGTGTGTGTGTGTGTGTGTGTGTGTAAATGTGTGGACAGGCGGGTGGAGGTCAGAGGGCAACTTTTGAGAGTTGGTTCTCTCCTTCTACCATGTAAGGCCCAGAGATGGAGCTCAGGACATCAGGCTTGGTTTGACAAGGCTGTTACCCACTGAACCATCTTGCTGGCCCCAGCCCTCATATTCTGCTCCCATTTCTGGGAGGTTTACTTTCTAGGAGCCGTTTACTCTCAGGGATGGTGCCATCTTCCCTGATGCCTTTGAAGTTGGAAATTCATCTCTCTGTGTTGGCTATGTAGTCCTTGTGGTCCTCATCTCTATAGCACCGCAGACAAGAACCAGGAGACAGGGGAAAGTGAGATGGCCCCAAACCAGCCTGCCCTCTACATTTACAGGGCAAACTGTGACTTTTCTCAGGGCCCACAAATTATAGGGATGGATGGGATGGAAAATTTCAGAAAAAAAAATACTACCCATAAAAACATGCTAGAGGGGAGGAGAAGATGCCTATAATTCTAGTGGCTTCCAAATGTATTTATTTAGTTCAGCCATTTATGAAACAAATGCCAGAAATTCCAGGTATCTCTCCCAAATAAAAAAGGCTCTAACATTTGTTCTTTGTCAGGATGTAAAGCTTGATTAAAACTAAAGCGTTAGGGCTGGAGAGATAGCTCAGTGAGTGGTTAAGAGCACTGGGTGTTCTTGCAGAGGACCTGGGTTTGAGTCCCAGCACCCACATGGCAGTTAACAACTGTCCATAACTCCAATTCCAGGGGAATCCAGCACCCTCTTCTGACTTCCTATTGCATGGTAAAGTTACACTTACACTCTTGAAGGCAATACCTCATACATGTAAAATAAAAATAATAAATAAATAAATAAATCCAAGCATTAGAGCTCTTCACAGGTCTGAGTTCAAACCCAGAGTTATAGGGATTGGGAAAATATTCAGGTAATTCTTTTCCTACCTCTGTCAAGGACAGACTTCCTCTACAACACACACACACACACACACACACACACACATTAAAGATAATTATTTAAATCATGACCATGGTAAGATTTTCTACCCGTCTTCAGCCCCTCAAATAAATCCTCATTCAACTATCTGGGTTTCACAGTGTTATCAGTTATCCACAGACTTTGCCTTCCTTGAAAGTGCTTCCAATTGTTTCGGTGGCAAAATCAACCTAAATCAACACTGGATATAGCAAAGAAAACAAACCACTTACAAACTTTCTCATACCTGCCAAAACTGGAAGACTATAAATAGGGGTAGCAAAAACACTGTTCAAAAATATTTCTCAAGGAGAAAACAGGCGGAAAAGAGTGAATAATTTTCAAAGAAGTAAATGATTTTTTTTTAGAGCTCATTTTGCAACTTGGAATGTCTGTACTCATAAGGAAGTGAGAAAGACATAATTAAGCCATGGTGATGTGATTCTTATACTCATAAGAAAGCTAAAGTGTTATCCATTGACAACTGGGTGTGGTGGCACATGCCTGTAATCCTAACACTGGGAAGTCAGGGCAGGAGGAGGATTATGAGTTCAAGGCCAGTCTGAACTGTATAATGCGATACTGTCTCAAAAAAAAAAAAAAAGCTGTCAGCTTAATATAAGCAATTACATGGCACACAACATTGATGTCATCAGAGCTTCTAAGGAAGTGTTTACCATCCTTAACCCTTTTGTGCCTTCCAAAAGATAAGCTCTTTCCCTTAGAGAAAGTTTGGTTTGTCAGTCATTTAACAAGTGAACCATAGTGTTATTTCTGCTATCAAACCATATAACTGTCTCTTTAATAATGGACTTATTTGTTGTTAAGCATTTACTGTATTGTTAATGTCTGGGATTACTGTTCTAGGGAACAGATGTCTTTGTAGTTGGACAATCTTGAACAGAATCTTGCCTCTGTTGTTACTCACTGTGTGACCCCGGGCTAATTCTTCAGCGCTTCCAGTCTTGGTTATTTCAGAAGAGTTCATGTGGTTTGACAGAATCTCATGACTACCTGATCTGGTAATAGATTCAAAGATTAAATAGAATCATTTCACTGTGAAAAAAAAATCTGAGTGGGAAAATTTATCCCTTTAGAAGGTAGCATCTTATTACATCACCTTTTTGTCTTCTGTAAGTTCAAAATAAATATAAACATGTGGTTAGCATGATGTTTAGCAATAGCAGTTATTCAATAAAGGCTATTGTTATTTTTAATAATAACACATACTCTCTGATTCGGATGATTGGCCATTCACTTCCTAGATTAAAAGAACTTTGTTTACAAGGACATGTGTTGTAATTTGAATGTGACTCCTGAGTTCATGCTACAGTGACCAGGAAGTGCGCTTAATGAGAACTGACTGGGCCATGAAGGCTTTGCCCTCTTGAGTGGATTAATCCCATTATTGTAGGAATGGGTTAGTTATTGAGAGAATGGATTTGCTGTAAAACAAGTCCCCTCTTGCTCTTAGGCTGAGTGTGCTTTTTCCTTTCTGCCTTCTGCCATGGAATACTACAGCACGAGTACCCTGGACAGATGCCAAGCAAATGCCAGTTCCATAGCCTTGGAAGTCTAGCCTCCATTATGTTACTCCATCTGATGTGTTCTATGATAGATAGACAGAACACAAACTTAGACAACATGTGTGAATACAAAGTAATGATAACTTCCATATGCAGGTAAATGAGCCATTCGGATATGCCTCTTAATCTCATTACATAGGTTGAAGCCACAAACTTCCTCTTCCTTTTCCATACATAGCTTTGGCAATCCCGCTTCAAAATTAATCATTTATTCATTCTCAGATAGTTCTCTTCTTTCTGTTTGCCTTGTGAAAACTTCTTTTCTGGTTTCTAATCCTGACAAGGAAAAGAAAGCCACAAAACCATGAGTATTCAGAGCTGGGATTAAATGCTGAGCTGCCCCCCTCCTCTTCCTGTCATATATGCAAAGCCTGGACCTCTTCAGTATGAGGTTGCTGAAAGATTCACATGAAGTGCTTTTCAAACCTGAGGAGAGGAAACCCAGCAGGACCAAGGACTGATGTCCTGCACCCCAGTGTGTCAATTGTTTCATTGCTTTTTGAGGATTATTTCTAACACACAATTAATGTAAGAAGTAAATATGGTGTGTGGTCCACTGATATGCATATACACTGGATATGTATAGGTTTGAACGTTGTTTCCATTCCTTCCCATCTAAAGGAAGTCTAAAGGAAGATGTCTAGAAGGCCTCCCTAATACTGAAACCCTTTGCTGTGCCAGAGGATGAGTTAGAAAATGTATCATTCTGGCCCTCCAAGGAGGTGGGGTTAAACACGGAAGGATTGAAATGAACGCACGATGGGTGAGCCATCAGACTGCAATGCCAGCCCCATCTGGACTGAAGAAAGTGGAAAAGATGAGGTAGAAATGTCTGAAATGGCCCCATCGTCTGAAAATTGTTCATCCAGACCATCAGGGAGGGAGTCTTCAGTGAGTTAGCTGTCAAAGGAGCCTGAGTCGCTTTGTGACAGGCCCAGCCATCCCTGTTGTACCGCCACTGACTAGGAATAGCCTCCCAAAAGCTGCATGCCTTTGAGGTGCTTTCTCATAAGTGCCCCAAGATCTCCTCAGAAACCACTGTTAGCTGCCTGTAGAAGTGAGAGATGCTGCGGTGGAGTAGGCCTGCCCTGCCCAAGACCCAGATGCTTTAAGAAATGAATGGACAGACAGATGTGCACTCACACTGTGGACACACATATGCACGTGCGCATGTGTATTCATACCATGAGCACACACATGTATGATTTCACACACTATGGACACACTTGCACATTCATACCTTGGGCCATGCACATTTATGTGTGCACTCACACTATGGGCACATATGTGTGCTTTCACACTCACCCTACGGACACACACGTGTATGTGCACATTCACATAATGAATGTGTGCATTCTGTGTGTGTATGTGTGTGTGTGTGTGTGTATGTGCATTCACACTGTGGACACATACATACAATTGTGCATTCATATTGGGAGCACACTATGGGAGAGTTAGAGTTGCACATTCTAGAAAGCAGAGTCACCTCTGTTCAGAACAGGGTACATCAGCAAAATGTGCCCCCAGCCTGTATATGTGCTAAGGTGGGACTGCTCTATCATGATGACCTGGTTACTTATAGTCAGCTCCCAAGCAGAGAGTTTGGTTTGCATTTTTCCTGAACAGGAAAATGTGGGTTGGGAGTTACAGAGTTACAGCCAAGTTTCTGATCCACAGTGCAACCCTGAGTTCTGCCCTCTGTGGGCAACCAGGAGGCAGGAATTAGCAGTTTGGAGTAGGGAAGTTCCTACCATGATTTAAAGTAGTTAACTCTGGTTGCAGATAGGGGTTGGTGGAATCTCAGAGGAGCAGCTTCCATGTTAGATTCTGTTAGCCTTGGGCTCCACTCTAGTGACCTCTCCTTCCAAGTGAGGTGCAGAGCAGTATTGAAGGACAGATCTCTCATGGGGTAGAAACAGGATCCCTGGGGACACAATCTGCACTGGGGAGAAGAGCTGAGCACAGAAGTAATAGTGCAAGGAAAAAGTTGGGTTCCAGTGGATGTCTGGGGAGGGCCTTGCAATCCATTCTACAAACATCCACTGACAAACTATCAATCTTTAAGCCGTGTTTGACACATACAATCCATTTGAACGAGAGCAGGGGTTCCTCTCGCCCACACTGGGATGCATTTGAGTACAGGAGGCAGGGATTAATAAATGATCCACCTACGTGTCAAATAGTGGTTCTAGCCAGTGCTCTCAGTTTGGGATGTACAGGAGTACCATGGAAAGATATCACAGGGAGATTTGATCTAGTCCAGAAAGTCAGAAAGGGTCCCTTGAGGAAGTGCCTGCTGGCTTCAAGCTGAAGTGTCAATCTGCACAAAGGGAAAGAGCAACAGACAAAGCAGGCACTCACACGTGCTGGCACTTTAGTGGAACGGAGGCTTGAATCTGGAGGCTAGGAGGCCAAAGACCAGTAAGACCATAGCCTAGCAGGAGGCTTGTGGAACAGGAAAGGACAAGGAGGCTCTAGTGAGCCATTTTGGGCACTTCATTTTTTCCTCCCAGAAGCAACAGGAGGCTGTAGAAGAGTTTAAAAAGGAGAAGCAATGAAGAGATTTTCATCCTGAAAAGAAATCATTCTTAGGATAGACATAGTTGTGCATACGTTTCATACCAGCACCCAGGAGGCAGAGACAGCCATGGCTTTACGAGTTCAAGGGTTGTCTGGTCTACTTAGCAATTTCCAGGTCAGCCAGGGATGCATAGTGAGACTCTGTCTCAAAAGAAGCAGAAGCAGAAGCAGAAGAAAGAAGGAGGAAGAGGAGGAGGAAGAGGAGGAGGAGGAGGAGGAGGGGGAGGAAGGCAATGGCAATGGGGAGGATGTAGGCAAGGAAGTCATTGTTATTGCAGAGTGGAATTGAATTGGAAGCAGGTTGGATATAAAATCAGGTAGAATAGGGCAAAAGAGGCTGGTAGCACTGACCAGGGGAGGTACAGAGATAACTAGGGGACATAACCGAATGACCTGGTAATGATTTGGATGTGATCCGAGATAGGCCTGAGCCCTAGGTCTTTGGCATGCCGTTGTGGCTGGGTGAGATGCCTTACTGGTAGCAGGAACACTGTAGGAGGATTGGGCTTAAGAGGATAGTAGGAAACGCCTTTCAGACCTCCAGGGAGAAGGATCAAGTCAACAATTGCAGACATGGTGGCTGCTCCTGACACCTAGGCTGAGCAGGCTATATATAGTTTGTGCAAAAGAATGGCAAGCCTGGAGAAGAGTTGGTAGGTCTGGATATGAGGGTGTTTGTGACCACTGGTTCCTCTCCAAGGAGACTAGAGCAGCTTTTATCCTGGGTCCTTGAGTTAAGCTGATCAAAAATTTCTGACACTAACTAAATAGGGCAGGCTTGAAAACTCCATTTAACAACGAGTAAGAGGGAACCTGGGAGACAGGTCTAGAGCCCTTGACCAAAGGAAGTTCCAAGGCCCAATATTTGTCCTTCATACCCAAATCTGAGTTACACACAGCATAGCAACACTATTGACCTTCACTGAGATTTGGTTTCCTGGGAATCAAGAAGAGCACACAATGTTCCTGTGCATGCGCATAGTGTTGTTTGGCTTGGCCTGAGGTGCCCCAAGCCTGCAGAACAGTCCAGAAGGTACTCGTGCCACCTGGAGGACAGAAGCAGAGCCAGAGACATTGATTTCTCCAAGAACTTGTCCCAATCGGCATCACTGGGTCCAACAAGGGAAGTCAAGAATGAGTCCTGGTGGAGTCCTCAAGTCTGGAAGACCAGTGGACTACTTTGTCCCGTAGAATTTCACTGGTATTACAAGCAGGAAGGGAATAATGGGTAGATGAACCACGGGTCTGTCTGCTTGGGCTTTTCAGTTGGCCTTAAATGTTAGCAGATAATTTACTCTTCCAGCAGGAGACAAAGTGAGAACTCACTGTTTCCTCCTTCTTCTTGCTGTTGCTGTTGTTTGGAGAGACAGAATCTCAGGCAGCCCAGGCTAGCGTTGTACTCATTATGTAGCCAAAGAACCTTGAACTTTTGATCCTCCTGCCTACATACACCTCCTGAGTGTTGGGATTACAGGAATATACCACCATCCCTGGATTTGTATAGTGGTACTGAGAATTCAACCCAGAGTTTTGCGCATGCTAAGCAAGCACTCTACTGACTAAACTATACCCCGTCCCTCTTCCTTCTCCTTTTTAGGGACCTGTCCACTTGCATAAAGACTATATTTTCATCTGCTTAAGAGTTTAGCAGCACAGACCTACTCCTGCCAACACTTGCAAATGTCCTGCTCCGTTTATGTCTGAGTGTCATTCTTCTGTAGCTCAGCTTCAACAAACTAATTTGGCTTGCCTACTTGTTTTCTAGTGTCAGCTTTATCAATGTTAACATATATTACATACAACACATACTTATATCTCATATGTTAGCAGGGAACAGAAACATCACTTATCGGGTCCCCTAAAACTTCAACATACAAAGACCAAAACAAAGATTCTTGGGGATTTTTCCATGGCTTAAAAATGTGATCTGTTCTCCCAGTCAGCTAGGAGAATTAAGCTACTGCAAAGAATTGAGCTTGACCTTTAGATTGCTATTTCTAATCTGATCCAGTACAAGAATGTGGTAGATATGTTTCCCCTCAGTAGCTGTGAATTAGTCATATGTTCAAGACAATGCAGGGCAAACTGAGGCAAAACAAAGAAAGAAAGAAAATACAAACTGCTTTTCTTTGGACTTAAAGACTGGCTGCACAGGGTTATTTTCCACTTGTCCCTCTAAGCCCATTTCTACCTTTCTTTGTTCTGCCCTGAACCTTGAGAAGTAGCTTGTGTAGACTATATCAAATGATTTCTTTGGTGTGGCCAATGATAGGCACTAGGAAGAGGTGAGAGGGTAGGAGAGAAGCATGTCAGGGTATTTTTGACCCCTCTCTCTGCTGGGATGAAGTGACCCTGCTCCTCTACAATGGCCATCCGTGTTCTGAGCAGAGGCCTCATCTCCCACGATTGCTCTTGCTGTTTCTAGTAACTCCTGTATTTCTTCTTGCTGCCTCCAGCCCTCAAGAGTGCTAAAGTTCACTCATTGTCATAAGACGTGACTCAGAGTCCCTTAGTGACTCACTTGCTTCTGGTCTTGTACCTCTACAAATTGTTCTTTCTAAAATGCTCTTTGGCTACAACATGGAGTGTGCTGTTTTCTGTCAAGTCCTGAGTCAAAAATCCTCACTATCAATAGTCTTTCTGATGAAAAGACATCTGGATTTCAGCCCAGAGTCTTTACATGTTCACATGTTTTCTTAAATAGGAACTCGTGCATAGCAAGAGATACTGTCTAGAGAGATGTCTCTTTGGGATACTTTGCTCTTTGCATGCATGTCTCCAAGAAGAGTCCCAGGCCACTAGCCAACTCCATCATTCAAAAATCAGGGAGGCACCCCAGCACTGTGCTGAACTTTGAGAAGTAGTTTGTGTAGACTATATCTGAACTTTGAGAGGTAACTTGTATAGACTGTATCTGAACTTTGAGAAGTAGCATGTGTAGACTATATCAATTGATTTCTTTAGTGTGGGCAATGATAGGCACTCCAAAGGAATGCTATCTGATGTGATATCTGGACATCAGAAACACCTGCAGCTCCATATGGCTTGGACCTTTGGGTTGAACTCAAAGCTTTAGCCCTCATTAAAGAGAAGTTAATGTGATTGCAAGTTTCACAATGCCTTCTACTCAAAAGTAATTGCAAATTAAGAAAAACCAACTAACCCATGCACATTTGAGCAGTAGAGAATTCTTTTGTTATCTCACCATCTCTCATATAAGAAAAATGATTGATCAAGGACCATATGGAGAGTACTGAATATTTCTTTAGAATAAGAACTAAATATAGCGTTTTTATGTCCTCATACTATGTGCTATGGCACAGACTTGGGACTCTTATTTGACCAGAAGCACTTTGCTGTGTGCAAAATGAAAGGGACCATTTGGATCTGAGATGGCGTTCTTCTGCCTTAGTTCATGGGGGTAGCTGACTTGCTTTCTTTTATAATGCTTGTTGAGTGTCTCGGAGTTAGGCAGGAAGGAGGGCCAAAGGATGAGGATCTTTATTGCCCATTTTC
Source organism: Nannospalax galili (assembly GCF_000622305.1). NCBI lineage: Eukaryota > Metazoa > Chordata > Mammalia > Rodentia > Spalacidae > Nannospalax > Nannospalax galili. The sequence goes on from NW_008345884.1 coordinate 3,368,699, forward strand.
CTGTTGGTCCCCAAAATAAGGGACTGGGTTTTCTGATTCTATAAAATAAAAATGAGTGCATTTAGCTGCCATTTAGAGAGCACATAACAAGTAGATGATGTACTAAGTTCCACAGTGACACAAAAGAGTCTTATTCTCGTTCTGCCAATGAAGAAATTGACAGAAAGGTGAAGTGATTTATCAAAAAAGATGGAAATAGTCTAGCTGGGCATGGTGGTGCTTGCCTTTAATCCAAGCACTTTGGAGGCAGAGGCAGACAGATCTCTGTGAGATCAAGGCCAGCCTGGTCTACATAGCGAGTTCCGGGCCAGCTAGGGCTACAGGGAGATTCTGTCTTGAAAAAAGGACAAAACACAAACAATAACAGCAAAAGATGAAGATAGCAAGTGATGTTTAAAAATTTTGTTAAGAACAGTACTCTTCTAAAAACCTTTCAGTATGTCAAGTTGATCCCTGTTTTTCTGGGCAATGACATGATTTGGACTTTTCACAGTCTAGTGGTGTGATGCTGAATGATTTTCTTTATCGTTTTGGGCTTCAGTTTCCTCATTTACAAAATGAAGAAGCAAAGTAAAAAGCTTTGAGATTATTGAACATTAGTGTCATCTAAATAAAAATATTCCCTTAGCGTAGGCCATACCACGTTTTTGAAGTTATTCACACAACACAGAAACATAGTTGCTTACAAAGGTGATGGGAAGACTTCAAGTGTAGGTGTGGAGAGCTGTCTGCTGAGAATGATTCCCAGAACACTCTTGTTAGTAAACAGACTTAAGGATGAGACCCGTAGAGTGAGGGGGCATGTTTAAATAGAACAGTGATGAACTTGTGGCCCAACAGAACCTGGTAACAACACCAGCTTTCCCATTATGACTTAGACAGTGTAGATAATCTCTTGGAACCTTGATTTCTTCAGCTATAAAATAGGATAACAAGTGTGAAACTATGTAGGCAGCCATAGACAAGAAGAAGTAAGCTGTTCTCACAAAACACTAAAAGAAGGTCTTTGCTAGCTTCTTTAAACAGAATGTTCTTTCCAATTTTATGGAAAATGCCCTTTGGGAAGCTACTGCTGTAAACTGTAGTCCTTATTTAGACAGAAATACTTAATTGAAACAGTGCTTCTCAATGCCTTTCACAGTTATGCTCAGAAGCAGATTGTATCCTTCTAATAGGTGCAGAATGGTAGGCCTGGGACACAGTCCCCTGAGTCACTGGCAGGAGGGCTGCAACTTAAAAGTGGGTACAGTAAGACACAGCTGACCTAAGTCCACCAGGATTGTGTTCCCCGAAGCATATGCCTGGGAAGGCAGCCAGGGAATACGAAGACACATCAAAGGAGAAGACCCAAAGCACGTCCCATCCCACAACTATGCTGTAATTGCAGACATGCGAAAACAGCAGGAATCCTCCAATCTGCTCAGGGATTAGTTTAGAACTGAGAAGTCTCAGTCTCAGAGTAACTTGGCAGTTGTGAAAGCACTCTGGATCTCAAGTGACTGCAGTTCAGGTGACCTCAGATATGGAAAAAAATGAGTGATACCTTCCAATGTCATGAAAGTATAGAACTAAACTCTACATGGGAATGTGTCTGCTAGTGCTCAAAATGATGTTCAATAACATTTGAGTGAATGAATCATCCCCTCCCCACGTCTTCATTTTTTGAGGAAATAGCCAAAGTCCAGAAGCTTAAATAAATGTCTAAGATCAACAACTGGATAGTACAGAGCTAGGCTCAGTCTCTATGTTTTGTTCTCTCCTCCATGCCCTTTGGCCTCTATGTATGAGGAAATTGAGTGTACATGTATTTTGATGTTGCATATTGAGAAATGTTAAGCCAATCTCTGTCTATAGAATCAAAACCAGACCCTGATGATCTCCTCTGGGTCTTTATGAGGTCCTTGTAGCCCAGATGATAACACTATAGCAATGCACGTAGCAATGCATGTAGATATCCACATCAAGAATTTGCCATATAAAGCCAAGCCACCAAAGGTCAAGGTCTAAGGCAGGAGGCTGGCTCAGTATGCATGGGTTTCTTTTGAACTCTCATGGCTTCTAGAAGTAATAGGCATTGCCTATCTTCTTAGGGTTTCAAAACAAGAACACCATGAAGTGGGGTCATGAAATTCTGTTGATAAATCTGACATGTATAGAGGATCAAGAAAGAGAAAAAGAGAAAGAAAGAAAATGAACGGAGGGATGTGTGAAGATGGAGAACAAGAGCAAGAGATGGGTAGACAAATAAGCATGTCAAAGAAGCCATCTTCCTCAGGCCACACCCTATATTGGGACTCGCTAAGTTGGGCTCTAATTCAGGAGCTCTGAAGCTGCTTTGAGTTTCTTTCCCTAGTTTCTAGGGTCTGAACCTTACCAAGAATTCCCATTGGAAGTTGTTTCTCTCCCACCACAAGCAACACAATGGGGGCTGTTCACAAAGACTGATTTCTCTCTCTTCTTCCCTGTAGGTAAAAAGTGACTCATGGAAGGCTTAAGGAGAAAATCCAACATATCTAAGGGTTAAGATCCCCTAGACCAGCAGCCTACCACAGCTGCTCCTTGTCAGTGGCTACAGATGCTTCACAGAGGGTGGCCCCTGGCAGTATCCAGAAATGAGTCTTCTCTCAGTCAATAGAAATTTCTCTAGGGAACCATGGGGACAACTGTTCACACTTATGTCAGTGTCTGTTTTTGTTTTTGTTTATTTTTAGGGCTCAGAGTATCTTAATTCTTTCAGTAGTTTCTGCACTATTCAGCAGTAGGAAGACTATGTGCAACTCTTTCAGTACACTGGAGGCCAGCCCCCAACAAGTTTCTGTAACCCTTTCACCATTGATTGCATATTTATAAATACATTCAAGAGAAAAATCTCATGTTTACAAGCATTCTTGACAAGGCTATTCTAGACATTGAAGCAGGGTTTAGAAATACCTTTCCTACAGAAGATGAGATGAATAAAGTGTGGCTGTGTTCACAGAATGCAAATTATCTAGTAGAAACAGGCTAAATGCAGCAATCTAGGTGAATGTCAAAAATAAAATAATAAAGAAGAAAAGCATTGTATAGTGAGATATCTATTATTTAAAGTCTGTATGCAAGAAAAATATCGCCACTTATTACATAATGAGGAAGTGAGCAGGGATCTGAAGAGAGTAAGAAAATACACTAGGAAGAGCTTTGGAGAAGGGTTCCAAAGAGGGGAAAGGCCAGCATCTGAGGCCCCAGGGAAAACACATTTGATATCCTTGAGTGAGAAGGGTGACTGGAGTGGACTGTCGGGGAGGGGAGTGTACAGGACATTAGGCCAGAGAGTTAACTAATTGTCAAACCGTGAAAGCCTGTAGTCAACCCTGGGAAGTTTTATGCGGTGTCTATGGGTGGCATGCCTAACACTAAAAGTGGATATAAAGTTCAGCCTCAACACCTAGGAGGAGAGCAGAAGGGCCCCAAAGGGCTTGTATGTAAGTTCTCACCACTGTGCTCCCTAAGGTCCCCCTAACCAAACAGCCCTCTTATGTAATCGACCTGGTGCAGTTCCTACTTATCTATGAGGAGGAGCAGGCTTCTAGTCTGTCACAGGACGTGGAACTCTTCAGATAACCAGTCACATCTTCCTATTGGAGCAGGAGGTAAATAGTACACTCTTGGAAGAGGGTGAAAGAGTGGTTGAAGGATGTATTTGGTTGGCTTGAGATACATCATGAAGTTGAAGCTGATAGGATTTCCAGAAATAGGATATGGGTATGAAACAAAGATCAGACTCAATGCTTTGGGCCTGAGAGCCTGTGGTCATTTATTCTTGTAAGGGTATCTGGGGGAATAGCTGCTTTTACAGTTAATCTCTGTCTTTACAGTAACATTGCAAGGCTTGTGTGATATTAATACCAAATCCATCACAAGAAAATCAAATTATCTATAGACTAGTTTCACTTACCAACATAAAGGTGAAAGTTTTCATTGATAGAAATGATCTACCATAGTCATCAAATTTCATTTTAAGTCTTCAGATGCAATTTCCCTTAAAATAAGAAAAAGACATGCTGCTTTGGTGACACTTCCACTCATGAACAAAATCAGGAAGTCCTGGTCAATGCATTAAGACTGGGATGGAGGAAGAGCAAAGTATGAATGTCTTGCATTTATAATGCCATCACTAAATGCATAGGAAACCTAAGAAAATTAGTGAGCAATTAAAACTAATAAAACATGTTGGCAAGTACAGCACTCATCAAAGAAGCTGCTTTTCACAACAGATGGAGGCTACTGCAGAGCTGCACATCTGGTCCGGCACAGAGAACATCTGGGAGATGCCCAGTACTAGGTGATACATCTGCAGCTGAAGCTCTACAACTAAGGCTCATGGAACCTAACAGAATAAGGGGTAGAGAGAGCGCTAACGCATCTCTCAACTCTTACCAATGAGGTTTCCTTGTACATCAGAGGGTGATGCACATGGAAGGCCACAACTAGCCAAGTTTTGGAGAATAAGAGACTGTAGAGTATAGGATGAGACTCCTATATGGAACCTCACCCACCCATGGCTTAAGGACCATTGTGGGGTCAGGGGGCAGCGACTTGTAAGAGCCAGGGCTGGTTCATGAACGCAGGGAGGTGGAGGCCTCCAGGCCACTGAAGGCTTGCTCATGTTGAGCCTGTGGCAGCAGTGGCGTCTAGCACCAGACCCATGTCAGCTCAATTAAACAAAGGCCCAAAGGGGAGGTGAGAAGTAGGTGGGGGGCCAGCGCTAGATTGAGAACTATTTGAGACTGGTTGCTGCTGGGTGAGGGAGAGTATGACTTACATACGACCACTGGATGGGCTGAATAGACTGCAGTGGATGCATTTACATTGAAGGACATTTGGGTACAAACACCTGAATGAATAGGACTCAGCAGGTATGGCAGAGTGCATAGGATTTGGGGTGGGGATGGGGGGAAGCATGGATCGGGTAGGGAGGTCTAGATTTTAGTGGGAGATGTATGAAAAAAAAAAAGCTCAATCAAAAAAGTTATCTATAAAAATGTTGGCAAGTTATTGAATGTGAAATCAATATACAAAACTCAAAAGTGTTCTTTTTTAACATTTAAAAAATTTATGTATACGTACATGTGTATGTATGTCTGTGTATGTCATATATATGCTGGTGCCTGCAGGGGCTAGAAAAGGGTGTTGGATTACTTGGAACTAGAGTTACAGGTGGTTGTGAGCCACCCTGACATGGGTGCTGGGAATCGAATCTCAGATCTTCTGCAAGAGTTGAGTCATCTCTCCAGCCCCAACAGTGTTCTTATAAGTAAGAACCAACTAGAAAATATGACATAAGGCACCTTTCATTATTGCAACAAAACTATAATGCATGTGAATACTAAAAACAAAACAAAAACACCCTTACCATCATTATCAAGAAAATACTTAAAACTACTAACATGCAAGAGAAACTAGAAACAAACAAGTAAAACCCAACAAATATCATGTTAATTGCATGTTTTCACTTCATGTAGTTACTTTTTTGGGTTAAATCTTTAGATTCAATGTATTATAGTAAAAGTTCCACAATAAATTTTACCTTGAAAATTTTAATTTTAAATTTTATATGGAAAAATAGTCTTAAAGAGTTTTCTTTAAGCTCAGCTGAAGATACATCAGATATTAAGACATATTATAAATGAAGGACATTTTATTGATAAAAGTAACAGACATGGTAGACTAGGAGGAAATACTGACAGCAATCAAAACATAAATCATTGGGTTTTAAAATATATAAAAAGAATGTTTCAGTTCAGATAAGTCAATATTGAAAATGAAGTTCAAAGCAAGAACTACAATAATAACTCTCCTTACGAGGCAATGAGGAGAAACAGAAAGCTGCGGTTAGTAAATACCAGGAGAAGAGGGGATAAATGGGCAAAACAAGGCACTAGTGTGAGTAGAAAACCCCAGGATAATCTAAGTGACTAATGATTTAAACACCTTCTCACTGGCAATCAATCAAATGAATGTAAATTCAGATAAAAACGAAGCCAGGCATGGTTGTACATGTCTGTAATCCCAGCACTCGGGAGCCTGAAGCAGGAAACTTGCCTGGAATTTGAGGCCCGCTTGGGCTACAGAGTGAAACTCTGTCTCAAAAATATATGGCAATGATGATAATATTTAATGTAATGATGATAATATTTAAGATAATGATAATAGCAATGTGCTATTATCACATAAAGTCATATACTGCTCGATACATAGAAATTATTAACAATTAGGAAGTTAGGAAATAACAAGCATTAGTGAGGATATGAGGAATCACGATCTTTCTACGTGACTGGAGGAAGGTTAAAGAAGTGCAGTCTTTTTGGAAAGCAATCTGGAGATACTTAGAACAACTAAAAGAATGCACATAAGCAGGGTTGGAGAGATGGTTCAGTGGTTAAAGTTGCATATTGCTCTTGCAGAGAACCAGGGTTCAGTTCCCAGCACCCACTTTAAGTCAGTAGCTCACAACCTCCTGTAAGTCCAGCTCCAAGGGAGCCAGTGCCCTCTTCTGGCCTCCATGGGCACTTAAAATCATGTGAACATACCCCCACAAAGACACACTCATATACACATAATTAAAATAAAATATTTAAAAATTTTTATTTTTATTTGATGTGTATGTATGCATTGCCTGCATGTATGTAAGTGTACCCATGTCATGCAATGCCCACAGAGGACAGAAGAGGCTGTCAGATCCCCCGGAACTGGAGTTACGGACAGTTGTTAGCTGCCATGTGGGTGCTGGGATTCAAACCCAGATCTTCTGCAAGAATAGTGTTCTTAACTGCTGAGCCATCTCTCCAGCCTCCAAAATAAAATCTTAAAAAAGAATTTGTACATGCTATTAACTATTATCATATATGTATGTATGCATGTATGTGTATAAGCTATATATAAACTCAGTATCCATGGGTACAGAGATACAGGAGCGGATTCTCATCCCACATTGCTTGTGCTAGGAAGCATTTGGAGGCAATCTCCTTGCCAGTTGATAAGGAAAGTCAACAGAGAAAAGGTGTGCTATGATACAAGGTAATTCTATGAGGCCATCTCATGTAATGGACAGGATTTCTCATAGCAACATGGACCAGGTCTCAAACTACATTGCAGAGGAAGAAAAGAAGGGAGATGAGATGATATCATTTATGTAAATAAAAAACATTGACACAAAATTGCATTTTTTAAGGCTGTAGAAGGTCCTGACTTACTAGTACAATGGTTGAACTTCAGATTTTTTTCAGCTTTACAAAAAGACAAGAGTGATACACATTCAGTGGAAACCATACTTTAAAATTTGAATTTTGCTCTTTAATGGGGGCTAGTGATATTGTGGCCCAAAATTCTCTCTGGGTCTCCTGCATGATCAGACCACATAATATATTTTATGTGTATTTATTAACTTACAAAGGAACGAGTACCCAGTGCCTAGCTCCACCCCACCGTGACACACAGCCCACCTTATCAGACTGTACAATGCCCATAATTCGCTCATGCCTCTGGGGCCAGCGATTGCCCAGGTCCATTAAAAGTCAGTCCATTCTGTCTTTCAGCTGTTGCACGCAGCATTCCCATGGCTCACGTGTTTCCCCATGGCTCACAGCTTCTCTGGCTCAGCTCAGGGCTTCTGTTCCAAGATGGCTTCCAGCCACACCCCCATAGTCCACACTTTGTGGCAGGCCCTGCCCATTGGAGGAACTAGCCGATCAGGAGACACTCCACCCCTTCCCTCCACGCTTATAATCTTTCTGTCCATCTTCCGCTAAAGTCCCGGAGCCTTGGAGTGGGTGATAGATGTAGGGTGATCGCTCTTGTATCATGGTGAGAGAGTGGCTTCTTAGGCTTCCCCATTAGTCGTCTTTAGGCCATGGCCACTGATCTATCTCAGTGGTGTTTCTTCTACTACAAAGACAAATGGAAGGAAGTAGACACATTTAAACATACATGAATGTAAATACAGATGCCTAGAAGATATACCAACAGGTGTACTATATTCATTAAACAATATACTCATGATGGCTTCTCCACTAGGGCCTGTAGCCTTTCTCAACAAAAGGTGTTGGCCTGGTCTACAGCACTAGATGTGTGTTCCACCCCTAGGAGTGGACCTTATTCAATTAGAAATTTATCAGTTGTACGTATGTGGTCGAGCCATTATTGCACTTGCAGGTATTGCTTGGCATGTCCGTAGTGTGCAGCATGCATGGTCCATTGTTGAGTAGACTTATAGGGGATCCTTTCTTCCCCAACCATCTGTATAGAGCCTTCTGCAATATGAACGTCATCCATCCAGTGGCACGGAGTTTTTTGGCTTAGTCTCGGTTCCTTCTCTTCTTCTCCTGCGCTCACAACATGCAGTGTCCTCAGCAACATGGCCTTACTGACCTTTCTAGTGTACAACCGACATTAATGGCAATAGCCTTGGTGAACTGGAGGACCTCAAGGGTCTCTCTCTGACCAACAGCTCATAGGGGGGCAACACACCTCTGGTATTGTAGATTTTCTTAACAGTTGTCTAGAGCTGGCCCTTACTTCTTCAGGTATCTTTCAAATGGGTTTCACATCTGTAAAACACTCAAAGGAACATTAGCATTATATATTAAATCACTCATAGACAAGGTCTCATAAAGCACAGAAAAGTTTTGTCCATTCGTATTAACTGTTTTCTCCATAGATCCTTGTTAGGTACCATAGCATGGGTATGAGACATTAATTTGGTTAGCTCGTTACCGTTTTTAGTTATCCCTTTGGATTCTTTTATTCTTGATACACTTACAGGTGTTGGCTCCAGTTTCCTGACCCTGCACTGGGCTAAGGAGGCAGGAGGCTTCTCTGCACTTGTTGGTTCCCTGAGTCAGACAGGCTCTGGGTCTGCCTCCTGACTATAGCCACATCTGTCATCTTCCCGTTGACCACACCAGGTTGCTGGGGGAGAACTTGGTGGGAAAACCTGCTTCCACCCATAGTATAGCCTTTATCAGAAGAGAAATGCATCTTATTTAATCCTTGGGGATTCTTAACCATCCCTTGTAGTTGTTATCCTCTGAATGTCCTTTGTAAACTGTTCTTCTGGTTTTAAAGCCTTCCAGTAATGCCTTAGTACTGAGTTTGGTTTTCTATCAATTTTTTCTCTGGGGATTTGGGCTTGACATAAGTCTTGACACATTTGTCTTCGAGTAACCCAAGGGGACCATTTCCTCTGTCTGGTCTTTTTTTTTGGTCTTTTTGAGACAGGGTCTCCCTGTAGCCCCAGCTGTCCTGGAACTCACTATGTAGACCAGGCTGTCCTGAACTCATAAAGATCCACCCGCCTCTGCCTCCTGAGTGCTGGGATTAAAGGCGTGCGCCACCAGCTCGGCCATCAAAGGGCTTAGTAAAACCATTAAAGTCCCATACCATTCTTGAGGTCCCAGTTGAATTAAGCTTTCTTTCATATCTCTGGTGAACAGTCTCCTCTGGCCTAGTGAACTGGACATTATATATTGCTTTTCTCATACCTAGTTCTCTCAGTAATGCCTGCTCCTCCTTTATAGTCCTCCAGCCCCTGCTAATCATGTTAGTCTCCCTTGGTGACAACCATGTATCTTTAATGCCTTCAATCAGCCATCCCATTAAGGACTGCTCCCCCCTGCATTGGCCTAGGTTGAACAGCCTATATCATAAGGATGGATGGGTGGTTATATAACTCAGCTATGAAGCTTCTGAAGGACTTAGAGTGATGTCATTTGCTCCTATGTTCCATACTCTCACAAGGCATGTGGCCAGGGGCTCTCTGCTTGCTTGCTTATAAGTTTTTCCTAGCTTTAACACTTCCAGCATGGAATATTTCCTAGCTACAGCGCAGTTAGCTTTTTTTCCCCCTTTTTATTATTATCTGTCTTTTTCTCTGAGTCTTTGAACTTTACACAAGTCAAAGTGTCCTGCCTTTCCTCTGTCTCCAGCTCTGAGCCAGGGTCTGTCTTTTCAGCTTTTCCCCCCTGGGGCACATCTTTTATCATGCAAAGTGGCTGCTCTATTTTTCTGGGAGCTCCCTTTGGGTCCGGATCAGATAAAAGATCTTCTAACTTTTGGGTAACTTTTAACAAATCTTCACATACCCGCAACATATCCCCACATTTACAACATAGCTGTGGCCCATGCTTCTGTGTGGCTGGCCTCTTTTTAGTAACCCATTGCAAAAACCACATCAGTGCTGCCATCAGCGCTCTACTAAAATTCATTCTCAGTTTCGTCATATCCTGTTAGACTACGCCAATTCTGTGGCCCAAAATTCTCTCTGGGTCTCCTGCGTGATCAGACAAACCATATAATATATTTTATGTGTATTTATTAACTTACAAAGGAACAAGTACCCAGTGCCTAGGCCTGCCCCGCCGCGACTCAGCGCCCACCTTATCAGACCATGCAACACCCATAATTTGCTCATGCCTCTGGGGCCAGCGATTGCCCAGGTCCATTAAAAGTTCGTCCATTCTGTCTTTCAGCTGTTACACATGGTGTTCCCACAGCTGGGCTAGCCCACACTTCCCCACGGATCTCTCGGCTTCCCCATGGCTCACAGCTCTCTAGCTTGGCTCAGGGCTTCAGTTCCAAGATGGCTCCCAGCCACACCCCCATAGACCACACTCTGCGGAAGGCCCCACCCACTGGAGGAACTAGCCAATCGGGAGACAGATATGAAGTATGATCTTCTTTCAGGATGGTAGGGAGCGGCAGCATACTACAGTTCCTAGTCAGCCCTGTAGTCACCACGGAGGGGCTGTACATGACAACTGACACTGCTGTGCTATGTGCCTGAGTCATGAAGTAGAGTGGGATAGGTCTATTAAATGACTTTTGATTTAGAATATTAACTTAGGATGGATTTATCTTTCTTTCCATTTTCATATGTGTGTGCTGTGCATGTGTATATATGCACATTTGCATATGTGTGGGCACATGTGTGTGGGTGTACATATATGCATGTGCATGTGGAGGTCCAAGGTTGATATTGGGAAACATCCTCAGTTGCTCTTCACTTTATTCATGAGGGCAAGTGCTCTCAGTCAAACCCAGAGATCACTGGCATAGGTAGCTTCTCTAGTCAGCTTGCTCTGGGGATCCCATCTCTGCCTTGCAAGGCTGGAATTACAGGCAGGCCACCATGCTCACCCAGTGTTTTACATGGGTTCTGGATCTGAGCTCTAGTCCTCAAGCTTGTATGGCAAGTGTTTTAAACCCTGAGCCATTTTCCCAGGCCACAAAGAGTTTTGAGAACTCAACTTGACTCACCCGAAGACTCAGAAAAACAAAGGAAAGAGAAGAGGAAGAAAAGAAAAACAGAAAAGAAGAAGTGGGTTAAAAGACTCTTAGCTGAATCCAATCAAAGGAAGGATGTCTTTCTTAGTGTTGCTTAACTGCTAGTAATAGTCATCACCTTCCACGTGTGATGAGCCAGTTGAAAGAACTGACCTATCTCCATTACCACAAAGTGTAGCTCAGTATTACATGGAAATGTAGCATACTCCAACATTGACAGTCCCAGAGGCGAAATGAGTCAATTCCTATTTCACGTAGATGGGATGGGATGACAAGAGGGATCTGCGATTAGCTCACAGTCCAGGGCTGAGATGATGTGATGAATACACAGCTCAACTCATGATTTTACAGCTTTGTCTGCTACATATGTGTACGTGTGTGTGTGTATATATATATATATATATATATTCCATGCATATGTATATATATAGTCCATGCATATGTATACATATATATATATTGTCCATGCATATATACATATATATTCATTTTTCTGGGAATAAAAGGAATTTTTATATGACATGTTTAAACCCATTAGACTGCCAATATTTCTGGCCAAGAGAACAGTGTGAGAGGAATTTTAAAAAAGGGAGAAAATAGAAAAGACATCAGCTGTTTTTAGAGGATATTGTGTCCAAATCATGAACACAGTTGTCCAAAATGATGAAGGAAAGTGCTTACAGAATTAAGAAGAGGAAATCACAAAATGGATCATTACACGTCAGGGTGTATGTGATGGTTAGGTTTACGTGTTGACTTGGCTGGGCTGTGGATGTCCAGACCTAAGGTTAAGTGTGATTTCTGGGTGTGTCTGTAAGGGTGTTCCCAGAAGAGATTAACATTGGAGTTGGTGGGCTGAGCACAGCAACAAGGGCAGGCAAGCATCCTGTGTGGACCAGGAGGTCAGGGGAAGATTGTACTTGTTCTCTGCCTGACCGTACAACCCAATCCTGTGCTTTAGAGTCTGAGTGGAGCAGGAGGTCAGGGGAAGATTGTACTTGTTCTCTGCCTGACCGTACAACCCATTGGGACATCAATCTTCTACCCTTGGCACTCTGGCTCTTCATGCTTTTAAATGAGACTGGAATCTGCCCCATAAGCTCTAAAGCCTTCAAACTCCCCTACTCACTTTCCTGGGTGTTTGGTTTGCAGACAGAAGATTGTGGGACTTCTTAGCTTTCATAATTTGTGCCAGCACCTGATAAATCTTTTTATATGTTGTTTCTGTTTCTCTGTTGAACTCTAATTCACTACACTGAGTGAGCAGCAGGCTGTGGAAGGGCCTAGAAGGCCCTTATTCCTAAAAAGTAAAGCAGGAAGAGAAATTCAAAAGCAGGGCTCTCCATTCAGCCCCCAGAAAAATATGTTCATTGCTTTGTCTCAAACTCAAAACACAGAGGCCAGTGAGCTGCTATGAAGAGGAGGCAAGCATGTGAATGCTGCTGTCTCTGAACACTTGAGAACAACCACCAAGTCTGGGGGCCCAGCAAGAGCCAGGACACTAGCTCAGCCACAGTCACAAAGGCTGTGTGAGTTTTATGGGCTTAGCATCAAAACAGCATGCAAGACCTGAAAGCCAAAAGTTCTTTGCAAACCCAAAGCTAAAATGTTGACGATGGCCTGGTACAAGTGGCAGTGCTATTTACCTAAATAGATTCTTGCTTTTCTGGCTAGCTTCCCCATCCCTGTCTCCTTCAGCTAGTTTCCGTTGTTTGGTTTTTGTTTCACAAACAAAAATGCCAAGCGTTTTAATACTTGCTTTGTAATCCAGTGTGTGTGTGTCCCCTTCTCTAGGGACAAACAATAGTACTATGTTTTGTTTTTCTCTGTTGCATGCCAGAAGAGAATCAAACATATTTGCTCTCTGTCCCTTACATAACCCTTCTATCAAATTTCTCCCTGTGGACTCTGACTTCTGCTGGTGGTCAATTTTAACTCTTTCAGTAGAAATGGAAACAGAATGAACTCAGTTTTGTGGAGCTGACAGAGCAAATCACTGACTCCACACACACTTAGATGCCAGATGTGCTAATCTGCTTTCTTTTGCTGTCAAAAGCACTATGACCAAAAGCAACTCAAGGGAGGAAAGGGCTTATTTCAGTTTACACTTCCAGATCATAATCCATTACTGAGGGAAGCCAGGACACTCAAGCAGGAAGTGAATCAGAAACCATGGAGGAAGGCTGCTGTGTTGTTCAGCTAGCTTTCTTTCCTTTTTAAATTGAATTTTGCAAATTTCATATACTATATTTTGATCATGTTAGGTCCTATCCCCTATCTGCAGCCCCCCGTTACTAATTCCTGCCCAATTTTATGTACTCTATTTTCCTACCCACTTCCTCATATCTATGCTGGATTTTTGTCTGGTTTGTGCTTGCATAGGACTTGTGTATGTTGTCACCATTGCTGTGAGTTCATATGAGTAACTGCCCAGCTGTCTGGAAAACTGTTTCCTGTGTTCATTCATCACCTCTGGCTCTTACAGTCTTTCTGCTACCTCTTCCACAAAGATCTCTGAGCCTTGGGAGGTAGAAGATGATACCAGTGTCCAATTCAGGGATAAGCACTCTGCAGCCTCTTATTCTCTGCATGCTGGACAGTTGTGGGTCTCTGTGTTAATCACCATCTGTCACATATGGAAGCTTCTCTGGTGAGAGTTGAGAGATGCACTAATCTATGAGTAACAATAAGTCATTAGGAACTGGCTTAATACTATATTTAGCAGAATAGTATTAGGCTTTCTGTGGTCTGTGATCTGTCTAGCAAATGTTCCTGGATCTGGTATCAATGTCAGGTATGGGCTCCATCTTATGAAGCAGACCTCATATCCAATTAGGAAGTGGTTAGTTACTCCCATAATATTCATGCCACTATTGTACCAGTTGGCAGATCTTGCCAGGCCAGTTGTTGTTGTAGCTCGCAGGATTCACAGCTAGGTAAGGTTGATGATTAATTTTCTCTTCTGGTAGCATGCATAGCACCTTCCAGTAGAGATGAAACTTTGACATCAGCACTAGCTTGAAGCTTGATTTCTCTTTGTTTTACAGCTCATGTCTCTTCATCAATAGGGTCTTACTGTCAAATTGTGATGGGTAACTAAGAGCAGGGGCACTGGCCAGTATTATTTGAGGTCCTATAGGACCCCTGGTGTTAGCTTCAAAAGAGGGAGTCCATTCCTGGCATTGGGCTTTTACTTTGATAGCCTATGGTATCTAGTAGGGGCAGTGTCCCTAAACTTTTAATCTCTTTTTATAATGTATATGTATACACTTTAAGAAGCTTCTGTAGTGGTAGGTTTCCATATGGATTTTTCTAAAGGCCTTTAGTGTTACTAATCCCTCCCCAAACTCCCTCCTCTGCCTGCCCTCTATTCCCCGTCCCAGCTAACCCTTCCTACTCTTTTATTTCCCTTTACCCCTTTATACCACTGCATTCTGTCTCCCTTCCCATAAAAACCCCTGCCCATGGTTGTTTATTTTCTTAACCTCTCTGGATTTTCTTTAATACATGTTTATCTAAGAATTCAAAGGTAGCATTCACCTATGAGAGAGAACATGTGATGTTTGTCTTTCTGGATTTGGGTTACCTCACTCAGCATGATTGTTTTCAGTTCCACCTATTTTCCTGAGAATTTCATTTTTAACAGCTGAATAATATTCCATTGTGTAACTGTACCATACTTTATGCATTCATCAGTTGATGAACATCTAAGTTATTTCCATTTTTGGCTACTGTGAAAAAACCAGCAATGAATATGGATGAACAGGTATGCCTGCAGTAGGGTATAGAGTCTTTTGGGAATATGCCCAAGAGTGGTATTTTTTAGGAACCTCCACACTGATTTCCATAGTGGCTGCACCAGTTGCACTGCCACTAGCAGTGTCCACCCCCACCCCCAGCATCTGTCACAGTTTGTTTGTTTTTGGATCTTAGTCATTTTGGATGGGATAAGAGGAAATCTTGAAATGGTTTTAATTTACATTTCCCTGATGACTAAAGATATTAAACATTTTAAAAAGTATTTCTCAGTCATTTGCATTTCTTTGTTTGAGAACTCCCTGTTCAGCTCCATACCCCCATTTTTTTTTGGTCTTTTTGAGACAGGGTCTCCCTGTAGCCCCAGCTGTCCTGGAACTCACTATGTAGACCAGGCTGGCCTTGAACTCACAAAGATCCACCTGCCTCTGCCTGATGGATCTCTGATGTCTCAGCAGTTAAGAACATTGGTTGTTCTTGCAGAAGACCCGGGTTCAAATCTGAGCACCCACATGGCAGCTAACAATTCTCCATAACTCCAGTCCCAGGGGATCCAATAGCCTCTTCTGACCTCGAAGGGCATTGCACGACATGGGTGCACTTACCTACATGCAGGCAATACATGCATACTATAAAATAAAAATAATAAGTAAAATTTTTTTAAAGTTAAAAAAGATACCAAGTTAGAGCCCCTCCACCCAAAATAGCTCTTTGCAAATAGAGAATCATTTTATTTTTGTCATTTCCTTCAATGGGGTGTTTAATGTATTTTCTTTTATGAATAAGAAAGTTCTTCCTAGGGAAGACACATTATCCTGGAAAATCTCCAGTGGATGCTAGCTTCTGATGCTTACAAGCAGAACTGGTTAACTTCGATTGATATTTAGTTATTCTTTCACTGGGTGAATGGCCTCTCATTCGGAATGGAATGGGAAGTGGTGTGAGGGAGCCTTTTAAAGATCACTTTTTTAAGTATTACAGTACATGCTTGCGCAGTAGACATCTAAAACGTGCAACTTCAGGAGGCAGAATGAAAACAACTTTCTTTTTTTTATTATTTATTTTTTCATTTTAAAATATTTTATTATTTTTATTATATGTGTACGAGTGTATTGCCTGCATGTGAGTGCACCCGTGTCGTGCAATGCCGCGGAGGTCAGAAGAGGGCTTCAGATTCCCCTGGAACTGGAGTTAAGGATGGTTCATAGCCACCATGTGGTTGCTGGGAATCGAACCTGGGTCCTCTGCAAGAGCAATCAGTGCTCTTAATGGCTGAGCTATCTCTCCAGCCCCGAAAACAACTTTCTTAATGCTATGTTGTAGTTCGGAGTAAAATTATGACAGAGGAAAAGTATGTGATACAGCATTTCACACTCACATGAAATATAAAACAATATATTGCTCTCTCCAACCTGCAGGCTCTCTCTCCAGGGTAAGTCGATTGGGCCCTCCACACCTTGACTCTCCCAGTCTCACTCACCTGCCCATCTCTCTGGCCTGTCTCTCCTCCTAGCCTGGGTCCTGACCCATTCCTTGTCTTGGCACCCTAGACACATGGGGAACCACCACTGCTTCCTGATCCTGTGCATCCAGAACAACTCAGTTCCTTCTCAGGTCCCCAGGGGCTCTCTGGTCCTGGCCCCACCATCACCACCCTCTGCCTCCCTGGGTCTGCACAACCCACCAGCTTCTTTCCTGGACTCCAGGGCTGACCTTTCCTCTTCCTGGTCCTTTGCATCCAAACCAACCCAACTCCTCAGTGCAGTACCCAGGGGCCCTTGGGGCTGCCTCTGGCCCCATCTTCCTTTGCATCTCTGGGTGGCATAGCTACCACCTGCCATAGACCAGCATTTTTCCTGGGGCCAGCTCCCAGCCCAGTCCAACCCCCAAATTCCTGAGACCAAAATCTATCCTGGAGGGATCCAGACCTTAGGAGAAAGCCTGAGAGCATCTGATCCTCATCTGACTTGGGCCTCTGTGGGAACTCCTGAAGACAAAAGCAATCTGACCACTCCAATATAAAATTAAAAGAGAGAACTGGAAGGTTAGAGAAACCAGCCTTTCATGCCCAAAAGTAAACCACAAAGACACATAAAGTTCACAAAAAGAACCAGACCTAAACTTGAAGGCTTGAGTCTCACATAAGAATCAGAAACTACAAAAGAAATTCACATGTCAAAATCACAGAAAAATAATAATAACATGAAAAACCAAAATAACAAATCCCCACCAAATACCAATAGTTCTCTAGAGGAGAACAATGAGAACCCCCTAGAGATAATGCAGGACATAGAACTCCAAAGAAAAATTATGAACATGATAAAAGAATTCAGTGAATTTAAAGAACACAAACATAAAAAAAGAAATCAAAGAACTGAAGGAAGATAGGGATAAACTTCTGAATGAATTCAGAGAAGATTTAGAAATACTGAAGAATACTCAGGCTGAAATGAAGAAGGAAGTGAAACACTCAGTAAGCCAATTAGAAAAAACAGGAGAAAGCCTCACCAATAGGATGAATGAAATGGAAAACAGAGAATCACAACCGGAAGATAAAGTGGATGAACTAGACCACTCAAGCAAAGATTATGAAAAACCATCTGTTGTATGAGGAAGCTTGACTGGTGAGAGTTGATAAATGTATTAATATTCTTTCTTCCCCCTGTTCTGCTATGTTCCCTGAGCCTTTGGTACAGAGGTTCCATCGCAGATATGTCACTTAGGGCTGGGCACCTCATAGTCACTTATTCTCTGTGTTTGACCACTTGTGGAACTTTGTAATAGATACAAGAAGCACACAGAACACCAAATAGACAGGACCAGAAAAGAAACTCTCCATGGCACATCATATTAAAAACACTAAACATACATAACAAAGAGAGAATACTGAAAGTTGTAAAGGAAAAACAAGTCACATATGAAGGAAAACCCATTAGGATTACAGCTTACTGTCAGTGCAAACTATAAAAGCCAGAAGAGCCTGGACCAAAGTGTTCCCAGTTTTAAATCACCACAGATGCCAACCCAGATTACTGTACCTATCCAAAATGTCTGTTATAGTCAAAGGGGAAAGAAAAATCTCCATGACATAAATAGGCTCAAGGAATTCATGTCCACAAAACCAGCCCTTCAGAGAGTTCTGGAAGCAATAAAAAGAGCAGAAGAAAGGAACTATTATACCCAAGGGGTTGGGGAAAAGAAATCCAATGAAGGTATAACTGTGGAAAAGTACAACTACATCATGAATGTAAATAGAAATAAAAATGACAGGATTCAATACTCCTCCTCATTAATAACTTTAAATATTAATGGACTGAACTCCCCAGTCAAATACACAGCCTAGGTGAATGGATTAAGAAACAAAACCCATCTTTTCATTGTCTGCAAGAAACCCATCTCACTTTCAAGGACAGACACTATCTTAAAGTAAAAGGATGGAAAAACTATACCAAGCAAATGGTACTAAGAAAAAAGCAGGCATAGCAATTCTAATATCTGACAAAATAGACTTTAAAACTAAGCAGAAGAGATAAAGAGGGCCACTTCATTCTGATCAAAGGAACAATAAATCAAGAAGATATGACAATCATGAACATATATTCACCAAATTCTTCTGTTGCACCCAACTTCATAAAAACAATACTACAGGACTTTAAGACCCAGATTAATCTGAACTCTTTATAGTAGGGGATGTCAATACCCCACTGTCTCCATTAGATAGGTCAACAGGGCAGAGAATTAACAGAGAGACATCTGAATTAAGCAATACCATATATCAAATGGACTTAACACACATCTACTGAGTATTCCACCCAAGCACCAAAGGACATACCTTCTACTCAGCACCCTGTGTAACCGTCTCCAAAATCGACCATATACTGGGGCATAAAACAAACCTCAACAAATAAAAAAGATTGAAATAATTCCATGCATTCTATCAGGCCACA